>NC_067169.1:27896991-28209699 GCF_903995435.1 Acomys russatus
GTGAGTTTGAGATTAGTCTGGTCTACACAGGGAGTTCCTGGAGAGCCAGATCAATTACACACCTGCTTTATGAGGACCTCAGCACAAGAAAGGTCTTTTTTTTCTTTTTTGTTTTTTGACACAAAGTTTCTCTGTGTAGTCCTGGCTGTCCTGGACTCACTTTGTAGATCAGACAGGCCTCGAACTCACAGTGATCTGCCTGCCTCTGTCTCCCCAGTGCCGGGATTACCGGCATGCACCACCAAGCCCAGCTAAGAAATGTCTTTCTAAAGCTGTATTTATTCCTTAATTTTTGCAAGGACGTGGTGTAATATCTCAGCTAGTAAAGGAGCTTGCCACCAAGACTGATGCTCTGAATCAGACACCTAAGACCCACAGGAATGAAGGAGGGAGCTGATTCCTGAAAGTTATCATATGACCTCCACATACATGCCATAATACATGTAGGTGAGTGCCTGCACACACAACACACAACACACACACACAAATAATAAATAAATGTAAAATAATTTGCATAGTGCTAATGATGATTGTGAAAGGTCAAAAAAAAAAAAAAAACCCACAAAAACAAAAACAAACCAAGAATACCATTGCTTAAACGGAGACAATTGGAGCTGGAGCTAGCATGAGTGAAAGTCTGAGAGAGAGAAAAAAGGAACAGAGAAAAGGAAAGGACAAGAGTTTAGAAATGGATCTTTGTCTAAAATATTTTCGTACAATTACAGGAAGTTGCTTTCAGAAAGCCAGGCCACAGGCTTACACATGGACCTTGCATAAGGGGCCCTGGGATTAGAAAACCACATCTTGAGCTTCAAGTGGCTCTATTTTTTTTTTCATGGAGTTTCTGTTCATTTGGATGTGTACTGTGGTTGGAGATTCTGCATGCTGAAGCTAAAGAAAAGAATGCAGAAATAAGACATGTTAGAACCTTTCCCCCAGTACTGCCACTAAGGCCAAGAATGTGTTTCTGTTTGTCCCAATTTTCAGGAAATTGAATGTAATGAGAATGTTACCAGGTGTCCGAGATTGAGTCCAGGATGGGTCTGGTGGTGCAAGCCTGTCATTCACATGTTTAGGTGGCTGAGGCAGAAAGATTGAAAGTTCAAGGTCAGCCTGGGCAACAGTGAGACTCAGTCTCAAGATAACACAGGCATTACAAACTTGTAGTCCCAGCACTTGGAAGATTAAAAAAAAAAAAAGAGGATTGTTTTCAAGTTCAAGGCCATAATGCCAGGACTACATAATGAGACCCTGTCTCAAAAGACCACAGATGTTGATGATGATGATGGTGGTAGTGGTAGTAGTAATGATAATTTAGAAACACTGGGGCTGCATCTTCAGGTTCAATATCTAGTCCCACACAAACAAACAACAACAAAACTGGCATTAGAGTCGGGTGGTAGTGGTGGCGCACGCCTTTAATCCCAGCACTGAGGAGGCAGAGGTAGTCAGATCCCTGTGAGTTTAAGGCCAGCCTGGTCTACATAGTGAAGAAAGCCAGAGCTATGCAGAGAAATCCGATCTCAAACAACCAAAACCCCAACTAAACAAACAAAAACTGGCATCAGAATTTTGCTAGGAGAGTCCTGAGCATCTAGCTTCAGCTTTGAGCGAAGAAGCTTTGCTGTATCAGTTAGCTACCACACAATGCTTAAGAAAATGCATTCTGACCCTTCATCCCGTTGGCCTGACACCCACCACTCACATGGACTCCATCTGGGGAAAGCTAAGCTCAGGAAGCAAAGGGAAGATGGTGTGTGTGTGTGTGTGTGTGTGTGTGAGAGAGAGAGAGAGAGAGAGAGAGAGAGAGAGAGAGAGAGAGAGAGAGAGAGAGAGAGAGAGAGAGAGAGAGAGAGAGAGAGAGAGAGAGAGAGAGAGAGAGAGAGAGAGAGAGAGAGGAGAGAGAGAGAGAGAGAGAGAGAGAGAGGAGAGAGAGAGATGAGAGGAGAGAGAGAGAGAGAGAGGAGAGACAGAGAGGAGACAGAGAGAGAGAGAGAGAGAGAGGGAGAGAGAGAGAGAGAGAGAGAGAGAGAGAGAGAGAGAGAGAGAGAGAGAGAGAGAGAGAAGGAGAGAGAAGAGATACAGAGACAATGAGACTGACTGCTATAATTTCTGACAATGTAAAACAGGTTTGGCTCAGCCGGGCGTGGTGGTGCATGCCTTTAATCCCAGCATTCAGGAGGCAGAGGCAGGCGGATTGCTGTGAGTTCAAGGCCAGCCTGGTCTACAAAGTGAGTCCAGGATGGCCAAGGCTACACAGAGAAACCCTGTCTCGAAAAAACAACAACAACAACAACAACAACAACAAAACAAAACAAAACAAAAAACCAGGTTTGGCTCAGAGTTCAAGGTCACTTTCAGTAGAGCACTGAGGTACATTGTCAGAGAGCTATGTTAGTAGCTGTGGGGGGTGGGGGAAGTCACTGTGTTTCTGGGGCAGAAAAACTTTTGCATGTAAACGCTCACATGCACCCCTGCCTTTCGTAACAAATGGCAGCCTTTCATTGGCCAGAACACTCTCCCTGATTAGCACAAGCTTTTTCAATGTTCACCAGGAGAGCTGCTGGGGACTGAAGTGTTTCTCAGAGAAGTTCTGCCATGTAGCATGAATGCTCTCTAGAAGACCCTACACTATACAGGGCAGAGATTCTACTCAAGGAGGAGGAGGGCAAAGGGACATAGAAAATATTTGCCTGGGTTTGGAGCCATTTTAGCTTGTCGCTATTGGACAGAGAGGGGAGAAGGAGGAGCTCTGACTGAGTGGGCGGAAGCCAGAGCTGCTCCTAATATCTTCCACTCGATCTCTGCCCCGACAATATGGAATCATCAAACTCCACCTGTAACCAGACGAAGAAATCCTATCCTACCTCTACAGCCCTAAACTATGCGTAGACAATGCTTCTTGTTGGTCACAAAATTCCTGTGATTTATTATTAGATGCCATTCTTCGTATGGCATGAATGAAGATTTACAGATGTCTTTCTTCTGCTCATACAATGAGCAGAGAACCAGCCTTAATTGTTCTGTGCATTACTTACACCTCATATACTTATAATTTTAGGACTATATAGTGCTTGTGAGAAATTATAGGTTTTCAGAACAAAACAAGCAGACACTGATACTGCATCAGACCTAACAGGATGTATTCCTCTCAGCATGCTGGACACTGACATCCTATATCCTTCACGTTCCGGCCCCAAGTGCTTCAATTGCTGTTCTTCATCAGAACAAAACAGCCTTGTAGAAAGCTTCTGATCCCAACTGGTCTAGCACTTCAGATTGTCCCACACAGGACTTTATTTAAGTCTGGAATTTCTCAACACTTAGAAACTGGATCACAAATGCTATTCCTAGCTTGTTTAACCATTTTCCCAATTTTATATGGGCACCTACAAAGGTATTATTTGTCCCAAATCAGCCAGAAGAAACCTTAAGAGAACAACACTCCACTTCCTTTAAGGGGGGGTTGGGTAGGCTTTTGGTTGCTTTCTTGGTCTATAGATGTTTATTTTCATTGGGAGTTGGTTATAAGTCACTACTGGTCTTATTCAGAGATAAAGCAAGATTGGACTCAGGGATGTCTCTCTCTCTCTCTTTTTTTTTAATCTTTCTTTCTTAAGTTTGGAGATAGGGATTGAAAAGAAAGAAGGGAGGCCAGGTGGTGGTGGCACACACCTTTAATCCCAGCACTCAGGAGGCAGAGGCAGGTGGATTGCTGTGAGTTCAAGGCGAGCCAGGTCTACAAATCGAGTCCAGGACAGCCAAGGCTACACAGGGAGACCCTGTTTTGAAAAAACAAAACAAACAAACAACAACCCAAACAAACAAACAAACAAAAAACCAAAAAATAAAAAGAAAGAAAAGAAAAGAAATAAGGGGAAATATAGAAAGATATAAGGATGATAGGACAAAAAGTAGATTAGTGAATCTATTCCGCAACTTAATGCCTTAATTATTACTCACAAGGTTATTTTTAATTCATTGGTGTAGAATTTTGTATATTGATGCAAAGTAAGTTTAATTTTGATACATTGGTATAGAATTCAAATGTAAATTTATTCTTCACATACATTATATATATTTCTACTCTAATATGAGGTATTGTACCCATACAACTCAAGTAGAATACAAGATTTACTTCCAATAATTTGAAAGTGCTATTGCAGGCTGTTTAAGATAAGTAAGTTGTAAAAGTTAATTGTTAGTTGATCAAATCATGGTCATGTCAACTACTAGTCTATTTATATTATAAAACTATACATCCTAGGTTTAACATATTACAAGAATATTCATGCTAGGTTTAACAGACAAATATGATTCTATAGCTAGATAAGGTAAAATAGTTAGATAAGCTCTTCAAAACCTCACAGCCAGGCAGTGGTGCCTCATGCCTTTAATCCCAGCACTTGGGAGGCAGAGGCAGACAGATTGTTGTTAGTTCGAGGCCAGCCTGGTCTACAAAGGGAGCTCAGGTCAGCCAAGGCTAACACAGAGAAACTCTGTTTAAAACAAAACAAAACAAAAACAAACAAACAAACAAACAAAAAACCAAAAAAACCCAAAAAACAAAAAACACCAAACCAACCAACCAAAAGAACATAACCCAAAAAACCTCAGAGACCTACAGAATATGGCATTTAAAGATGTTTTGATTATTTCAAAGATTCTTTTGACAACAAGAAAAGTTAACTCCTGGCAACGCACAGCCTGCCTCAAAGAAGATGATGAGCATCAGGAGATGGCTTCAAATGTGGCAAACAAGCAACTGGGCAAAATGTCCTCATTTCTGCCACAGACAGAATTCTGTCTAAAAATGGGCAAGCTTGGATGCAGGCAGAGTTGACAGCCAAACTCTGGGAAGACAGGGTAGGCAATTCCTCAACAGCTCCTGCCTCACAAATATGTCTGTCAGATATATTGGGCCAGAATGCTGAAGATGATGCTCCAATGTTAAAGAGTGTTGGGTGACTGTTCAGGAAGCAAACTGTCTCGTCATTTTCTCATTTTGGAAGCTGCTAACCGGCATTTCCTGTCTATTCAGATAATTAATATTATTCCTTCTCAAGTCTCTGATGGGGTTGGAAACCAGATAGTTTAGTTTTACAATTAATCTTAGTTGTTTAGGGGTTAAGATTGTTTAGGTCTATATAGATGGTTTAAGTTGATAACGACAAGATGTGATAGATATTGAGTTACATTCAGAATTTTAGACTCACCAAGTTAGGAAAGATGTTTTTTCTTTTTTTTTTTTCAAGATTTATTTATTTATTTTATTATGTATACAGTGTTCTTCCTGCATGTACACCTACATGCCAGAAAAAGGCATCAGATCACATTATGGATCGTTGTGAACCATCATGTGGTTGCTGGGAATTGAACTCAGGACCTTTGGAAGAGCAGGCATTGCTCTTATCCACTGAGCCATCTCTCCAGGCCTGGAAAGATGTTATTTTCAAGGGTGCCAAATGCAAATAACCGAAACACTATGAATGTAACATTTATATAATTCCTGATTTTTTTGTGATTCTTCTTGCTGTAAGTAGTTTATTGTATATATGTGTAATGATGTAAATGTATATGTAAAGAAAGAAAAATAATAACAAAGGAAAAAGAAAGATTGGAAAAAAACGTATTTGACACATCTCCCTATTGGTGCAACTAACCAGAATAAAACAATAATCAAAGGATCTCATTAGCATGGGATCCTTCCTCCTTCCTCTTTTTCACTTGGTAGAAACCATCAAATAAATGTAAGTATGACCCATTTAAGTAAACGGACTTTCCAAATAATCTTTTTAAACGTGTTTCACTGTAACTTCTGCCATTCTAGACATTATTCTGTGTCCAGCAAAATCACTGAAACTGCAATAATAACAAAAATGTGTAGCAACATTAGTATCACTTGGCTAAAAGTATTGAAATTAGAAGTGATAAAAAAATTAAAACGTGTTTTTTGTTGTTGTTGTATTTAAAAAACAATCTCAGTTGTTTTACTCTTCTATAGTTTGAGGGAAAAGAGCAAAATGTATGCTAAAAGCATGCAGGACAGTAAGTGATATGTAAGAATTCAAGTTCAATAAAGCCATCTGTATACTCCAGTACTCCTAAGCTGTAGTTATTTTGGTTTCTTGTCCAGAAGAGGAAATGGAGCTCAGGGTCTTTCCTAGTAGGAAATTGAATGTTGTTAACATGTGAAGCCCAACATCCTTTGAGAATGTAAACACAGAAGGTCTTGACCACTGCTTATATGGTTTGCACAAAGAGGATTGGTGGGATAATTGGGCAAAAGTGAACTTGAGGACAATTGGTGTCAGCACTTATCTCTATAGCGTTGATCTTTGGTTTCCTTATCTGTAAAACAAAGGTGCTAGGTTATGACCTCCCTGGTCACTTTTAAGACAAGAAACAATAGCACTAAAATAGTTAAGCACAGGCTGGTGTGAAGATTTTTCAGTAAGTCACCAAATAGCTCTAGTAAATTCTACCAACTTAGAAATAAAGTGACAGCTCATGAAAGTGTTAGGTTTGCCCTTTAATCCAATAGATTAACTAATATTTACCAACAATTTGCTGCTTTAGTGGCATTGCAGATAATAAAGAACTTTTTTACTTTCAGCAGAATAAATGAAATCAGTAAGTCTATATCAGAGAACTGATGATTCTCCGGTGTCCAAATCTATTTATGATTTTGTAATGAAGGGACTCAGGTATTTTTATTATTATTATTATTATTATTATTATTATTATTATTATTATTATTATTATTATTAATTTTTTTGTTTTTTGAGACAGGGTTTCTCTGTGTAGCCTTGACTGTCCTGGACTCACTTTGTAGAACTGGCTGACCTCCAACTCACAGCGATCCACCTGCCTCTGCCTCCCAAATGCTGGGATTAAAGATGTATGCCACCATGTCCGGCTGGGACTCAAGTATTTATATAATAGAGTTTGGCTGTTGTTGTTGTTTGATTCTGAAGACTCTGCCTTTCCACTAGGACAGAACTACTTCTATTGTAACCTCAAGTTAAATATGAGTTGAATTAAAATTTTCCAAGCAGATCTGTATGTAAAAGAGATTTCCAGGGAGCTCACAATATATACTACCACTATCTGAGATGCTCTTAAAAGCTGAAAACAGGAAAAAAAAAGGCTGAAAACAGGAGAAACCCTAGACCAGAGCACAAAAACAGGGGGCAAGCAGCAATATTACCTTTTTTTTTTCCTCTAGAGGAAGTCTCTGGCCGGAAGTCATGCCACAGAGCATGCAGGTGCCTTGCAAGAAAGGGCACACCCACGGTAAGCCCGGAAGGAGCCCAAGGCAGCTGAGTTCTGCTTGTTTCTCTACCAATTTTATTCCCCTGTCTATACCGCCAACCTATAGCATTTGGCTATGCAGGTTATTCTTTGCAGCTGCATGCAAGTAGTTGGGTTTTGCAGTTTGCTTGCCCTTTGCTCAAGACTGTTTTTTCTTTTCTTTGATGGGCTTGAATTTCAGTGTGACACAAGAGTAAATGACATTGAATCCCAAACCTGTTTTATTTCTCCATTCATTTGTTGATGTAAAGGGCTGTAGGTGTAGCTCAACTGGTAGAGCAGTTGCCCAATATATACAGAATCCTGGGTGTGATGCCCCAGAACTGGAAAAGAAAACCTGCTCACAATTTGTTGCTATATTTTCATTTTCATAACAGAGGAGAAAGAAAGTTAAGATGATGGCAGACATGCTTTATTTTGTTTGTTTGTTTAAAGACAGGTTATGGTGGTGCTTATAGATTGTCAATCAAGTACTAGCTACATAAATTTTCTTTTTGAGACAGGGTCTTATTGAGTTGCTCTAGCTGGCTTGGACCTCACTATGTAAACCAGGGTGGCCTTAAGGGTATGTGCTACTACATCCAGCATAAATATTTTTGGGTTTTGGTTTTTGTTGTTGTTTTCTTTTTTTGAGACAGGGTTTCTCTGTGTAGCCTTGGCTGTCCTGGACTTGCTTTGTAGACCAAGCTGGCCTCAAACTCACAACGATCCACCTGCCTCCCACTCCCAAGAGCTGGGATTAAAGGCGTGCACCACCACGCCTGGTTTTTTGTTTGTTTGTTGGCTTTTGAGGCAGAGTTTCTCCATGTAATCCTGGCTGTCCTGGACTCACTTTGTAGACCAGGATGGCCTCGAACTCACAGAAATCCACCTGCCTCTGCCTTCCAGAGTGCTGGGATTACAGTGTGCCACTGTGCTCAGCTATAAATCACTTTTTAATTGGGCAATATTTCCAAGTATCTCTAAGGTTATTTGTTAAATTGTATACCCTTAAGAATGAGAAATTGGAAATGGAAGTGTTGAAAGATAACAAAAACCATCACAGGGGTATATGAAAACCTTTACCCAGGCTGCCCTTCTTGTACAAGATGCATTATCCTGAATTCCTACAGTATGGTTGAAGTCCACATTAATGATACAGGAGGTTTTTTGTTTGCTTGCTTTTTAGTTCATAATGGAAGTATAATCTGCTTGCAAAGCTCATATACATGTACCCTAAAGTATGAGCATCATCTGCCTTTGAGGGAAATGCTTCACCCAAGACAACTGGGATCTGAAAGCTTGGTGTATAGGCATCTGAGCATCTCAGATGTTACTGCCCTTTCAGACTCCCTTAATGCTTGCTCAGCAGTTATAAATAACATTGATTGGGGCTGAGAGCAGATATATCACAGAAGACAGCTAAAAGGGCTTCCCTTTTAGCTGCATTTCCCAAAAGACATTGCTCTCCGCCATGAGAGTGTGAACTGTCCTTCCCTTCCCTAAGTGGAGCCACAGGAATGCCGGTTGAAGGGAAAGCAGCTTCATCTAAGGGATTCTTTAGGAGCAGTTGAGAAAGGCTTCTACACTGGGCCGTTCCTCAGCTGGAGCCAACCTGCTTTCCTTTTTGTAGTACTATTATATGTTACATCTGAAGGAAGTATGATACAAGCAAACAACCAGCTTTTGTTTCCATGTTAAGGGGTTGCAGGTGATGAGTACTAGGGTCTTGTGCAATGTTTCTGTGCATCGCGTGTGACTGTTTCTGAATGCAGATCTACCTGAATGTTATACTGAAACCAGTACTGTTTATCAACTGCTTGTAAGAAAGCCCTAGGACTTCCTGTTTCATGTGGCCCATGATAAAGATTGCAAAGCACAACATAATTTTCCTTGTCTCTTTGCTATTTTTAAGCTAGGAAAGGAAGCGTATTTTTGAATACTTTAGCTCTCTCCACTAATATGCAGACACAATATGACAAAGGGGAGGCTGGAGAGCTAGTTTAGCTCCCCGATCTAAGCCTTGGGGAGAAATTGGGACACCTCTGTGGACTAAAACAATGCAGTTTGACAGAAGGATGTACAAGGACACATTGTCTGAGATAGGAAAAGGTAGAGGACCAACGGAAAGATGAGATTGGCATGGTAGTTGGGATATGAGGTCAGAAGACTTCCCGCCTCTCCTGCTATATCCAGTATCTATTCAGAACACTTGGAGGTGGAGGCAAGAGGATCAGGACTTCAAGGTCATCCTCAGCTATATAACGCATTTGAGGCCCTGTCTCAAAACATCCTTATCTCTGAAAAGGAAGAGGAGGAGGAGGAGGAGAATTAGCATCCAGTCACCCAGTTGTCATTGGTGTCAAAGTTCTGATCACAACATGAGCAGTTTACTGAAGGTAGAAGAACAACACTGTGGTCACAACCACAAGTCCCCAAATAGGCATTCTCTCTGGGCCTGCAGGGCCCCTCCCTTGAACTCTGCGGTGTTTGCATGCATGAACTCTCAGTTGCGTGCAATGGCTGGAGGCTTTCTCTTCCCCTATATTAACTCAAGAGAACAGAAGGATGTCTCAGCCAGACACCAGCTGCCCTCATTTGGTCCCTTCCTTCTCCGTGCTCTGGCAGCTGGTGATTTCTTCATTCTCTCAGTCTGTCAGGAGAATGGTTGAGGCACACAGTCCCTCAATTAGAATGCAAGAGCAGCCACCTCCATCGCAGTCTGCCTGGGTGAGCTTTTTATTCACTAGTCTGAGTGTGAAAGTCATGGCTTTTTCGAGGGTGCATGGAATATGTAATCATGGAAGTTCTTTTTTAAGCAAGCGTGGATAAAGTTCAAATGGATGCAAGACTGATATTCTCACCTCCATCTTGTCTTCTGGACCATTAGTATGCTGCCCTTCTCCTCTCTCATATTATTAATTCATTGAGGAACAGCAAGCTCGGGTGGGGCATTACTTTCCTAAGCAGACTTTATCATTATAAAAATACTTATTACATGTAGGGGATTTGAACAATTTAGAAAAGCTCAATCATTGGGAAGGGGCATTAAGCCTTTATAAGCTTTACCCTCAGCTATTGAGAAATTGTTACTATTCTGATGTATTTTTTCTTTTATTTTTGAGGCAGAGTTTTATGTACACTAGGCTGGCCACAAACTTGATATGTAGCTGAGGATTACTTTCAGTTTCTGATCCTCATGCCTTTGCCTCCCAAGTACTGGGACATAGTTTTGGTCTCCTTGTCTGTATGTTGTTGTTACTACTACTACTACTACCACCATTACTATTACTATTATTTTGGTGGTGGTGGTATTTTGAGACAGAGTTTCTCTGTGTAGCCTTGGTTGCTCTGGACTCACTTTGTAGACCAGGCTGGCCTCGAACTCACAGTGATCCGCCTTCCTCTGCCTCCCTGAGTGCTAGGGTTACAGGCATGTGCCACTGGACTCAGCATTCTACATGCTTTATTAAACACATGTTTCTCTTTTTGACAAACCCAGGTTATCTTATCTTTTTTCATGTTGTGTGAAATTTTACTCACATATCCTCACTCTCCTGCAGCATGACTACTAGCAATTATGCTTATTGCACGAACATCTCCTATGTGTGCTCAAATTGCTTTTGGAGGCTATTTAAGAGGCAGACAACTGTTCTTTAATAAATATCTCTGATTGTAGGCTTTTTAAAAAACTGTACTTCTGAATATCAGCCAAGCCTACATCCTTGAATTAAAGTATTCAAGGTTAATGGGTTGTTTAATGGATCTACAAAACCAGCTACATCAATCTATGGCCATATTAGGCCTTTGTTGTTGTTGTTGTTGTTGTTTTTTTTTTTTTTTTTTTTTTTGAGACAGGGTTTCCCTGTGTAGCCTTGGCTATCCTGGACTCCCTTTGTAGACCAGGCTGGCCTTGAACTCACAAAGATCTGCCTGTCTCTGCCTCCCGAGTGCTGGGAGTAAAGGCGTGCGCCACCAAGCCCAGCCTATTAGGCTTTCTTTTTTCTTGTTAGTAAAGGATCATTAGAATTTATAGCTGATAATGACCATGCAGTGGTCTTAAATAATGGTGAAAAGCTCCATATCTGGGATTTGGAGATCTAAGGGGAAAACTTGCTTGAGGTGGGCTTGATGCTCCTTTATGGAAAGAAATGAGTACTTTAGCAAAGCCATTATTTTTACAGTGACACCAGTGCAGAAGTCACTCAAAGTTTGAAAAGGTACAGAGCCCAAAATGTCTCTGTCAGAATCTGTGACAAGGTGGCCCAGGAAGGTTTGAGGTTTCCGTGAGAAGGTAACATGCATGCTTGTACTTTATTCCTGTTAAAAAGAAAAGCATGCTGGCTGAATTTGGAGGTCATCTGGTCCACAAGGTGAAGCCAACCAGGCTCTGTTCTCTGCAGCTTCTAACTATTGTCTGTTTTTTTCACTGGTGATAATAATAGCTCCCCAATTCCCCAGGGATAGTTGGGGCTCAATTCCTGTTTATCCAAAGCTTGGAAGCCAGGCCATGGGAGGGGATGCACAAATGACTGAAAGGGAAGTTCAGCCTTGGCTTGGGTGCATATGTCCCTCACAAATGGCAATCTAATGAGGCTTCGGGTTGTTCATGAACTAAGCCCAGGGTTAATAGCCTTCATCCTTACAGAGCTTCTGTACTGGTTGTGCAAGGGACTTACGATCTGATCACAAGGGTAAAAGAACGGCTGTGTGACCGATAACAAACAATTACACACGCCTGAAATAAACACCAATGTTTTAAAACGCTTGGCGGAAACTGAAGCTGCAAAGCATTTTATCAGCCCAGGCCATCACCTACAGGGCCCAGCTGAAGCTTCGTCGAACACATCCTTTTACAAGCCCTGAGCTTTCAATGGGCCTTTGAAAACTAGTCAAGCTGTAGCTGGCTTTTCAGAGGTTGCCGGCTGCTCAGTTTACAGCAGTACAAAGTGGCAATGCTACAAGAAAGAAACTGAAATCCAATCCAAGGCTAAGATTGAAAGCTCCCAAGGCTCAAATGTCAGCAACACTGGAGTACGGCTTCTTCTCTAATTATGTGCTGTCAAATGAGGGTTGAAAATGTCAGCCCTGGACTTGAGACTCATGCCACTCTAGCCACCAATTGCACCAGGCTGGGGGCCCAATTGAAATGATGAAGAATGAATTTGAAAAACTCTTCAGTTGATTTCAAGACTTCCTGGGACTGAGGCGTTTAAACCACAATGTTCTTCTTTTGGGGCAAATGTGGGAGGCAATCGTGAGTGAGGTTTTGTAGCTCGAATTGTCTATATTTGGCTATAATTTTGCTTCATTCACCTACATTTATGGTATATGTACTTGAAAAGCAAGACTTCCGGTAGTGCTTTTATCTCTCCTTGCTACAAAGGAGTCTTATCTTTATGCATATGGAGCTGCCTGGGGAGTTACAGTGTGGCTGTAAAATGAAGGGAGCCATGTAAAAATTTCACTTAAGAAAACAAAAACAGACTTCGATTGTAGCTTTTGGCTTTACACTATTTACATGAAAAAAAAAATTGAAAACAGAAGTCAGTTCTGCCTATGTAATTCTAACCAGAAGCCGATCTATGAAACTGTAGGATGTTGAAGAACACAGAAGGTTGCATACATTACTGTATTTTACCCATGACATTTGATTTGTAGATTGCTTTTCAGAGCATTAAGGAAATAAATGCACCTGTCTCTTCTTTCTTCATACATTTGAGACAGGGCCTTCATTCTGTAGCTTGGGCTAGCTTGGAATTAACTATGGAGTCCAGAATGGAGTGGGATTCCAAACTATGCTCTAATTTCAGCCTCCTGAGCACTGGGATGACAGGTATGAGTCACTAAGCCTTTCTTTGAAGTGGTACTTGAGGAAGATGACTGAATCTTGTAAGGAAACGCCAAGTGTGATGGACCTCACTGGAGTTTTAAGTGAATACTATTTGCCCCGTGTCACTCACTTCATTCCTACCACAATCCCAGGAAAGAGACTCTATTCTTACATTTCCAGATGAAATCTGAAGCAGGATGAAGGGGTCCCGAAACCCTGCCCCTCCCCCTAAGAACTTATATGAAGAAAGCAATTGATGGGAGGAGAGACATTTTCTTTAGGGATGTGGCCATCAGGAAGGTGCCCATGGCACTGTAAACAGACTCCATGCACTCTTTTGTAGGCAAATCCTTCCCCACTGGGCTAGAAAACAAAGGCAGGAAAGTAGATGGAGGGTAGCTGGAAAGAGAAAGAGATGAGCTGGAATGGTAAGGAGACAAAAGCATGATGGGGAGGTGACTCTGATCAAAATAATTATGCACAAAAATGTGGTAATGAAATGCATTCATATATATACCAATAGAAAGCATTTTCAAAGGAAACTGAGGACGCTGTAACGTATTTAAGGTACTCTAAGTTGTAAGGAACAGAACTAAGAAAACATCTGGAGCGGAGGGATGGCAAAGGCCCTAGCTCTCCTCTGCTGAGATTATTTCTTAGGTTTTCCACCTTCCGGGGACCCAAGTGTCAGAGACATCAACCTCCACCAATTCTCAGGGCTTCAAGGGGGCTTGCTGAGTTCCTAGTGACTCCAGGATCTCATATGCAGAAGGGTCTCTCAGACAGGAGCTTGGGACCCCCAGGTGAAAGCCATTCCAATGGAATGGATGACAAAGCGTCTGGAGCAGAGACCTCTCAAAATAGTCTTTTTCTGTTTTCAAAAGTGAAGAAACCTTAAAAAGAGGGGTACAAGGCAGCCTAATCCCTAGAAACTATAATGGACCTTTATTATGAGTAAAGCAGTGAGGTTCATGAGTGAGTTATTAGCTCTCTATGGGATGTTTAGAGTCTAGTTTCATTGCCACAGCTGGGATGGGGAGGTAAAGATTATACCAGTTTCGACTGATTTGAAGCCACGGAGGCCTGTAATGAACAGCAAAGCCCTCAACACAAAGAAGGATGTGGTCCCCAATACTGCTGCTCCCTTGCCAATGAGAAACCGTGCCTTTTTTTTTTTCCAGTTTGGTGCATTGTAACCACCACTCACAGGAAGCTGTGTCTGGGGCTTCTTCAAAGAGTCATTGTGCAAGCAGGAAGCCAGCAGCCCGTGAAAGTAGAAGGGGGATCAGAGAGCAGACAGAGCCACACACATGGCTTTTAACCGACTATCTCTTTCTTCCTGGCAGAGAGAGGTCAGTGTTTGCTTCTGTTGATAGGTATCAGGACCAAGGCAGGGGCTGGTCTTGTGTAATAGACTAAAACATGATACCCTAAGGTGTCACTCTGTGAATGTTACTTTATGTGAAAAACAGTCTTTGCAGATGTGATGAAATTAACCCGCCATCCCCACTGGGACAGGGTTTTATATAGCAGGATGCCCTGATCCTCCTACCTCCACTTCCTGAGTGCTGGGATTACAGGCATGTGTGAACGTATCTAGTTCATGCTGAGGATCTAATGCACAGCTTCAAGCACACTAGGCAGCATTCTCCCAAATAAGCTAAAATCCCAGCTGTGAAGTCAAAGATCTTAAGACAAATCTTCCTGTGATATCAGAGAGGCCCAAAATACATAGCATATCTTCCTGTAAGGAGGAGGAAAACACCATGCTGTGGTGGCACACCCCTTTAATCCCAGCACACAGGAGGCAGAGGCAGGTGGATCTCTGAGTTTCAGGCCAGCCTGGTCTAACAGAGCGAGTCCAGGACAGCCAGGGCTACACAGAGAAACCTTGTCTCAAAAAATCAATTAAAACAAGAAAGAAATGAAGTATTTTTTAAAGGAGGAAGAGGGGGATGCAGTATGTGTGCAACAGAGAAGGCATATGTTAGGCCCAGAAATTAGAGTGATGAAGCTACAAGCTAAAGAATGTGGCCACCAGCATCTGGAAAAAAAGACACGGTGCAGATGTTCTCTTAGAGCGTCATGGGAATGCACAGCCTGATCCACACTGTGATTCTGGTGCAAAGATATCGATCTCCAAATTCTTGTTCCCAGAACTGTGAGAGAATAAACTTCCATTGTATAGAAACCATCAGTCAGTAGTCCTTTGTCACTGCAGCCCCAGGAGATTAATTTACCTTAATATCACAGTAGTCTCAAACTGATTCACTGGAGTTGAAGGGTAAAGTTGTTGCTGCAGACAGGTCCAGAGAAGGGCAATGGAAAATTCATTTGTTTTGCCCTAATGTATGGTACCTGCCTCCTCTCTGCCTCTATCCATCAAAGGTGTCCACTGGCTGACTACGCAGGCAACCATATGGTATCACCATTATGTAGTTCAGAGCTCCAGAGTCTCCTAGCCCATGTGGTCTGAAGTTCTGCTGCCCAGATACACATGCACATGTGCACTCATCCTTTACTAGACTGTGTAGTCTACCTCTTTTTTCTCATTTACTTATTTAGTTAGTTTTGAGCCAGGGTCTCATGTATCCTAATGATTCCTGAACTCATTATGTAGCTGAGGATGATCTTGAACTTCTGTAGCTCGTATCACCACTACCTAAGTGCTGGGATTGCTTAAAAAATAGTCTGCACCACTATATTTGGTTGTGTAAAGTGCTGGGGGTAGAACTCAGGGCTTTGTACATGCTAGGCCAGCACTACATTGACTGAGCCCCAGTCCTAGCCCTAGCTGTGTACTCTTAACATTTAAAAACACTTGTCTGTCTGTCTGTCTATCTATCTATCTATCTATCTATCTATCTATCTATCTATCTACCTATCTATTTATTTATTATCTGTCTAATATGTGCTTTGCATGCACATATACATGTGTCATAGTGTTCATGTGGAGGTTGGAGGACAACCTCAAGTGTCAGTCCTTGCCTTCCTCTTTGTTTGATACAGGGTCTCTTTGTTCATTGCTGTGTATTCCAGACAAGCTGGCCTGTGAACTCCCAGGGATTTTTCCTGTCTCTTCTTCCCATAACTATGTGGAAGCATTAGGTTCACAGCTGCCTACTACCAAGCCAAGCCTGTTTTGTTTGTTTGGATTTTGTTTGTTTTGTTTTGTTTTGTTTGGTTTCTTGAGACAGGGCCTCTCTGTGTAATTAACCCTGGCTGTCTTAGAACTCTCTTTATAAGCCAGGAAGATCTTGAGCTCAGAGATCCGCCTGCCTCTGCCTCCTGAGTGCTCGGATTAAAGGAATGTACCACCATGTCTGGCTCCAAGCCTGGCTTTTTATGTGTCTCAGAATGTGGGTCCCCATGGTTGTATGGCAAGCCCTTTGCCCACAGAGCCATCTCGCTAGCCCTCAGCTCAAAGAAGCAGAAGGCCTTTCCTATGCCACGTGCATGGATGACTAAACCAGCAATATTGAATATTGGAAGGACATGGGGCATAAAGAAAACTGAACAGACAAGAGTCAATAAGAAGCACATGTTTAAAATCACATTGTGCCAAGCCGTATCTGTTAAGCCGGTCTTTCCTGGTACTGGGACTGACTGCGGTGCTGACACTGACAGAATTTATGAAAGCAAATATTTGAAGAGAAAAGCTTTGCTAGGTGACGAGGTCCGGGTTGGGATGACAGCTGCAGGCAGTGAGAAGTATGTGGATTATGTGGGCTGAGGGCAGGCAGAGCTATCTGGAGAAGCCTCGCCGCCTGCCAACTGACAGCTCAGTTACAACCCAGGCACAAAGAGAGCAGCCCTCCTGCTCTCCCAGCTGCCCGCTCCCTTCAAAAGTGAATTCCTGCATGCCAGCTGCTCCCCATTGGAGTGCCACTGAATTCTAGACCTCTCAAGCAGTTCTGTGAAAGTGACCAGAGAAGGAGAAGATATTTTAAAAAGTGTAGTAGTGTTGTCACCACTCTAAGGAAAGAGGAGTGGCCATGCTAGTCTCTCCACAAGGTGGATTTGACAGCAACATACCTCATGTGCAAAAGTTCATTCCATAATCCTTGCATTGTGCCCAGGCCATTCCATCCTACCCTTTCTTCTCTTTAAAAGTGAATCTTTGCTGAGAGAGATAGCATCCGCCTTTAATCCCAGCACTCAGGAAGGCAGAGGCAGGCAAATCTCTGTGAGTTCAAGGCCAGCCTGGTCTACAAAGTGAGTCTAGAACAGCCAAGGCTACACAGAGAAACCCTGTCCAAAAAACCAAAAACCAAACCAAACCAACCAACCAAACAAACAACAAAAAAAGATTTTTTCTTTCTGTGCAGTGCATTTTACTCCTCCCCAAAGACATATTGGTTCTATAAGATGTTTTAGTCCTTTCTTACAGAGTTTGAGGGTATGCTGCTTGGGGGATCTAGGCTCCTCTAGACTAACTCAACCTTTATTGAGTTTCCCTAAAATTCTCCCTTCCCATCCAGGGAAAGAGTTGGCCAAGTCCATGTGACACCCAATAGTCTAGCTGAGTTAGCAAATGGGAAAATGGAAAGATCAGTCCCGCAGGCTTGGTGCTTGGATCCAGGAGGTCAGTAACACTAGGGTAATTCACTATCTCTTTCTTTGTTTTCAAACATTTGTTTGTTCATTATTATCCTGCTAGGTTAATAGTCATTTTTATGAGAACAACAACTGGTACTTGATTTTTATTTTTTTTATTTTTTGGTGTTACATGGAAGTCAGGGTCTCACATGTGCCAGGCATGCAGTCTACCACTGAGGCACCCTTGGCCATTTGGGAACTTGTTGAATGGCTTGTTCTGGAACTGGCTTTGAGAGAAAATTCCTATTTTTGTCCAGAGTTGAAGAGTAAGGCAATTGGAATTGGTCCTATGACTCTCATTTTGCTTTTCTTCAACTCAACTTTCATGAGTTATTTCAATACATTTGTTTCTAGACCTGTTAGAATCTTCTGTTCCTTTACTTCCTATTGTAAAAAGCATGTGGGGTTGCTGAAGAAATAAACATGGAATCTGACAAAGGTTTCTTCTGTAAAAAGTTAAATTGCTGTCTATTTCTCTCTTTTCTCTTTTTCCCTCTTTTCCTTTTCCTTTTTGGTACTTGTCTCATGTATATAGGCTGGCCTAGAAGTCACTAGATCAATGATGAGGTTGAATTTCTGATGGTCCTGCCTCTACTTCCCAGGTGATAGAGTTGCAGGCATGTGTCAGCAAGCCCAGCTTCTGTCATGGTGAGGATAAAACCTGGGGCTTTGTGCTTGCTAGGCAAGTGCTCCAACAACTGAGCTGCAGCCCAACTCTATCCTCCAATTCAGTGTACCTGCCCCTGAATCTATGCTCAGAGGCCTCCACAGCAATGGAGGATTGGCTTCTTTCTCCAGTATTTTTGTTTGTGGAATCACCCTTGTTACTGTAGTTGCACTAGCACAATCAAGTCTTCATTTGAGAAATAGGAAGCAAATCACTATACATGCTTTTTGTGTAGATAGAATCCTAATTTTTGTTGTTAATGACCTATTTAACGATGGATAATTCATCTTCCTATGTGTACGGTTCTCTGAGTTCAGAGAGCCAAGCGTAAAGTCTGTAGTTAAGACGTTGATGATTTATATTATCCCATAAGTTTGTTTGGCTCTTTTGAAGTCAATTCTCCTCCCCGACCCCTTAACTCCCAGTTCCTGGCAAGCACTGAT
The DNA here is from genome assembly GCF_903995435.1 of Acomys russatus. Classification (NCBI taxonomy): domain Eukaryota; kingdom Metazoa; phylum Chordata; class Mammalia; order Rodentia; family Muridae; genus Acomys; species Acomys russatus. The sequence goes on from NC_067169.1 coordinate 27,915,827, forward strand.
CTGTTTTCATTCTGTTTAGTTTTTTCTTTTCTTTTCTTTTTTTCTGCATGTCAAAATATATAGTCCAGGCTATCATCTAACTTTTACTCTTAACTCCTAAATGTTGTTTTTGCATGCATATGCCACCATACTCAGTGCTCTTGCTGTTGGTAAAGAATACTATGCAAATGGAATTCAATAATGTGTGCCTTTTTGCCTTCCGAAATTTTTACTTCGTATTGTTTTGGTTTTGCTTTTGTCACAAGGTCGCATGTAGGCCAAGCTAGCCTCAAATTCCATTTGTAGTTAAGGATGACTTTGAATTTCTTTTCTTTTCTTTCTTTCTCTCTTTCTTTCTTTTTTTTCTCTGCAAAGTTGTTTTCTAATTCATGAAAAATTTAAAAGAGATTGTCCAGGGCTGGCAAAATGTCTCATCACATAAAAAGTGTTTGCGGCATAAGTCTTGCAATCCAAGTACAATTCCAGGAGCCCAAATAAAAAACCAGATTTGGTGAAATGCATTTGAAAACCCAGCATCCCTAAAATGAGATGGAAAGCTAAGACATGAGGATAACCAAAAATCTTATGGGCCAGCTACCTGAAGTATGCAGTGAAAATAGAGAATTGTCTCCTCACATGCAAGATGTGTCATGTGCTAGCCTGAATGCACACACATACATACATACACACACATACCAAACAGAAATGAATAAAAAATTTAAGAAGAAATTATATAGTTCGCATTCCAAAAAAGTTTAAGATTCAAGGGTACCCAGGTGTGGCTGTGCATGCCTGTAATCCCAGCAGTCAGGATACAGAGAAAAAAAATCAATTGTAATAAACTCTAGGCCAACCTGATCTACATAGAAAATTTGTGGGCAGCCTGGGCTGCAGAGTGAGATCTCGTCACAAATCAAAGAAAGAGCCAAACAACAACCACTGGCACTCCCTTAGAGTTGAGAGGTGATACACACCTGTAAGCCCAGCATGCTGCAGGTAGCAGCAGGAGAATCAGAAGTTCAAGGTCATTCTCCTTGAGTTCAGGCTACCTAGGACTATGTCTAAGAAATAAACATGCCAAAATAAATAAAAGAATAAACAAACAGATTGTTCTGGTACAAGGGAGTCTTAGGTAAGACTGATAAACTGAACTTCCAATGACCTGTGACAAAAAGGCACATTTGTAAATGATCAAGGTGCAAAATGTATGTCCCAGTCTACACAAAATGGCGAGGTGTTAGAGCAGAGAGACGCTGCCACACAACCAGACAAAAAGCGAAAAGCACCCCAAGTGCAAGAATGCTGGGAATTTTTATTTAACTGAACATTCAGCCTATTTCCTCATCTATCTCCTGAAACATTGTTGGTTTTAGTTTGAGACATTGTCTCATATATCCCAGGCTGAGCTCAAACTTTTCAAACCTGTATGTAACTGAGGATGACCTTCAATTACCAATCTTTTTTCTGCAGGTATATTAAGCCTTTTTTATGAAAAAAATTCTTAAGAATTATGAGTCACACATAGGCACGGGCATGCCATGTCGTGCATGTGGAGGCTCTTCCTTTTACCTTTAAATAGGTTGCACGAGTTGAACTCAAGTCTTCCTTTACCTGCTGAGCCACCTCACCAATCCTCAGTAGATATCTTTTTGTTTGTGTTTTCCAGATAGGGTTTCTCTGTGTAATAGAGCCCTGGCTGTCCTGGCCTCTTTGTAAACCAGGATGGCCTCGAGCTCACAGAAATCCACCTGCCTCTGCCTCCCAAGTGCTGGGATTAAAGGCGTGAGCCACCATGCCCCTCATAGTAGTTATCTTTTTTTTTTTAATTTTTATAACATTATATTTGTTTTTTTCCATTTTTAAAATTTTTTTTATTAATTTATTCTTGTTACATCTCAGTGTTTATCCCATCCCTCGTATCCTCCCATTCTTCCCTCCCCCCCCCCCGCCTATTTTCCCAAAACCTACAAGTAGAACATTATGATAGGCAGATTTGGGCCCAGGGGTCCCGCTCAAACTAAGGCACCAGCCAAGGACAATACAGGCAGTAAACTTTAAACCCCTTCCCAGATCTAGCCAATGGTCAGAATATTCTCCACAGTTGAGTGGAGAGTGGGATACGACTTTCTCACGTACTCTGGTGCCTCACATTTGACCATGTCCCCTGGAGGGGGAGACCTGGTGGCACTCAGAGGAAGGACAGCAGGTTGCCAAGAAGAGACTTGATACCCTATGAGAATATACAGGGGGAGGTAATCCCCCTCAGGAGTAGTTATCTTTTTAAGAGTGTCTTTCAAATTAGGCAGGACAGCTCACCCCTGGAGTTCTAGCATTCAGGATGCTAAAGCAAAAGGATGGCTGAATTTTAGGCCTGCCTAGATGTATAGTGAGTTCTTGGATTGCAGAGATCCTGTCTGGAAAACAAAAAATAAAATAAAATAAAAAAAATAAAACAACAGTGGGTATTGTGGCTCAAGCCTGCAATCCCAACACTTGGGACATGGAAGCAGGAGGATCAGAAGTTCTGTTCTTTGACACGGTCTCCAAAAACAATAAAATATTTATTTTTAAAAATAGTGGAGCTGGGCGTGGTGGCACACACCTTTAATCCCAGCACTTGGGAGGCAGAGGCAGGTGGATCGCTGTGAGTTTGAGGCCAGCCTGATCTACAGAGTGAGTCCAGGACAGCCAATGCTACGTGAGAAACTGTATCTCAAAAAACAAAACAAAAATTTAAAAATAGTGGTTTTTAGGTGTGATTTCCATTGTTGAGTTATTATTATTATTATTATTACTATTATTGTTGTTGTTGTTGTTGTTGTTAATTGTGTATGCACATGTATGTTTGTGGCATATGTATGCGTGATATATGGACATGTATATGTGCAGATGTAATTTGTGGATGTCTAGTGTTCTGTTTTATTACTCTCCACTTATTCTGTTGAGTCAGGTTATTTCACTGAACGCAGACCAAAGCTATGGCCATTGTTGGAGGTATAGGCTCACACCACCATGCTTCTTACATTGGTTCTGGGGGGTTGTACTCAGGAATTATGTTTGTACAGCAAGCACTCTTACCAACTGAATCATTTTCTCAGCCCTCATGTAAGCTTTGTTTGCATGTTGTTTCCAAATATTGTATGGAAAAGTGGCTAATGGAAAATATACATGTATCATGGTCCACTTGAAAGCAAAAGTTGGGGCTGGGGAAGTGACTCAGTTGTTAGAGTGCTTACCTAGCCTGCAGGAGGCCCTGGGTTCAATCCCCCAGCATGGTAGCGCATGCCTGCTAATTCTAGTTTTAAAGAGAGAGAGGCTGGAGAATCAGAAGGTCAAGGTCATCTTCAGCTACATAGTGACTTGAAGGCTGGTCTCAGTGACAGGAGACTCTGTCTTAAAACACCAAACATCAGTGCCCTCTTAATTTTCATCCTTAATAAGGTTCTGTCCTTGCAGGCGTCGGCTGGCAGCTATGGGGTTCCAAAGGGAGGGCTCTGGTGTATTTTCCTCAGGCCCCTCTTCTAATAGGATGTTATAGGGCTCTTTCTTTTTTATTTATTTATTTATTTATTTATTTATTTATTTATTTATTTATTTATTTTTATAGGGCTCTTTCTTATTAGTGACATATGGATTGTTTTGGCTTTACTGTTTTGTTTGGTTTTTAGGTTTTGTTGTTGTTGTTTTGTTTTTGTTTTTTTGTTTTGTTTTTTGAGACAGGGTTTCCCTGTGTTAGCCTTGGCTATCCTGGACCTCACTTTGTAGACCAGGCTGGCCTTGAACTCACAGAATCAGCCTGCCTCTGCCTCCTGAGTGCTGGGATTAATGGCATGCACCACCACAACTGGCTTGTTTTGGCTTTATAAAAATCATTTTCCTGTCAAAAATAGGACTTATTCTGATTATTTGCATATAAAGCAATGAATGATGCCAACGTTCCAATCATTGGTTTGTTTGTTTGTTTGTTTGTTTTCTGAGATAGGGTTTCTGTGTAGCCTTGGCTGTGCTGGAACTCACTCTGTCTACTCTGTCTCACTCTGTAGCCAGGCTGGCCTTGAACTCAGAGATCTGTCTGTCTCTGCCTCCCTAGTGCTGGGATTAAAGGTGGGCACATACATCCCCCACCCCTGCCAGTCATTGTTTTTACAGAAAAAGAAACAATAGCAACCAAACAGTCAGCTCTAGTGTCTCCAGAGCAGGCATTTGGACTGTGTGCTTAATCTGTGTTCCCAAATCTGACAGAATGCTATGGCATCACATGGCTACAAGCAGCATGGTATAAATTTTATCCCCCAACAGGAACCAACTGGGGTTGGCCTGAGTCTCGATGCTATTGATCCATAGTTATTGTTTAAACTTGTCCATGTTTCTCCATTGACACAATTATTTTAAAAACCTGTTACTTTATAGCTGGGCATGGTGGCGCACGCCTTTAATCCCAGCACTCGGGAGGCAGAGGCAGGTGGATCATTATGAGTTCGTGGCCAGCCTGGCCTACAAAGCGACTCCAGGACAGCCAAGGCTACTGTCTCGAAAAATGAAAAAAAAAAAAAACAAACAAACTGTTACTTTAATCCTGTGGGGTTTCTACCCCACTCCTCCACACACATTCATACGTATACACCTACATATGCACACACACATGTGTGTGTATGTTTGTATGTATGTATATATGTATGTATGTATAGTCTCATGTATTCTAGACTGGCTTTGAGCTCACTGGGTAGCTAAAGATGGCTTTGGCCTTCTGATCCTCCTGCTTCTACAGATGCTTAGATTATAGACAGGAACCGTGCTAGGCTTTATGAGATGATGAAGATGGAGCCCAGGACCTAACTTGTATGTTAGGCAAGTGAGAGCTACATGCCCAGCATGAATGTTTCCATTAATTATCAGTTGTTACCGAATGTCATACAGTAACTCAAGCACTGTGAGATCTGGTATATACAGGTGATCCAAAACTGTTACTTGATAAACCAGGAAGCAAAATGCCTGAATCCTCTTGCTTGCCCCAGCTGATCTGTGCCCCCTTAAGTTCACATGAGAGTAGATACTGAAGGAAACAAATTTGCAAGAAGAGTAAAACCAAAATGGTCAATCTTTCTCTAAAGATAGTTCACCCCCAAACCAGGGCAAACAAATAAACAGTAGTCTGATCCACATGTGCCTTCCACATAAAGGGACCGGAAACCAGAAGTCATGGAATCCTATAAGACAAGCAGACATTTACTTTCTTCATTCTGAAACATTTAAGTCATGCCTAATGAACAGAAATATATAAAAAAAGGAAGAGAAATGGGCTATCAATAAGTGAAAGCTCGAAAAACTATCAATAGCAATATTACTGTGAATCTACCCGTGTAGATGATCTATGTACATATACATTGGGGTCAAAGCTGTGTGTGGTGATACATGCCTGTAACCCCAGCATTGGGGAAACTGAGGCAGATGGATTGCCCATAATTTGAGATCAGCTTGGGTGACAAGATTTTCAGAGTGAGAGCCTATCTCAGTAATATGAAAGTACAATACATATATTGTAGGTGCTGTCCTGCAATACTAAAATCTGTTCTCATAATTCTGCATTACATTTCACTTTGGTTTGTTTCGGAGGATGGGTCGACTGTTCTTTTTAGCATGTGGTCATCTGTTGGAGACAAAGTTTCTCATTGGTTTGAGATCTCACTAAGTAGGTTGTGCTGACTATCTCAAGAACCTTAGTGATCCATGTATCCCTGCCTTTCTAGTACTCTCATAACAGACGGATACCACCACACTAATTTTTTTGTTTTTATTTTTAGAGACAAGGTTTCTATGTGTAACCTTGGCTTTCCTGGAACTCATTATGTAAACCAAGCTGGCCTCAAACTCAAAGATCTGTCTGTCTCTGCCTCCCAATCAATTAAAAATATTTTAATTAATTAATTGAGAATTTTATATATGTATTTGGATCATATTCCAAATCCATTTTTCTAGCATGGGTTCTAAGAGCAGGACTCTTAAGTCTTCATGTTTGCAAGGCAAGTACTTTAAAGACTGCTAGCTCTCCTACTCCTCCAGAGTCTAAGTTCTTAAAACTTGCAATATTGCTTCTCCCATTGTCCTCTTTGCTTGGACAGCTAGGTGATTTCCAGTACTTTATTGCTTATCAGTACAGATTAATTTCAACTTCTACAGTCTCAAAAGAGTGGTGGTAGAGGGTAGAGGCAGAAGTGTCATTGACAGGGGTTGACCTTTCAGGAAGAAAGTTCTAAAAGAGCATTCTCTCATCCAAGACCACATTAGAAGGTGTTTATTCTTATAATTGAAGTTAGGAAAGTCCTTAAAAATCCTTACAGAGAGGGACTTTTCAGGTGTGTGCAGAAGGCATATTTGCCATACTATAGGATGGAGGAGGAGTTGCAACAATTGCGTGCCTGGACATAGTAGACAATAACTCTGTAATAGAAAAGAATGGCCCAGTAGCTGAAAGGCTGAGTAAAATTTCTACAGTCTGAACTTTGATCTAGTGTGGATGAAGAACTAGACATCAACTTTAAATCAAGGAAGTGAGCAGTAACTCACCCAGGGGACTGGGTGTGGTGAGAAACAGAGCAAAGGATGACTCACAAGGACATCAGCAGACAGAACAGGGCTGGGGCCAGGGGGAAGGAGGGAGGAGCCCCAAGCAGAGCAGAGCAAGGCAGATCCTCTTTGCTCTAGGTCACAGGCACCAAAGGCTGACTGTGAACACAGGATCTTTCCTTGTGTCTGGGTATCATTGTTACTGCATAAAGCATCGTACAATTCATATCCTTTCACGGCAGAAAAACATAAAGTGCACATGTATTAAGAAAAAGTAGGTCAGCCATGGCAGGTAATGCCTGTAATTACAGTGTGCAGGGAGCTGAAACAGGAGGATTGATGAAGGTTCAAGGCCGGACTGAGCTATATAGTGAGTTTAAGGCTAGTCTGGGCCACCCTGTCTCAAAGCCAAAAAGAAGAAAAAGAAGGAAAAGCAAGTAAACCAAAATCATCCATCACGCCCAACTCTCTTTGAACTCTATTTGAACCATTCTTGAATTTGTTCAAGAATTTGTTCTTTCTACACAATTTGATTGTTTTTTTTTCAAATTTTTTTATTTGATGGTTTTTGTGGCAGGGCTTCATGCAGCACATACTGCCATGCCTAGCTCTATTTAATTTTGAAACAATGATGAGATGATTTTATATGCACTATTTTGTTGTCTGCCTGTCTCCACCTAGTGATAAATAATTACATCATAATTCTTTTTTTGTTTTGTTTTGTTTTGTTTTGTTTTGGAGACGGAGTTTCTCTGTGTTAGCCCTGGCTGTTCTGGACTCGCTTTATAGATCAGGCTGGACTTGAACTCACAGTGATCCGCTTGCCTCTGCCTCCCCAGTGCTGGGATTAAAGGCATGTGCCACCACACCTGGCTACATCATAATTCTTATACTGACATTTCAACTATTTTTTGTTCCTGTTTTATTTTTTGAGACAGTTTTTTTTTTTCTTCTGTGTAGCCTTGGCTGTCCTGGACTCACTTTGTAGACCAGGCTGGCCTCGAACTCACAGGGACCCACCTGCCTCAGCCTCCCGAGTGCTGGGATTTAAGGTGTGTGCCACCACACCTGGCTGCCATTTCAACTACTAAAAATAATAATTAAAAAGCAGGCTAAATTGGTAGCTTAGTTGTTGGAGTATTTGACTAGCATACAGGAGACGCAGAATCCAATGCACTGGGAGTGACGGGATATATGTATAATCCCAGCATTTGAATGTCGGGGGAAGACCTGAAGTTTAAAACGTTAAATCAAGATGCTGAAGATGCTGCTTGTGATGGTCAATATTAATTGCCAAATTGACACCGGGAGAAGGACTGTTGCCTGGGCAAGGACCCTAACCTGTACAAAGAGGAGCAATTAAGCTGAGCAGCATGTGTGCACGATTCTCTCCTTCCTATTTATGGATGTGATGGGAGCAGCTGATTCAAGCTCCCACCGCCTTGGCTTCCCTGCTATGATGCATTGTCACCTGGAACTGTGAACCCAATAAGCCCTTTCTCAGCCAGGCGTGGTGACGTGCGCCCTTAATCCCAGCACTCGGGAGGCAGAGGCAGGCAGATCACTGTGAGTTCGAGGCTAGCCTGGTCTACAAAGCGAGTCCAGGACAGCCAAGGCTACACAGAGCGACCTTGTCTTGAAAAACCAAAAACCAAAACAAAACAAAAACCCAAACAAACCAAATCTCTTTCTCCCTTAGGCTGCTTGTGTGACATTATTTTATTATAGCAACAGAAAGGAAAGAAGGCATTGTCCCAACAGAAGGTATCAGCCATGTCTTATATCCTATTTAACATCCTCTTTAAAGTGCCATGATCTTAGCCTAAAGAACCCTGAAGTAAGGAATTGCCAGGAAGACCAGTTTCCAGAGTCATTACCTTATATCCTGACTAATGCTTCCATGGACATGCTAAACTCACAGATTCATGCGCTCTAATTTCTCTTCTCTAACACATTTAAAAGTAATCAATTACTTTTGTTGTTGGATCTCCTAGCTCAGCCTCAAATGGAGCGCTGCAAGAGTCAGGATATTTCACTTGAAATCGGTCTCAGTGTATCTCTAGCTATCAAACCCAGAAAGACTCATTTAAACATAAGACCATTCTTGTGTATATAAGGAGTTCAAGATAAGCCTGGGGTACCTGGTTGAAAACAACAATGATGATAAATAATAATCAAGGGCTGGAAAGGCAGTTCAGTGTTGAGGGGACTTCCTGTTCTTCCCCAGGACCTGAGCTGGAGTCCCAGAAGCCACAGGATGGCTCATGGCATCTGTAACTGCATTCTAAGGGACTGGACTCCCTCTTTTGGCCTCTGTGGGTACCAGTCATACATGTTGTACACAGACATACATGTAGACAAAACACTCAGGTACCGAAAACAAAAACGAAAAATGATCACCCTCATAATTATAAAAATATATGTGTGTAATAAAACAGTAGTGGATACTAGTGGATCCAGGTAATCTTAACCAGTACTGGTTTCCCCCTTTCTTCACTGAATTCTTGGTTTTTACAAAGTTAATCTTCCTTTGTGTTGACCTAATTGAGGTTTAAAACAACTTGTATTACTTTTTCTATTTATTGTGCATGCTCCTGTTGTTGTGGTACCCCCACAGTGCGCTTACAGGTGACACCTTGAGTCAGATCTCTCCTTCTACTATGTGGCTCCTGGGGACTGAACTCACATCATCAAGTTTGCTTACCTAGCTTGCTGATCCAGCCTCATGGAGCTTTAAATGCTTCTGCAATCAAGCAAGACGAAGAGGGGAAAATAACCAGTGGAAGTGAGGTCTGGCTTTCAAAGTGAAAACCAGAACATTTTTACTTTTTTTTTTCTTTTTTGATCCCTGAATGGTTCAGAGGAACTCTTTTTTTTTTTTTTTTTTTTTTTAAAGCCAATTGCTGTGTGCACCTGTTTTATTTGACTAAGCTTCAGGGCTATTTTGTAAAGTGCTGTAGGATAGACTTGGCAAGTTCACGCAGCAACCCTGCTCTCCATGTTAAGGGCAACGCAAGAAAGTTCTGTTTGCCAGGTGAGATGGTGCACACCTTTAATCCCAGCACCTGGGAGGCAGAGGCAGGTGGATTGCTGTGAGTTCAAGGCCAGCACGGTCTACAAAGCCAGTCCAGGACAGCCAAGGCTACACAGAGAAAACTTGTCTTGAAAAAAAGAAGAAAAGAAAGAAAAAGAAAAGAAAAGTAAAAAGAAAGAGCAAGCAAGCAAGCTCTGTTTGTTTGTTGTTTTTGTTTTGCAGGCTTCAATTTGGGAAAGGTGAAAGATAATTTTTTAAAAAATACATGACATTTATATTATCAGTGGACAAAACTCAAGCAAAAGTCATTCAATTTCCTCCTCCTCCTCTCTCTCTAGCCGTATTAATCTAAAAGACAATGCTTTTGGACTACAGTCCTCACATTCCCTTTTCCTTCAGCTCTGATGTGCTGTGGAACGTCAGAGTCAAGCAGCAACGCTATGGGTGAGAGGGTCATAGGGCTAGCGAGCACAACCAGCTCAGGGTGCAAGGATTCCGCAGTTCATCCCACCCAGTCTTTTGAGGCTAAAATTAGAAAGAAGCTTTCTACAACTGGGGTAGTTAGATGGTAGAATGCCTGCCTAACACGCTGGAGGCCCTGAGTTCCATCCTCAGGGTCAAAAAGACATTCAGATCAGCTTTCCAACTGAAGTGGCCAGACAAGGCAAACTTCACTAGTGATCAAGGGAGTGTGCGGAGAGGGACAAACACTCAGACACAGGAAGTGCACTTGTTTTTTATTTTAACACAGGTGGTGTCTGTGTCATTTCCTCCTTGGCTGGGGTCTGACCTCTCACAGTCTTATTTGATTGGCTAGCCTGAAAAGAATTTGTGAACAGGAAATGAAGGGGGAGGGGAGAAAGGTCTGTTGCTGCCAGGGGAAAAGGGTCACTGCTCTAGGCCACCAAATTTTTGGAATGTAGCAGGGAGCTTTTGTGTGAACAAAAGCTTTACTAGATGGGGAGGGGGATTAAAATATTTTGCATAAACGACTTATAAGGTTAAGAAGAATTCCTTGTCTTAAAACACGTTTTACAGTATTTGATAAGAAAAGGCTCACAGTTTTAATATTTCTTATACCAGCAGCACCAAAAATAAATAAACATACAATTATCAAATGTAGCTCACGTCTTTGTTAAACCCAAGTGAAATGTTATTAGAAGTCTGAGCTTGTTGTACAGAAATTCGTTGAGCTCAGAAGAGAGAATGCTATAGACAGGAGTATCCACTCTTCTATTGTGACTGAAGGTGGTCATCAACACAGTAAGGAGGCAGTAATGCAAGGAGCCATGCCTTTGATGGGTTGTCTACCATATTCAAGATCCCTTGTTCGGTACTGAGTATGTAGTACCTCATAAAACTTCGAAATTAGCAGGGGGTGGAAAGCGGAGGCTTTCAGTAGAAAGCTGAAAAGATAAACATAGAAATCCTCATGCAGTGTTATGAGGAGGCTTGAAATGGATTTGTGGCCCAGTTGGCAGAGTGCTTGCTTGGAATGTGCGAATCTCTGGGTTTGGTCCCTAGAACCGAATACAACTGAATGTGGTGCTATATCCTTATCCACATCCCTTGGAATAATGGGGGGGGGGTTAGAAGTTCATGGTTGTCATTAGTTACAAATGGAGTTTGAAGCCATCCTGAAATTCCTGAGACCTATATCAGATAGATAGATAGATAGATAGATAGATAGATAGATATACAGATGTATAAATAGATAGCTAAATAAATAAGTTAGAAACATGAGGCCTATAATACTAGTACTTGGGAGACTGAGTGAGAAATGAGTTCCAGGCCAACCTGGGCTGCATAAGGAAACTGTGTCTCAAAAGAAAACTAGACAAACAAATAACTTAAGAGGGAATAAGAATTTAAATAAGCATCTCTCCAAAGAAGCTTTTCAAGTAGCTAATACCCATATGAAAAGTTGTTCACTATAATTAGTCATTAGGGAAATGCAAATAAAAGCCACACCCATAAGAGAGGCTCTCATTTAAGCCAAGCACAGAATCCAGCGTTGCTGAGGATGGAGAGAGGCTGCAACTCCAATACACTGGTTGTTATTGTTTTGTGTTACTGCCTTTTTTCTTTTCAGACAAGGTCTTAGGATGTGGCCCAGGTTGGCCTTTATCTCACTGTATAGTTCAGGCTAGCCTGGAACTCAGTGGGAAGACTCTTATCTCAGTCTCCTAAGTGCTAGGAGCAGAGGCATGAGCCACTGTGCCTATCTTTCACACACTGTTGCTAGGACTATAAAACGACAGAGCCACTTTCTAAAGCTGGTCTGCCTATAACTTAGCCCAGCAACTCCTCTCCTGGGAGGTACACCCAAGAGAAATGAAAACAGGCATCGGCACAGAAACAGTTATCCAAGGGGTCACAGCACTATTATCTGTGATAGCCACATAGGGAAGGGAGTTCATTCTGGCAGTTCAAGGGTACAGTCTGTCACCGTGGCAAAGTCAAGGTGGTAGGAGCATACAGCAGCTGGTCACATTGCATTCACAATCAGGACGCAGAGAGATGAATGCACACTGCTCAGCTTGCTTGCTTGCTTTATACAATCCAGGACCCCTTGCCCAGGGAATAGCCCTGCTTATTGTTACTCTGGTGCTTCCCACAGCAATTAATGTAGTCAAGATCACAAGCATGCCTAAACACCCATCTCCCAGTGATGCTACATTCTATTGAGTTATCAGTTAACATTACCCATCACAAAGAGGAAGCAACTCCCATTGGTAACAGGTGAACAGTAAATAGAATGTGATAGATAAGAGGGTGGAGTAATTAATATTCAGTCTTAAAAATTAAGTGCTAATTAAAGTTATTACATGGGTTAATTTTGAAAGTCTTAGGCTAAGTGAAAGAAGCCTGCCCCTGGTTTTCTTTATTGGAATGTTTGGAATAGTTGAAACCAGAGGCAGAAGATACTTTAGAGGTGGCTAGAGACTGAGGGGGTGGTGACTATTAATAGGTATGGGTTTCCTTTGAAGGTGAAGAAAATGTTCTAAAGTTAGCCGTCATGAGGTTTGCACACATCTGTCAATAAACTAGTAACATTTATTTTTTCATTTATTTTGGTTCTTGTCTCTCTATGTTGTTCTGGCTGTCCTGGAAGTTGCTATGCAGATCAGGTTGGCCTTGAATTTATAAACCTTTCCCTCACAAGTGCTGGGATAAAAAGTGCCCATCACTGTACCCTGAAATTATGCACCTTTAAAAGAATTGAAGCTAAGCATTGTGGTCCAGGCCTCCAATTCCATTACTCAGGAGGTCAAGCAGGAGGGCCAGGAGTTCGGGTTAGATTTAGCTTATACAGCCGGTTTGAGGCCAGCATAGGCTATATGAGACTTCTTTCAAACTCAAAAACCCCAAAAGGTCAGACAGAAGTTATTAACTTAAGTATTTGGAGTTCAAAATTAACAAAATGTTATTTTCTTGTGGCTTCTTATGCCTGTGAAAAATTAAAACATCAACATACCTGTGTATTAAGAGATTGAAAGAAATGTATCCCTGAAGTAATTTTAATCTTTTACATTTTTTTCTGTTTTTTTTTTTTTGAGACAGGGTTTCTTTGTGTAGCCTTGGGTGTCCTGGATTCGCTTTGTAGACCAGGCTGGCCTCGAACTCACAGAGATCTGCCTGCTTATGCCTCTCTAAGTGCTGGGATTATAAGTGTGTGCCATCATGACTGACTCTTCTTTACATTTTAAAAATCTTGAATGTGTTCACTTACTTATATAGGCTGTATGTTGAGAAGCAAAGGGTTTTATTAACCCATTCAATTGCATAGTGACATCACACTCAGATTTGGATTTAATTGCATTCCAGAGAAGGAATCTGGCCTTGGTGATACAAACCTATAAACCCAGCCATCAAGAGCTAGAGGCAGAAGGCTCAGGAGTTCAAGGCCAGTAGTCTGGTCTACTTGAGACCCGCTCAAACAAAAAACAGAAAAAACAAAACAAAAAAAGTTTAAAAGAAAACTTAAGTTAAAAGTTTTAAAAAAGAAACCAGAGTCAGTCAATGGAAGCAAAATGGCATCGATGCAGTTTTTGCTTGTATCTCATGTTGTCAGCTCGTCGCCATTGCCATTCTTGGAGTAAGAAGGTTGGCACGCACTGTGCCACTGAATGACTTGGAGGGAAGCTTCAAACACACAATTTTAAGGGGTGATGAAATATAGAGCCTCCTGCAGTTGATTTCAAGTCAGCTCACATTCTGAAATTTAAAAGAAGTTGGGGACTGGAGAGATGGCACAGAAGTCAGGAGTGCTTTCGCAGTGGTTGAGAGAACATTCTGTTCTTGTGAAGGACCTAGATTCAGTGTCCATCCACCATGTGGTTGTTCCCAGCCATCTGTAGCTTCTGCTACAGGGGAATCAGACTCCTTCATCTGATCTCTGTGTGCACCAGGCACACAAGTACCGCACAGACATACATGTAGGCCCAACATTCATATGCATCAAATAAAATAAATAAATCTTAAAAGAAAGAATTTGGGGTATTTCTGATACCGCTCCCTTTTACAACTGTCTGACTTGTTTATACGCCCTCGGGAGTCAAGTGTGCTTTCAAAAGCATTCCACAGTGCCGTGGGCTGATAAGTTGTTTTTGATTGGAGCTGTTATCTTGGTCTACACAGAGATCAGAAATTTGCAGAGCTCCATATGTAGACTAAGCCTGGGGAAAGAGTTGAATTATCCTTCTCTCCTCATCATCCACTCTACATTTTAAGTAAAAATAGGTTTCACTTTTTTCCTCTACAATGTCACCCTTGGTTGCCTGCCTTCCAGTAAAGATGAGGCCCAGTAAACTCTGGCCTCACACTAAATTCTACCTGATTGCTTATAATTATATAGCTTTTCCATAATACTTTTTATATTTTTCAAAGACTTTATTTTTTAAAAAACACAAAGTAGAAGATGAATATTTCATGACATTTGAAAATTATTTTTAAAATCAAGTGCCAGTCCACAAATAGAGTTTTATTCTACCATAGCCAGACACAATCATTTCATATTGATTGTGGTGCTATCCTCATTCTAAAAGGAAAACAAGATTTAGTCTTTAATCCCTTCTTCTCATAGACCCTGGAAACTACCAATCTGCTGTCTGTTTCTGTGAATTGTGACTCCTAGAAATTTTTTGTTTGTTTGTTTGTTTTGTTTTTCGAGACACGGTCTCTCTGTGTTAGCCTTATCTGTCCTGGACTCTCTTTGTAGACCAGGCTGGCCTCGAATTCACAGAGATCCACCTGCCTCTGCCTCCCGAGCGCTGGGATTAAATGTGTGTGCCACCACACCTGGCTGCCTCCTAGAAATTTTATGTAAGTGAAATCATGTAATATGCGGCTTATGATGACTGGCTTCTTTCACATAGCATCATGTTTTCAAACTTTATTCATATTATATCGTGTATTGGTACTTGTTTCCTTTTGATGGCTGAGTAATCTTCCATTTGTAAGCATATATATCATATCTATTTGTTCACTTATCAATTGATGGACATTTATTTGTGGTTTTGCCTTTTGGATATTATGAAGAAGGCATCTATTGAATCTCAATTTTCAATGTACTACAGTAGTACATCATTGCTTTAAAAATGTTGGTTGGATTTTGTATGTTTGTACTTTTTATTTTTTATTTTTTGTTTTTATTTTGAAAAAAGGCCTTATGAAGCCCTGACTGGACTCCAACTAAGTATGTAGCCAAGTATGACTTGAATTTCTTTTATTGATTGATTGACAGAATCTCTCACTGAACCTTGAACTTGATGTTTTGGCTAGATTGACTGGCCAGTGAGCTCCTGCCTATGCCCATTTCTTCCTTCCATCATTGGGGTTATAGACACTAGCACTGTACTCATGATCCTAACTTTGGTCCTTATGCTTACCCAGCAAGTACTTTACCCAGTGAGCCATCTTCCTAGGTCCAAAAATGATATGTCTTGAGACAGAATCAGGTGAGCAAGTTTATAATCTCAGTATCTGGGGAGAGAGAAACAGAAGGATAAGATTTAAGGTCATCTTCAGCTACATTTTTTTAAGCCAGCCTGAGACACACAAGACTCTGTCTTGAATACACACACACACACACACACACACACACACACACACACACACACACAGAGAGAGAGAGAGAGAGAGAGAGAGAGAGAGAGAGAGAGAGAGAGAGAGAGAGGAGGTGCAGCAACAACAACAGAAATCATTGACATTATCTTTCCCTGTCCATTCTGGACCTTGAATAAAAAATTTTAAATTTTAAACCAAATTCTAAATTGGAAAGAAGAGGGAAAAATGTATGTTGCTGCTCAAAGTGGAAGCATTACACATATAGGTAGCCGCTAAATAGAAGAGTAGTAGAATAACTCAAGTATATTAAAAAGAAGCACAGATGACAGATCAAAGCCCAACAGTTTCCAAAAGTAAATGTATTGTGTCTATGATTGTTGGTTTGAGAACCCTCTCCCCACAAAGCCATTGCTCAGGAAACAGCCCAAATAATGAAACATAGCAAACACATTCCTCCTACTTCCTAATAAAAATTAGTAGATGTCATTGCAGCTCTCTTTTGGTAGAACTAACCAGTATTCTATGGGTTTAGCGGGATCTAGTTAAATCTAAAGTAGATCTAAAAATGTAGTTCCAAGAGATGAGCTTCATTATTTTTTTAAATTTTTTTGTATTTTATTAATTTTTATTTTATGTATATGAGTGTTTACTTGCATGTATGCCTATTCACCAAGTATAGGCAGTACCCATGAAAACCACTCATCCATTGAACCATGTCTCTGGTGCCCTGAAGATAAACGGTCTTGCTTTATAGTTCTGATCTGGCTCATTAAAGTCCATGAGTGGGCTTGTGCAGGAGTACCTGTACCTATCTGTACATAGATAATTGGCTTAGCAAGTTCCAGATCAGAGCTCCAAAGCAAGACTTTCTCAAAAATACCACCACCACCACCAAAAACAGAAAGAATGAAAGAAGGAAGGAAAAGAAAGAAAGAAAAGGAGCAAAACAACAGCAATAACAATCCCTTACGAATTTATATAGTGAGAAAGTGTCTCAAAAGAAGCACAAGGCTGGGAAAATGGTTCAGTGTGTAAAAGTGCTAGCTGTACAAGTCAAAACACAAATCTTATCCCTAGAATGTATCCACCCTGAAAGCCAGAGAAGTGGGAGCGCTGTCACCTTAGCTTTCATCCCTACAGTGAGACGGGAGGCAGAGACAGGAGAATCATCTGGAATAAAAAGGAACTGCAGCAGCAGAAAGGAAAAGAGGAGAAAGCAGAGGATGCTCCTCGAACGTGTTCTGTTTCTTTTTAAAAACATTTTGTGCATAAGCACACACACGTGCATGAGTGCATGTGTGTTAAATGATGTGTGTATGTGAAGACAATCATACACAAGCCATGGTGAGAATGAAAGTCAGATGACAACTTTTAGATAACTCATTCCACTCTGGGATCATGGACTCAAACTCAGATCCCCAGTTGCTTGTATCCATTGAGTCATCGCAGTGGCCTAATAGTCTGTTTCTCATCATGCCCCCTTAGTGTTCTCTTTCCACTCTTCCTCTACAAAAGCCAGAACAAGCTCCCTGCTCTAGATGTCCAACCAGCCTATTTTCTGACATGGTTCATACCTCAAATTGCTTCATGAAGCTAAATTGTTGACTGCCATTTACAGTGTCTCCTTGATGCATGGCATATGATTGCATATTTGTGTCACAACTAAGCTGCTTTATTGGCAGGCCTCTGGGCAGGACTGTTGGGCTAACCATTTTCTAAGAGGATCCGTATCCTAGGAGACTTCTCATAGCCACTTGCAACAAGGAACAAATACAGAAGTGGCCAGCTTCCTCCACCCAGCTTTTCAAGCCAGTTTTTTTTTTTCCTAGACTGTTTTAATGAAAGGCAGGCTAAGGAAAGGGCTACTCTAAGCTAGATTTCTTTTTAATGACATCACAGTTGGGCATTTGCTGAAGGTTGGTGACAATCCAGAAGATGCAGAAAATATGAAGTCCCACATGATCTTTTTGGCCATGCTGTGATTCCATTCTGAATTTAAGGCCTGCTCACTCTTATCATAGGAACATTCTGGACCTTCTGCTCCCTGCTTATACTGGAAAGGGCAATGTAGAGCCAAGGCTTATCAGTAAGTCACTTATGTTTCCTCTAGCCCATGAAGTTATATCTCCCCAGCAATCAAAATGTGATGACGTGGCTAACAGGCTATGGCAAAAGCACTCTGTTTTCTTTAAAGTTCATCTCTTAGGGGTGCCAAAGACATGACACAGTGGTTAAGTGATCTTCATGGGCACTGCAGACACTTGGGACACAGACATACAGGTAGGTAAACACTCGTACACACAAAATAAAAGTAAGTAAAATATCAAAAAATAAGGCCTATGTCTTAGGACTATTTTTAACTAGATCTTGCTAAACCCCTAGAATACGGATTTGTTCTATTGGAAGGAATTTACAATGAAATCTATGATATTTTTTTAATAGAAAGTAGAAGGAATATGCTTGCTCTCTTCCCTTATTTGGGCTGTTTCCTGAGCAATGCCTTTTGTGAGGGTTCTTTAACCTCTTTGTGGGAGTTTCATCATCCTCAGATTTAATAAGCACCATCCTCATAGACTGCTGTGGAAATGAAATGACTTAAAACTTGCACCATTGTCTAGAAGATAGAAGACACTTAACTATTCTTTCGATTACATTATCCTTTTTTGTTGTCACCATTTCTCCCTTTTTGGAAAGAATGTCTCATTCTTTTGTGTAAGCTGACTTGAACTCACTAAGTTACACAGGTTACCTTTGAACTGGCAGCAAGCTTCCTGTCTTAGTCTCCCATGTGATTACAGGTGGGTGATACAGTGTGTTAGCTTCTATTACTTTAAAAAACGACCAATGATCTAGCTGTGGTTGCACAAGCCTATACTCTGAGCACTCAAGAGGCTGTGGCAGGAGAATGACAAGTTTGACGTCAGTCAGCTATAGCTGCATTGTGAATTTGAGGCCAGTCTGGACTACAGAATGAGACTATGTCTTGAACTCTATTTCCTTCTCCAAATGCCCCACAAAACAAAACATAACAAAAGCTGTATGGACTCCCTTCCATATTGTAGCAGCACTGCTCCATTCCCACCTCTCCCCAGCACAGTTAAATGGGATAAAAAGTTTTAATAATTGTTAAAATTTTATTAGTTCTTTAGGAATTTGGCACAATGTATTTTGATCATATTGGCCTCCTTTACCTAGCCCCTCCCAGCCCTACCACTCTGTGACCTACCCTGCTTCTGTTGGCTTTAACCCCATCAAGTCCAATTTGTGGTGCTCATATACTCTTGGATGGATGGTCTTGCACTGGAACATAGTTCAACAGGGGCCACAATGGATAAAATGCTTTAAAAAATAATAAACATAAGAGCTCAATGTTTTATAATAAGCTAGAAGGGGCAAGAATAAGTATCTTTGTAACCCTCTTCTTTTATAATCTGCTAGCTATAGATGAGATGGAGGACAAATTTAAAGCATTTTAAATTTATTATTATTAGTATGTGTGGGAGGCTGTGCTAGCCCTGTGTGTGGAGATCAGAGGACACCTTGTCTGGACGAGTTGGAGTTGATTCTCTCCTTCCAGCAAGTAGGCCCCAGGGGTTGAATGCAAGGTTGTGAGGCTAGCGCTATACCCACAGAATCATCTTGCCAGCCTGGAGACAAATTTCTTAGGATATTAAGCCCCGGTCTTCTCAGAGCTTGCCGGCTCTCTGAATAAAGCTCAGTTTTCAAGATTTGGTTCCTGTTTCTGTTCATTGGCATCTACCTATGACAGATGCCAAGGAACTCTGGTTATTTGAAAGGAAAGACTATTGATTGACAGTGCTCCCAGAGTCTAGGAGAAATACGTTGTCACCTCTTGTATATCCCCAGGTCTCATTCTTCTCCACTATAGATCATTTACTCTTCCTTTAAATTGTCTATATAATTAACTCATGTGTGGACGTTTTGTCCTGGTAATCCATCTATTGCTAACATATTAGCAATATTAGCAGATGCAATTACCAGTCTTAGAAAGAGTAGAGAGGGTAGTACACTTTTACTTAATGAAATCATTTTTGTGCTTCATCATTTTCCTTATAATTGTTTCATTATACCAGGGCAGGGGAACCTTATAGGAAAATATGTCTTCTGAACTATGCTAAGTGTTGGGGGCATAGCTCAGTTGGTTGGGTGCTTGTCTTGCATACATGAAGCCCTAGACTGAGCACAGCACTGTATAAGTTGGATATGAGGGCACAAGCCTGCAATGCCAGCATTCAGTATATGGAGGCAGGAGGATCAGGAATTCATGGCTAGTTTTGGCTATATTCTAAGTTCAAAGACATCATGGGCTTCATGAGTGTATTCCTCAATGAAAAACAATGGCAAACAACAATAGCAACAACAAAAAACTTGTCTAAAATTGGAGGCTTTAAAGAAGAGGATGTCATATTTAGTTATCATCATGATGCTCAGGTGGCTTAGCCATGTGCCTATCCATATTCCATTTGAATCTTAGATTTTTTTTTTTAAGTTTTTTGAGACAAGGTTGATTTCTCTGTGTAGCCCTGGCTGTCCTGGAAGTCTCTTTGTAGACCAGGCTGGCCTCGAACTCACAGAGATCCACCTGCCTCTGCCTCCCTAGTGTTGGCATTAAAGGCATGTGCTACCACATTGGGCCTGAATATTAGATTCTTTTTTTAAAATATTAGATTCTAAAACCCTTTGGACTTAACTTCTTCCACTTGTAGCCTGAAAGCAAATTGATTAATAAGAAACACCTAGCATCAGAGGATTTGGCAATCCTCTTCCATTTACTTTCAGAGGCTTGTTGGGAAAGATGGTGCTGTTGTTCTTATTATCACTTAGGTCCATATTTTGATGTTGTATTTTGTTCCCTTGAAGTTTTCATTGCCCTTAAACAAACCAGAGCTTTTACCTCACACTGCTACTTTCTACAATCCTCAAACTTCAGGTGTCTTAGTTACTTTTCTATTGCTGTGAAGAGACATCATGACCAAAACAACTTTTAAGAGGAAACCTTTAATTTGAGGACTCATAGTTCCATGGGCTTTAGAGTCCATGACGATTATGCAGAGAACTTGGCAGCAGGCAGGCAGGCATGGCACTAGAGTAGATTGAGAGTGACGTCTGATCCACAAGCAGAAGTGAGAGAGAGAGAGAGAGAGAGAGAGAGAGAGAGAGAGAGTGAGAGAGAGAGAGAGAGAGAGAGAGAGAGAGAGAGAGAGAGAGAGAGAGAGAGAGAGAGAAATGGCGTGGGCTTTTAAAATGTCAAAGTCTACTTCCAGTAATGTAGCTGCTCGAACAAGTCCACATCTTCTAATCTTCCCAAACAGTTCCACCTACTAGGAACCAAGAGTTCACACATGAGCCTATGGGGGCATTCTCATTCAACCCACTATTCCAGGGATAACTATATTCCTAAATTTATTTCCTCCTATTCACTATCCCCCCCACTCCAAAATCTCATGCTACAGCCCTGGATGGCCTGGAACTTGCAGTGCCCCTCCTGCGTCGGCCTCCTGAGTGCTGGAATTATAGCTGTGCGCCACTATGTCTGGCTTCAAGTTCATTTCCTTCCTTCCTCCCTCCCTTCCTTCCTTCCTTCCTTCCTTCCTTCCTTTCTTCCTTCCTTCCTTCCTTCCTTCATTTACTTATTTATTTTGGTTTTTCAAGACAGGGTTTCCCTGTGTAATAGCTCTGGTTATCCTGGAATTCCCTCTGTAGACCAGGCTGGCCTAGAACGCA
Source organism: Acomys russatus (assembly GCF_903995435.1). Lineage (NCBI taxonomy): Eukaryota > Metazoa > Chordata > Mammalia > Rodentia > Muridae > Acomys > Acomys russatus. The sequence continues at coordinate 27,937,218 of NC_067169.1, forward strand.
CAGAGACCCACCTGCCTCTGCCTCGCAAGTGCTGGGATTAAAGGCGTGCACCACCATTGCCCAGAGGTCATTTCCTTTAGATCACCATTAGGCAAGGCTTTCTACCTTTCACAGATATTTTCTTTATTGAAAAATTTAAAGTTGCATATAACTTGGACTTGTGTTTTCCACTGATTTTTTAAGGGCAAAAAAGAGAAAGCTTTAGAGTCCCAGAGAGAATGCAGGCAGTACAGCAAGCCCCTGCTATACAGGATGTATGGGAGCCACAGCAAATGAAACAGAACCCAAGCCATGGGCTACTCTTTCCTCTGCTCTGGAAACTTAATAGCTGAGGAACATGACTACTTCATTCTAGAACATTCAGACTCCAGTATCACTGTGAAGGCTAATCTAGTACCTGTCCCTCCCATGTAACTTTAAGAGCCTTGTAGTATTCATTTCAGAACATTTCTTGTGGTTCTCTATTTGTCTGTCACTTCTTTTTTTTTTTAATTTTCAATTTTGGTTTTTCAGGATAGAGTTTCTCTGTGTAGCCTTGGCTGTCCTGGACTCACTTTGTAGACCAGGCTGGCCTCGAACTCACAGAGATCCACCTGCCTCTGCCTCTCTAGTGTTGGGATTAAAGGCATGTGCCACCATTGCCCGGCTGTCTATCACTTCTTACATTCAACATTCCTCTCTCCTTTAAATTGTGTCTGTGTGGGTATGTTGCTTCGCATCCCTAGATGACCTAGAACATTCTAGTCTGTCCTTTGTCTTGAAAGTCCTAGGTTTCCAAGTGTGTGCCATCATTTCTGCCTTATTCTTCACTAGTCCTTTCATTTTAAATAGTAGATAGTTGATAAATATTCTTTGTTTGTTTGTTTGTTTGTTTGTTTGTTTTTCAAGACAGGGTTTCTCTGTGTAGCCCTGGCTGTCCTGGACTTGCTTTGCAGACCAGGCTGGCCTCGAACTGGGCTCATAGGGGTGTACCGCCAGGTCCGTCAAATTTTGAATTTAAATGTCTTTCCAGGCCAGTGATGTATGTGTGATCTTTTAAAAATTTTTTTATTTTATTTTATTTTTTGTGATCTTCTATTGTGAGGCTACACATTAGAAACAGCCTCCAACCTGCAGTGCTTTTGTGTTGCTAAACTCCATAGTTTCCTATGTTATGCATATGAATTGTGGTTGGTGGTTTGAGACAGCATTTCACTCTGTAACTTTAGCTGGTCTGAAATTCTGGAGACTAGACTGGCCTCAAACTTGCAGTCATCCTGCCATTTCTGCTTCAGATGCTGAGATTACAGACATGAGCCACCGTGTCCAGCTTCTATAATCCATATTCTTACTTCATATATTTGTGTATGTGTGTATGTGGTTTTCTTTTACTTTTAAAGAATTTTCTGCTCTTATAATGTAGTTACAACATTTCTTCCTTGCTTTTCCTGCCTCCAAACCCTCACATGTACACCTTCTTGCTCTCCTTCAAATTCATGAAGGGAGGGAGGGGGAAAGGGGAGATACAAGCGAGGGGATAACAATAAGGATGTAACCTGAATAATAAAATTTAATAATAAAAAATTCATATGTTTTCAGGGCTGGACAAGCAATTGGTGTGCTATTCCCTGGGGGACGACCACCTCTCCTGCTGCCAGCTTTACTCTGTTACCTATAGCTCTTTGTGTAATGTTGAGGCACCATGGGCTTTTCCATAAGTCGTTTGGCTTGTCCGTTTGCTGTCATTCTTGTTGAGCTCATGTTTAGGCAGTCATGTTAGTGCATCTGTATGGGTGTAACTTCTGAAGTTACTGGGAGACACAGTCTTACAGCCCCATTTCCTGCAGTGCTCTCTGACCCTTAGGTGCAGGAGTTCTGCTTTAAATGCATTTATTGGAACAGGACTCTATGACTCTGCGTTTTGACTGTGCTTTTCTGCCACTTCAAAGTGAAATTTCCCTGATAAGAGACAAATGTCATACTTACCTCTGGATATAAGGACAAATGTTTAGAGACTTTTTGTTAGGGATTTGAGGCAGGGTGACCACAATCTTGATATGTAGCCAGGATGACACGGAGCTTTTGGTCCTCCTGCTTCCATCTCTCAAGTGCTAGGATTATAGTGTTGTGCCACCATATTGGCTTGTATGCTGTACTAGAGGTTGAGCCTAGGGCTTCAAGGAAGCTGGGAAAACACTCTTCCACCTTAACTACATCCTCAGACCTACTACTAATATTTTAAATTTGCCATAAATGTGGGTTCAATGGTTTTATTTACATTGTCTTTACTCACATACATATTCTTCAACTACCAGCTATTAAAATACCTAGAAGCTTACATAATTGTGTCTGCTCTGCTGTTTTTAATTTTAGAAGGCACCAGTGTTTTACCAAGGCAGATTCCACATTCTGCTTTAAAGTTAAATCTTTGAAATCTCATTAAAACCAACGATTCCTTTTCTAGTATGTCTTGGACACCAGTTTACTCATGGTTTCTCTAAACAATGTGGAATGAATTACTTCAGTTTGCAACCCAGTTTTAAACTGAGCACAACTGACCCAATATTCACGGAGCAGAAGCAGGAGGACTACTATAAATTTGAGGTAGATTGGTTATAATATGAGATCCTGTATTGAACAGGAAGAAGGGAAGGAAGAAGAGGAGGAGACAGGGAAGGAGAAGAAGGAGGGGGGAAGAAGGAAGAGGAGGAGGAAGAGGAGGAGGAGAAGAAGAAGAAGGAGAAGAAGAAGGAGAAGAAGAAGAAGGTGGAGGAGGGATGAGGAGGGAGGAGGAGGAGGAGGAGGAGGAGAGAAGAAGAAGGAAGAAGAAGAAGAAGAAGAAGAAGAAGAGAAGAGAAGAAGAAGAAGGAAAGAAGAGAGAAGAGAAGAAGAAGAAGAAGAAGAAGAAGAAGAAGAAGAAGAAGAAGAAGAAGAAGAAGAAAGGGGTGGGTGACAGGGAGGGGGAGGGAGAAGAGCCAGGTGTGGTGGTGCTTGGATGTAATTCTGTCCTTACAGCCCTCAGGTAGTAGAGGCAGAGGCAGGAGGATCAAAAGTTCAGGTTTGTGTGAACACAGTGAGTTTGAGGCCAGACTGATATACAAGAGACCCAGTTTCAAAACAAAAGACATCTAATCTACCAGTTATTACCTTCATGATCTTAGGGAATTTGCCTAAACTCTCTGTGCCTTCTCAGTAAATAAAAAACCAAATTAATCTAAATCATAACCGAGAAAAATAGTAATCCCACATGCCAAAAACAAATTATTGGGAAAGTTGCTATCTCACTCAATATAGATTTTAATTTTCTAAAATTGCATGCATATGAGTGTTTTGTCTACATGTACACACACATGTGCCTGGTGTCTGGGGAAGCCAGGATATGATGCTGAATAGCCTGGACCTGGAGTTTTCAGATGGGGAACCGAACCTGAGTCATCTGCAAAAGCAACAAGCACTCCTCACTGTTGAGGTGTCATTCTGACTCCCCGAGTTGACATTTCTAAAGCTTAGAACGGTTGCCAGCACAGAGCAAACAAAGATATGATCCTTGGCTCAAAGCTGAGACGTATGGGGATTTTTCAAGAGGTCTCCAAATTTAAGAGTATTTATTTAGAAATGCTTTGAAGCCTTAGGAGTCTGCTGACAAAGGAATCAGACTAGATCCTGTGGAAATGGACAAACATCTCCATATCTTTATCCTTGCAGCTGAATTGTAACAGTATGATTAACTCTACAAGACTCTGCTCTTAAGACTGGAGCAGGGACAGGAGCAAACAACTGCAATGTCAGTGCTCTGGAGGTGGAGATAGGTGAATCAGAAGTTCAAGGCCAGCCTAGGCTACATAGTAAGTATGAGGCTAACTTGAGACCCAGTCTCAAAATCCTAAAACTATTAAAGATTAAAAAAAAAAAAAAAGACTTGATTGCCATTAAGTGTAATTCATGTTCGTAATGCCAGCACTGGATAGGAGGAACTGAACAGGAGGATTGCAAGTTCAAAGCTAGCTGTCTCAAACAGAAAATAAAGAGTCTCAGGCTGATGAGATGGCTCAGAAGGGAAGGGCTTTTGCCACTAAGCCTGACAACCTCAGTTATATCTCCAGAACCCACATGATGGAAGGAGAAGACCTCAGCTACCTCTGACTATCACATGCTGGCCTTGGTGTACATACCCCATCCAGTCCTTGAAGTAAACAGATAATTGAGATGTTGAAATTGAGCTTTGATTTCGTCTATTTTGGGCGTTTTCAGTTCTTGGCATGAAATATAGGACCTCTTGCTTGGCAGCCAAGTGCCCCACCACCACCACTGAGCTCTCTACTCCTACCTCTCAACTGTATTTTAGAAGAAATAGAAATATGTAAATAAACTTTCACCCATGCTTCTATAAGTAACAAATGGAACTCATTCGATCTCTCTCTCTCTCTCTCTCTCTCTCTCTCTCTCTCTCTCTCTCTCTCTCTCTCTCTCTCTCTCTCCTTCTCTCTCTCATGTAAAGCTAGAACCAAGTTTAATCAGGAAAGGGATTAACAGGAATGGAAAAGGGGCGAGATGATAATGGAGATGAATATAATTAAAATATGTACATATATGAACATAAAACAAAGCCTCTTGTATATTGTTACTATATTATTATGTATTATGAATATTTTTCATAAAAACAAGTAACAATTAAAAAGAAGTAGAATGACTATGGGAAGAGAAAAAGCTCTCACTCACGCTGCCTATTGTTTGAGTGCTGCTTATGTGCCTGAGATTGAGTCACTGATCAGTAGGAAACTTTGTTTTTCTTCTTTTGTGTGTATGTGTGTGTGTGTGTGTGTGTGTGTGTGTGTGTGTGTGTGTGTGTGTTTTCTTAAAGTGAAACTTGAGCCTTCTCATGCTTTTGGTATGACTTTGGTATGGCTTTGAGGCTGTTATCCATGATAATGGTTTCATTTGTTGACATACCTCAATATTGTATGTATTTTGTTTGTATTACTTTTCCCAGCTAGCATACAGCATCATGGGGCTCACTATGAAATTTTCATACTAAATACTATGTTTTAGATGCTAGCTTAAGGAAATAACTTTAGGACAAAAATTCTACTTTTGTTATTAAGGAAATATGTGGTCTTCAGTTTAAATATATACATATACATTTAAAAATACATATAATACATTGTTTTTCGAGACAGGGTTTCTCTGTGTAGCCTTGGCTGTCCTGGACTCACCTTGTAGACCAGCTGGCCTTGAACTCAGAGCGATCTGCCTGCCTCTGCTTCCCTAGTGCTGGGATTAAAGGTGTGTACCACCATGCCTGGCCACAGATAGTTTTTGAACTAATTCATTCTCCTGCTTCAGCTGAGGATGACCTTGAACCTGTGATCCTCACAACTTCAGTTCCCATGTACTGAAACTACAATGCACACTATTATTTCCAGTTTATGTAGTGCTAAGGATTGAACCTGAGGTTTTGTGCATCATAGACAAGCATTCATACACTTGTGTGCACATGCATGTATGCACAGTCACATACATACATACTTAAATAAAATTAAATAGATCTTTAAACTATTTTAGATTCTTGTTCAGCAGTTATAGATGGGAGAACACAAGATACTATATATTTGTTTACTTTAATTAAATTTTAAAATTGCATTTGTGTGTCTGTGTATGTGTGCCTCCATGTGTCTCTGTGTGTGTGTATGTGTGTACTTACCATGGTCTATGTATCAAGGTTAGAGTCCCAAGGGTATACTTCAAGTTTTCAGCATTGATAGCAAGTACCTTAGCCTACCGAGCCATCTCTGAGGCCCAAGACTCTGCATTAGTCAATAAGCTCTGAAAGAGTGTTGTTGCTTCTGGTCCATAAACCTCATTAATAATAATAAGGGGTTAACCACCAGCATGTCCAAAGTGTTCTAGAAAGAAAAACAAACCATGTGGAAAAAAAAGCCTTTGCCACACACCATATCATAGGGATAATCCCCAGAGCCAAGGCTCCTCTTCCACTGGGAAGCTACAGGGGAGTTCATTACCAAGATACTCACTGATGTCGAAGCATCAGTACAGAACAAATAATTTGAGTTTGTTTCCTAGGACTGCACTCAGCAAAGTTCTACTCTGTTCACTGATTGAAGATCTGGCTGAGACCCTGAGATCCTTCCAGGGAATTTATTAGTAACAAAAAGGATCTCTCTCTCTCTCTCTCTCTCTCTCTCTCTCTCTCTCTCTCTCTCTCTCTCTGTGTGTGTGTGTGTGTGTGTGTCGGCGGGAGGGGGCATCCAAAAGACCATTTCATTCTCTTCTGAGAAGTGAAGGCTTTTCTTCTGTATACACTTCTTTTACATTTATATGAATAGTTGAGCTATTTTAGATTTCTTGTGTAACCTAGGTAACTCTAATCTGCTGAAAATCAGAGCCTATTGTAACCCTTTCAAGAATTTCAAGACACTTCTGAGATCCTCAGGGAGTGGACATTGGGGAGAATGGCATTAGTTTCATGAGTGCTTGGTGTTCTGATAAGATGGGGCCAAGACAGCCTAAAAGAGGTGGAGGTGTGCCAGAGAAGCTTGGGAGTGTTAGGATTCTGTTTCAGTCTTTCTTCTTGTGATGTCATTGCCTACCTGGCATGGGGCCATGGCCCTGCTCAGGGCTATATAAACAGACAGACTTTCCTTATGGCCCTTTCTCTTACCCCCTTACCCCACCCCCTCTCTCATACCCCTTCCCCCTTCCTTCTCTCCCCACGCTCACTTAATAAACCTCATATAATATCTGCTGCCTAGTGTCTTATTTTCTTATCATCTTATTTTATCATTTTTTAAATCACTACAGGGAGGTCATGTGAGAAGACTCAGTTCTGGGGTTTGTGGGGAGTGGGTGATGGCTTTTGCAGTTTATTTGAGATGGAAAAAACCTCACTATGTAATCCAGGAGGTCCTCAGCCATCTGTGTGCTGGGATTATAGGCACACACCACCACATCCAACTAGACTAATTAGTTCTGCACAGAACTTTCTCCTTTTTTTAATTCAGAGTTTCCTGCTTTTCCTCTCATATTAAGTTGCGTATTAGAGTAGAAATTGGGACTTAGTTAATATTTTTTTCTATGTGAAAGAGAGAGAGAGAGAGAGAGAGAGAGAGAGAGAGAGAGAGAGAGAGAGAGAGAGAAGAGAGAGCAAATTTTTTCCTGACATAACTTTTTGAATATACTGTGGGAGTCCCAAAGCATCCACAAACAATATGGAAACACTGGTCATGGACCAAATAAAGTTTTCTTTGCTGTCGCTGATCATTTTTATTTCAATCATATCCCATAAATTAGTATTTTTGCTTTAAGTTTTTTCATTATTTCAAAGGTCAAATTCATTTCCTGCTTGTAGGCTATACAAAAGCAGGAGCCATAATTGGCTCTTCTGTGCATTTAAGTAATGTGGGTCCAGCGGAGGACGTTGGCCTGAATTCTAAAGTTGACCACCAGACATAGAACAGACTTCCGGATTTCCTGTCTTTATGGGGGCAGCTTTAAAGGAAACCAAAGCTGTGTGGTCAGGATTGTTCAAGGTGTTTGACAAATGTTTTCTCAGGTTCACCTTCAGTGAATGATACAGTCTCACTTCCTAGGGCTGTTTAGCCCATGAATGTGAAATCATCAACTTCCTGTGTCAACCTTAAGTAGCTGAGTTTTTGTATTTGTTTGAATTCCTTTAGTGGACCCTCAGCTTTTGTTTATTTATTTTGGTTTTAAGGACTGACTATCTTCATGTCAAGACTTTGGAAATGTAAGCAGTAATTTTTTGAAAACAACAACAACAACAATGTTCTTATTAATTTCATGGAAACCTCTTAAACAGTGTGCTTTTTACTCCTTCCTTTTCTTCCTCCTCCCCCGCCATCTTTATCTCCTCGCCTCTTTCTCCTCCTCCACTTCTTTCTCTTCCTCCTTTTCTCCTCTGCTTCTTCTTTTTTCCCTTCCTCCTCTTCTACTTCCTTTCCTTCCCCTCCCACAATTCCTATTCCCCTCTCTTCCTCTTTCTCTTTTTCCTCCTTTCTCTTTATCTTCTAAGTCAGAGTCTCATTATGTAGCTCAGCCTAGCAAGTTCATGATAATCCTCCTTCCTCAGGTCCCAGAGTGGCTGAGATGGCAGGAGCACCTTCCTTGTCCCATCCGGCCCTAATTCTTTTCGACTGTAATCACATGCATATTCTTTGATCTCACAACCTTAGCTGTAGGAAATTTCTTCACAGTGACAGAATTAATTTTCTCCAAAGACCTCATTCAGATATATCTTTTATTAGTAGCACAAACTTAAAACAAGGTGCATGGCCTTTAGCCTTGGGCTGCTTTTACCACGTTTATAAACTATCACCTAATTATTGATCTGATAGGTCACATATGCAGAGTAAGTCTGTTGATCAGAAGATCTTTTGACTCTATAAATTATTTCTTCCGAAGAGTGTATTTGGGGCAAGTTTCATAAAAACCATCTGAATTGCAATTACGGAAACAGTCATAATAATTTATAAAAAATAACACTGCTGTTGAACTCCTCAAAGTCCTCCAGTCTTTCAGGAGATGGGTTGAGGAAATGGAATGCAGAAGGTTGCAAAAGGATTACAGACATGACCACATCCTTGTCCACATACCCAATGGCAAACAGGAACATCGATTGCCTCCTCTTTAGGTAATTCGATTGTGTTCTATTGTGCTTTTCACAGGAACACTGTGACATTAAAGCTCTGTCAAAGAGGAGGAAGTGGGGGGAGAACAGCAGCTGTAACCCAGCTAAAGGCTCCACACAGGCTCTCAGATCTCTGACATCTGTGCTTCCTCTGCCTTGACCTTCTCCTGGCCCTTCCCTAGCCAGGGAGTATTGCCTTCAAGAATGCAAAGCTTATGTCACTACATGATCAAGGGCATTTCTGGGTGGCCTAACAATAAAAGCATAGCATCCTGGAGGAAATTAAAGAAAAGGGGCAAGAAGGATCCTCAGTGAGCAAACACAATGTCATGAGGCCAGGCTATTCAAAGGCTGTCTTGAGGCCAATTCATACAGTAGAAGGAATTTTACTTTTTCATTTTATTTATTTTTTATTTTTCAGCCAGTCTCCCTTTGTAATGTTGGCTGTGCTGGAGCTCACTGTAAGAAAGGTTGACCTTGAACTCACAGAGATCCACCTGCCTCTGCCTCCTGGGTGCTGGGATTAAAGGTGTGTGCTACCACACTTGGCCAGAAAAATGACCCAAACATTTTAAATTACCACCCCCTCTCTCTGTAATTCAGAGGACAGCTCATAGGAGTCAGTCCTCTTCTTACACCATGTGGCTCTCTAAGATCAAACTCAGATTGTTGCACTTGACACCAAGCACCTTGATCCATCTTGCTGGCCTGTCTCTGTTGTGCTTTTGAGACAGGGCTTCAGGAGAGAGCCCTGGATAGTCTGGGCCTGATGTATAGACTAATCTGGCCTTGAACTTACTGACTCTGAAGTTCGGGTTACAGGAGTGTATATATAAGCACACCCAACTAGAATTTATTTTTTATTTTTACAGGTTTTAGCTATTTATTTTATTTACACCAAAGTGTGTGCCCATGTGTGTGCAGTGTCCTCAACAGAGGCTAGAAGATGGCATCAGATCCCCTGGAACAGAGGGGACAGCTATAGCTGTCTTCTTTGAGTACTGCGCACTGAATTCTGGTCCTCTGAAAGAGCAACAAGTGTTCTTGCTGGCTGAGTGATGATCTTTCCCACTTCTCTACATTGAACTTTATAACTATACATGTAAACCAGGGGAATATTGATTCTGTAGCCCAAGGCTCTCAGGCAGGGAGGGAAGGATTATCAGAAGGTCTTGTCATCCTAGGCTAAATTGAGAGTTCAAGGCCAGCCTGGGATGCCAGAGATTCTATCTCAAACAACAACCAACTAAGTGAGCAGCTGCTCCCTGCCCCTTCTCTCTGGGTGTGTAAAAGAGGCATGACTGTCAGGATTGACCCAGCTGTACTTGTTTCTGTGATGAGTTCTTTGAAGAACACTGATTGGAACTATCTTAAATGACTGGCCTTTCTTTGTTGTTCATTTGGGGCTTTTGGTTGTAAGCAATTGTAGATGAGAACTCTAGGCACTTTGGCCCTTCAAATGTCTACCCATGGCAGAGAGAACATGGAGAAACACCCACTCACTCTCAGTCAGTTGCATTTCTTGGAGGAAGAAGGGACATAGCATGCAAACACGATTTCTGTTTAGCTCAGGCTGAGTTTGTTCGGTAGTGTTTATTGCTCTAGATTTACTCTTCTGATCCTGTGATGTTTGTCTTAGACTAATTTTAGAGGCGCCGGTATTCCCTGAGCACACCTTCTGATGAAATTTGCCCAAACATGGCACTCCCAGAGCTGTTTTATTGCAGCATAGATAGCTGCGGTAATTTTCCACTGCTATGACCAGAGAGGCAGTGGGATTTCTCTTGATTTACTTGTATTTTTTATTTTTCTGTTTATTTGTGCATGTGTGTGTGTGTGTGTCTGTCTCTCTCTCTCTCTCTCTCTCTCTCTCTCTCTCTCTGTGTGTGTGTGTGTGTGTGTGTGTGTGAGAGAGAGAGAGAGAGAGAGAGAGAGAGAGAGAGAGAGAGAGAAAGAAAGAGAGAAAGAGAGAGAGAGAGATCTTTGAGCCATCTTGCCAGACCCCAGGATTTCTCTTTATAGACCATGCCCTGCACCTCAGAGATCATGCATTTATGCCATTTACTTTTCTTATTTATAGCAGTGACCCCCATTTCTACGATGTGACAACCCACAAAAGAAGCAGTATTCAAACCTAGTCAACCCCGGAACTTATGCAAAACTCTTTATAGCAGGTGCTTTTTCTATGCCACTCTTTACATCTCGGGTCAGATTGTTCGCGCGCGCGTGTGTGTATGTGTGATGTATGTATGTGTACATGTTCATATGTACACCTGTTTGTACATCTGTGCAGGCCAACCTCAGGATGGCTTCCTTGGTTGTTTTCTACCTTATTTTTTGTTGGTTTTTTTTTTTTTTTTTTTTTTTTTTGAGACAGGGTCTCTACTGAACACTGAGTGTTCTCTGGAAGGAGTAATGTGCAGCTGTCCAATCTATAGTGTTTTGGAAATGAAATCACCACATTAGTAGGCTAGTAATAGGAGAACACCAGGGAGCTAACAGTGAATCCATTGCTTTATGACAAATACAATTTAAATATCCTCCAATATTTATGATTTGCTACCACTTCCTCTCTGGACAAATAAGGCATGATTTTTGTGTACCACCAGGTATACTGTGCATATGTTAGATAAGGCTTTATACTAATGTATATCTCCCTCTCCATTTTAGTATTTATTTTATCATATTTTGTACACATGTGGAGCATGGAGCATGTTGTTCCTGTTTGTGTATTCATATGTGCAGAGATCGATGTCAGGGTTCTTCCTCAAATTCTTGCCACCTTATTATTATTTGTTTTCTCAGGCATGTATTTCCCTGAACCTGGAGTTCACCAACAGTGAGAACATGTTTCAGTAAACAATCAAACACATTATACCAGTAAATCAGTGAATAAAATTGTAATTACCAGTTCACTAAATCTTTCTAGATCCTGGAACATCCAAACAGCCTGGAGTGGGACCAGCAAGGGGATTTGAAGTTGGCATTCACGTGATAGGCACTGGCTTCTGGGCCATCACCATTTGCCTACTATGATCTTCAGTGGAGTAGATTTTTTCTAGAGATTCAGATTAAAAAGTACTTGATGGTACTTGATGAAGCTTGTTTTCCTTAGCAGCAGAAATTCCATCCAGTGGACATGGTCTTGAACATAGATTCTGGGCTTGGAAAGAAAACAAGTACCTGCAGAGATAAAGCATTTAGAAGCAACAAGGATGCTCCCTGGGTGGCCACCACCACCACATGCCATTTCATTTCTAAAACTGTATAATTTCTATATTCATTCGTTTGTTTGCAGAGGGCTTTTTCATTTTGCATTGTTTTGTTTGTTTTGATTTTGTGCTCTAGTCCAATACCAACACACCATGCAGAATAGCTTTTAGCCCCTGTTTATGAACGGCTAAAGGGAAGGAGCAAGCTAAATAGCACATACAACCCCAGTGGGATTCTCTTCTTTGCGCTTTCTATTCTTCACATTGCTAGGATCCTTAAACTGCAGCTTGTTTTCTCTGCAAGAACAGCTAAGACACTGACCAAAAAAAATTTTTTTTTAAAAGCTAGGAATGTGACCTTGATACAAATATATAGTGAGCCTACATAAAGGCTACATTTAATCCAGTAATATAGAAACCAGCATGTAGGAGAGACTGATGCACAGACAGTGGGAAAAATGTTGAAGTATGATTGCCAAAATAGATACTAAAAGCTTTATGTCCTACATGAAATATAACCCTATCCTTTGGGATTGTTATTTTTAAACAAATCGAAGTAAATTGTAACTGTACTACACAAAAATCATTTGTTACTTCTCAGACCACAAGTCAGCATTGACCTTTGTTGAACCCCAGTTCTAATTAATGGTAAGTAGTAAGTCAAACAAAAATGCACTTTCCTGGGGAATGGAACACTCTTGGATAGAATGTTTAGATGGTGCTACAATATGACTTTGAGAAGACATGCTATATTGGTTACTTTTCTCATTATTATAACAAAATATGAAACAAAGAAACTACTTCAGGGAGGAAAGGTTTATTTTGGTTTGCAGTTTGAAAGGGATACAGTGAAAGAAAACAGGGACAACACGGCAGCAGGAGCATGAGGCAGCTGGTTCCATTGTGTCTACAGGCAGGAAGCCAAGGCAGATGAATGCTGGGGCTTACTTTCTCCCCAACCCACAGAGCAGTGTTGCTCCCATTCAAGACAGATCTTCCCTCCTCAGTTAAAGTTTTCTAAAAACACCATTAGAATGTATCTAGATGTGTGTTTCCATGGTGACGCCAAGTCCAGTCCAGTTGATAATCAAGATCAACTAACCATCATGCATGCTGTCATGCTTTTGCACAGAGTCCTGTGCCTGGGAGACTATCTAAAGTTCAATAGTTCTGGAAATTAAAATTTCCTCAATGCCCCCAAAAGTCCTATGTCAGGAAAGCTTCAGTAATAATAGGAAAACTCTGAGAGGTCAAAATAGTGATCCTAAGGATTTGTCCTTATAGAAAAGTGGTTTTCAATCTGTAGGTTGTGACTGACTCTTGAAAGTCAAACAACTCTTTTACAGGGCTTGTGAAAACACAGATATTTACATTATGATTCATAGCAGTAGCAACATTACAGTTATGAAGTAGCAATGGAAATAATTTTATGGTTGGAGGTCACCACAACACGCGGAACTATATCAAAGGGTCACAGCATTAGAAAGATTGAGAACCGTTGCTCTAGGAGGAAACTTTTGACAATACACATAAGACAGAAGTGGGCCTCTCTCTGCCTAGCATACTATGTGCATAGCATCTTCAGTAGAGTGTTCATCAGTATTCCATCATAGCCTGACGTGAGATGGATGGTTGCTCACAGCTCCCCCGGCTCCTCAGTCTGGATTTTGTTAAGCTATATTGTGGTCAGAATGTTCTTCCACATCTTGTAGGAATCCATAATCCCTTCAAGCCATCTCAAGGAGAGGATAGCATCTCAACTAGTGGCAGCCCATGTGCCACCGGCTCCCCAGTCTAACTGACTATGTTCCTTTCTTAGTATTCTGATTCTTCTGACCTTAATAGAGGGTCAGGGTGCCAATCGGACTGAGAAATCATAAAGAGAAAGGTGATTCTGGATCCAGGCATTAGAAGGACTACAGTTAGAGTCTACCTCTGTTTCCACAAGTCCCTGAAAATTCACCTTCTCTGTAGGCTTCTCATCTGTGTGATAAGAATGGTAAAAAGCTTAGCTTACCTGTAGTATAGAATTAATTAGCTTAAGAGGAATCAAAATATGTGTGGAAAGGCTTTTTACAATAAATGTAATTATCATTATTATTTTAAACTTTCTGAGGGATGGGTTGTGGCTCTATTTGTGGAGTACTTGTTTAATATGCAGAAGGCCCCAGATTTGCTCCTCAGCATCATGTGCACCAGGAGTAGAGTGTGCATGCCTTTAATTTGATCACTTGTGGTGGTTTGAATAAGAATAGGCCCCATATTCATATACTGAAATTTTCCCTCATTAAGGAGTGGTGCTATTGGCAGGGACTAGGAGGTATGGCCTTGTTGGAGTGGGTGTGGCCTTGATGGAAGAAGCAAGTGTGTCACTGGGCAGGGCTTTGAGGTTTCAAATGCTTAAGCCAGGCCCAGTCTCTCCCTTTTCCTGCTGTCTGCAAACCCAGTTGTAGAATTCTCAGCTATTTCTCCAGGACCATGTCTGCTTGTGTGCTGTCATGCTTCCCTCCATGCTGATAATGAACTAGACAGCTGAACCTGTAAGCTAGTCCCAATTAAATGTTTTCCTTTATAAGAGTTGCTGTGGTCATGGTGTGTCTTCACAGCAACAGAACACTGACTAAGACAACACTGAAGAGGTCAATACAGGTGGATCAGAAGTTCAAAAGCATTTTGTACTACATAGTGGCTTCGAGGCCATCACCAGCTATATGAGACCCTATTGCCTTAAAGAGGAAAAAGAAAGAAAGAAGTAAGAAAGAATGGATGGTAGGAAGGCAGGAAGACTGACACTGGATGCCGGTCAAAAAGGGTGCTTTATGTGCCTTAACTTATCTGTTAGAGAAAAACTCAGGCATTAGTTATTGGTACTGTGGATAATAGATGCTGTTATTTGTTTTCTTTTTGTTGTTGTTGTCTTGTTTGTTTGTTTTTTGAGACAGGGTTTCTCTGTGTATCCTTGGCTGTCCTGGACTCGCTTTGTAGACCAGGCTGGCCTTGAACTCACAGCAATCCACCAGCCTCTGTCTCCTAAGTGCTAGGATGAAAGGTGTGCACTACCACACCTGGCCAGATGCTGTTATTTGTATGCCAATATCCATTCACCATCTTCATCTAGACCAACAGCACCCCCATTCTGTGTACAGTAGCAGTATGCCTAGCTCTGTGCCCCAGACCCTCCTGTACCTAGGTGGAGCCATACAGCCTGCTTTGGGCACTAGTCTTCTTTTGAACAGAAACATTTTTGTTCCCCTGATGAAAAGAGACTTAGTCAGCTAGTGTGTCATTTTCCTCTTTATTTTCAGTGTGTGTGTGTGTGTGTGTGTGTGTGTGTGTGTGTGTGTGTAAATGCATGTTTGCATGTAGAGGCCAGAAGCTAAGATTAGACATCTTTAATTGTTACTCTCCACCTTGTGTTTTCAGACAGTAGCTCTTACTGAATGTGGAGCTTGGTGATTGGCTAGACAAGCTAGCCAGTGAACTCTGGGCATCGGCTTATTTCTGCCTCTTCAGTGCTGGAGATCCAAACTCAGGTCTGCATGCTTATGCCACAGGCATTTTACCCACTGAGCCATATCTGTAGCTCTTTTTCTCTTCTGTTTCCATTTCTTCCAGTCTTGCATGTAGACAGGTGTTGTCACCCTGAATGCACATGAAAGGCCAGAGGAGTCCAGCAGATTGAGTCAGACCTCCTGGAGTTCAATTACAGGCACTTGGGAGCCACTCAATATGGGTGCTGGGGATTTAACTTAGGTCCTCTGAAAGAGCAGAGGGTGCTCTCTTAACTGCTAAACTGTCTCTCCACCTATGGATCCTTCTCCCTCTCCTTCTCTCTCCACCTCCCCGCCCCCAATCTCTCTCTGTGTAGCTAGGAGACAAATATGAGCATTTACGTTAGAGATTTTCTAGAGAGCGTTAATTGAGGTGGGAAGATCCTCCTTAACTGTGGGCAGCACTATTTGACCTGGGGACATGCGTTGCTGTTAATTTAAAGGTAGGCTCTAATAAATGTTTATTATTAGCCCTATAATTATTAGGGTGGTATTTTCTAACATGCTACTGATCAATAAAAACACAGACACCTGTTACAATTTACAATAGCTTGGTTCACCTGGGGCAGGTAATCCCCTAAACTACCTCCCATAACACCCTGCCCCAATCCCATGCCATGTACGTCTAATCATTTCTATCAAGCTACCTCCCATCTGTAATCCCCAATACTTGCTGATGCTCTTCACCTGGCCGAATCCTCCATCTATGCTGGCAATGCGCTTCTTTCTCCACCTGCCCTATGGCAGCTGCTGCCTTCCTTCTCCTCCCAAGTTCCTTTCTGTCCTCAAAGCCCAACAAACCTTAGCCACACCTATCCCATTTGCCTTGCCCAGGTGTGTTGGCTTTTTAATTGGCCACACAGGAAAAAATTTTTAGGCAAGGTTACAAAAATAATTTTGTGGTCTGTGAGTCTGCTCATTTGGGCATGGACCAGACAAACCCCCAATAGGCATGGGCTGCGTGAAAAAGGGAGCTGAGCACAGACATCGTATCTCTACTTCCTGACTGCTGATGCGATATGATGAGCTACCTTGCACTCTGGCCACCATGATATTATACCAGAACTGTGAGCCAAAATACCGTCTTTTCCCCAAGTTGTTTTGGTCAGGTATTTTTGTTATAGTAACAAGAAAAGAAACCGATACACAACAGTTTAAAGCTTTCTCCTTCCTTCCTTCCTTCCTTCCTTCTTTCTTTCCTTCAGTCCTTTTAAAGATAGGCTGTTATATAGTCAATGATGGCCTCAAACCCATTTTGTATAGTTGAGAATGCTTTTGAACTTGTGATCCTCCTGTCTTGATCTCTCAAATGCTCAACTTAAAGCTGAAGTTAAATAGCAAGATTGAGACGAAGGAGCAGAGATTTCTCAGATCCATCTGGTCCTATTGCCTCTTTTATGAGCAACACCTCCCATCTAAGAGGTACATTTATTATAAACTTACGAGGCTAAATTGACAGTGTTATTACCACAACCCAGAGTTTACCTGAGAGATCATGCTTGTTATTGTGCTTCCTATGGGTTTGAACAACTGTATAATGGTACATTATCCACCTCTCCAAAATCATACAGTCGACTTTAACTGCCTGAAAATTAGACTTTGCTATTTGGGGAGGGGAGAATGGGAAAGAATACTAGTTGGGGTTTTCTAAATTTTTGTTTTTAATCTTATTTTCATATTTTTTTCCCAATAGAGCCAGATCACAATTTCTCCTCCCTCCACTCCTTCCAGTCTTCCCCTCCTTTCTTCTGCAGATACATTCTTCTTCCATTTCCCTTCAGAAAAGAACAGGCCTCTCAGGGATAGTAACAAAACACTGCATAACAAGTTACAATAAGACTAGACAAATCTTCATATCGAGGCTGGATGAGGCAACCCAGTAGGAGGAAAGGGGTCCCAAAAGCAAGCAAAAGAGTCAGAGATAGCCCTATTCCACTGTTAGGAGTCACAAAAGAACACCAAGCTAACAACAATAACATATATGTAGAGGACCTAGCTCAAACCCATGGCAAACATACTTGCCTCCAAGCATGATGATCTGAGTTTAACCCCCCAGGACCCACATGGTGACAGGAGAGAAGCAACTCCTGTAAGCTGACTTCTGACCTCCACATGTGTGCTGTGAAGAGTGTGCCCACACATGTACACACACAGACAAAGTACACAAATAAGTATAATAATAAATTTAAAAGAGTGACTTTTATAATATATACTCTACCTTTTTGGGTAAAATATCCTTTGAAAACTGATGACTTAAAGCAAGATGGTCTAGAATAGGAGGTCTGACAATAAATCCTATATTCCACATTTTAAAATGGATGTTTTCAGCTGGTCATGCTGATATATACCTTTAATCTCAGTACTTGAGAGGCAGAGGAAGACAGATTTCTGTGAGTTCCAGGTAAGTCTGGTCTACAAAGTGCATTCCAGGCCAGCCAGCAATACACAGAGAGACCCCTTCTGAAAAAAAAAAAGATGTTTTCAAACCAGGAGCAGTAGTAGCTCTTGCCTTTAATCCTAGTATCCAGAGGCTGAAGCAGGGTTATTGTGCATTTGAAGCCTGTCTGGGTTACATAGCCAGACTCACTCTAAAAGCTTTGAGTAAAGATCCAGGTATAGTGATGGAGGTAGGAGAATCCTGAGTTCAATGTCATTTTGTGTGTGTGTGTGTGTGTGTGTGTGTGTGTGTGTGTGTGTGTGTGTGAAGTTCCATGTCAGCCTAGTCTCCATAAGACCCTGTATCAATAAAATAATGGAAGATTTTAAATAATTCTTTGGCTAGTTATCTTTAAAATTAATTGCCATCAGAATAAAGCCCTATAGCAAAATTGATTCTTCACGAAACCACATGGGTTCTTTCCCCCTTAGTTATTAATTCTCCCTTAAGAGGAAACAGCATAGCATTTCTATCTACCTTGGATTCATTGACCCCTGTCTCATGAGTTGTTTCCTTCCTTCCACAAAAACATTTGGTGAAAATTTTTACAACCTTCCTCTGGAGGTTCAAAAATATCAGGAAACATAAAATCTAAGATTCCTACTGAAAAATGACTTCCTTCTACAACACAGTAATTTTTTAAGTGTTTACTCTTACAGTTTTATAGGGTTGTTGCTGTTTCTTGTATTTGATTTTTTAAGATAATAATATCTAATTTCCTTCATTCTGCTTCTTTCTTCTTCCTTCTCTCTCTCTCTCTCTCTCTCTCTCTCTCTCTCTCTCTCTCTCTCTCTCTCTCTCTCTCTCTGTCTCTGTGTCTCTCTCTGTCTCTGTCTCTCTCTGTGTCTCTCTGTCTCTGTGTCTCTGTCTCTGTCTCTGTCTCTCTCTCTCTCTCTCTCTCTCTCTCTCTCTCTCTCTCTCTCTGTCAGTCTCACACTGTAGCCCAGGCTTGCTTTGAACTCCCAGCAATTCTCCTGCTGCAGCCTCCTAAGTGCTGGGAATACAGATATGAACTACCACATACCCAGTTTTTCTTTCTTTATTGTTGTACATGGATGATCAAAAATTGGAGTCAGACAGGAAGACTCACCCATGCCCTACAGAGCTCCCAAGTAGAGGTGGGTGAGGCAAGTACACAGCATTATCTAAATGATAAAGCCAGAGGTTTGGCTCAGAAAGAAACAGAAGGGCCATGCCCAGGAAGGCTGTTAAGGTTCTGAACTCCATGAACTACATCCTGCTCCATTTTCAAGGAAAGCCTGTTTCTTTCCGTATCCTTTTTTTCCCCCCTTTTTTTCTTGTTTTCTTTTTTGAGACAAGGTCACATTATGTAGCCTTGGCTGTCCTGGAACTCATTCTGTAGATCAGGGTAGCCTCAAGCTCACAGAGATCCATCTGCTTCTGCCTCACAAGTACTGAGGTTAAAGGTGTGTGCCCCCACAGCCCAGCTTTCTTTTGATATTCTTGAGTAGGTAAAAGGTTCTTGTGTCTCTTTTTTGGCCTAGATGTTACCAGAATTGTTGGTGTATGATCCTGGCAGCCTTAACATACCAGGCTTGGCCACCTGTCCTCAATAGAAAGAAATGTTGAAAAGCAGGAGGAAAGGGGGTTTTGAAATGTAGCCAGGTTGGGAAGAGAAGCAGAGGTCCTGTGGACTTCCATCTTACTTTCCCTCAAGGCCACGTCAAGAATTTTGACTCAAGGTTTAGGTTTAAATAGAGAATGAGCCAAGTGATCCTTGTGGAGGAATTTCATAGAGATTTGCTAAATGAATGAGTGCATGGATAGTGCGTTCTCTCCCATAGTAGGTGAAATCACCCTGGAGGGAGGTGTCATTATCTATTCGTAGGCCAGGGACTTGTGGATGCTGTAGGGCAACTAATCAACTCAAAATCACACCGCAGATAAGAACTAGAGATGGAATGAAACTCAGACATGGAAGTGCTAACCCAGTGTAAAACACTGTCTGGCCTGGGCTGCGGTATGGCTTGGTTGAAAAAAAAAATGCTTACTGTGCAAGCCTGAAGACCTTAGTCTAGAACCCCAGCACCCACATGAAAAAGCCTGATGTCATGGTACACGTTTATAATCTCAGGGCATGTGTGATGGGGACAGGGTGGAGACAGCAGGATCCCTGGGGAACTCAGGAACTACAGGTCAGTGAGAGATGCTGTCTCAAAAAGAAAAAAGGTGGAAAGCAATAGAGGAAGATACACAATGCTTCGTTTTGGCTTTCATATGCACAGTCACACACACACACACACACACACACACACACACACACACACACACACACACTTTTTTTCTCAGTCCTGGAAACTGAGAAGTACAACATCAAGGTTGCTTGCTGGTAAGGATACTCTCCTGGCTTAAAGATGGCTGCTTTTCTTGCCTTCCTGAGTCAGAGAGAAAAGGAGAGAGATGAGAGACAGAGAACATTCTAGTTCCTTCCACTTCTGTGTTTATTCACCTCATTATGGGCCCCCACTCTCATGACCTCAGGTAAACCTAGTTACCATCCAAGGACCCACCTCTGAAACATTATCACACTGTCGTATAGGATATATATATATCTTCTATGGCTTGAGAGTGGGGCAATCAAATATTCAGGCACTTGAAGAATTCTTTTTTTAAAATTTTTTATTAATTTATTCTTGTTACATCTCAATGGTTATCCCATCCCTTGTATCCTCCCATTCTTCCCTCCCTCCCATTTCCCATTATTCCCCTCCCCTATGACTGTTCCTGAGAGGGATTACCTCCCCCTGTATATGCTCATAGGGTATCAAGTCTCTTCTTGGTAACCTGCTGTCCTTCCTCTGAGTGCCACCAGGTCTCCCCCTTCAGGGGACATGGTCAAATGTGAGGCACCAGAGTACGTGAGAAAGTCATATCCCACTCTCCACTCAACTGTGGAGAATGTTCTGACCATTGGCTAGATCTGGGTAGGGGTTTAAAGTTTACTGCCTGTATTGTCTTTGGCTGGTGACTTAGTTTGAGCGGGACCCCTGGGCCCAAATCTGCCTATCATAATGTTCTACTTGTAGGTTTCTAGGACCCTCTGGATCCTTCTACTTTGTTATTCTCCCATGCTTCTCTCATTTAGAGTCCTTAAATATGTTTTTTATTGCAAAACCTGAACCTGCAGTAGTAAACATCCACATAGCCAAACCTTTAAACATACTTGTAATTATTTTATTAGACTACATATAGGGAGTAGAATCTCTATGTCAAAAGGTATGTATATTGTAAGTACCCATTTTTTTTTTTTTTTGGTACAAGATCCCAAGGCCTGGTGTTCTCTGTGTCCTGAGACAATTGCTTTCTGCCTCCTTTATGCTCCTGTGCAGGAGACTTTGGTAAATACATGAACATTCCATGGCAGAATACGGAGCAGACTCTGCCTATCCAGACATCAGTGCAGGAAAACAGATTATCAGAAGTTTTGTGGCTTAAGGAAATGGATGAACGAGATAGGATGAAAGGCACAGAGCACTTGTGATAAATGCACTAACAGCCGAGGAAGCTACAGAAGATTCAGCTCTCTCTTGAGGATTGCCTGTGATTAAATTTAAATGCAAGGGGAGTGAGTGTACAGCAAACCCCAAACTCCATCACAGCAGGCTTGCACGTTAGGTCTTGCATTAAACTGCCTTACTGCATACAGATCAGGAAATTATTAAAACCAAACATTCCAAGCATTGTAAATGTTTCCAGAGATATGTGAGTCATTTTGTAAAAATAGATTAGTTTGCTCTTATTACTAAGAGTGGGTACTGCAAGTAAGAAATACAAGCCAAAAACCCCACACCAGAGCTAGCATACAGGACAAGAAACTTACCTATTCCTTGAGTGAGGCCCTGGCTTGCTTGGATTATGTATGTGGTCCTTGCTTGAGGGAGGCTTAAAACTATCAAAGCATTTAAGGGACAAATGACCAAATGGACAATAAATCTTTCCTCAGCGGGAATGAGGTTCTAGTCACATCTATGGTACTTCTAGGTATATGGCCTTGCATCAGTTCAGTCAGCCTCTCATGCCCTTATCCAGAAAATGGATACACAAATAGCTCCTGTTGGTTGTCTCTCAAAATATAATGAGGATGAATGAGAGACCTACCTAAAATTCTCCTTAAAAAATCCAGCTTATCACATATTTTCCCATTTCACACATACTTACTGGCATACACACTTTGTGACAGAGCCATTTTTCTGCCCAAAGAACTTGAACCTTCCACTTGAGAATGTGCTTTGATTCCTATCCTAAGACATATCCTACTAGCCTTCTGGCAAAACATTCATTGTAATATAAAATATTGTTCTTGGGCTGGCAAGGTGGCTCACCCGGTGCGCTTGCCACCAACCCTAACAACTCTGAGTTTTATCCCCAGAACCTATATAGCAGAAGGCAAGATCCAATTTTAACCACCACAGATGAGATACAGGTGTCCCAGTGTGTGTGTGTGTGTGTGTGTGTGTGTGTGTGTGTGTGTAAGTTCAAGCATGCATGCACATACTCACACACACACAAATGTAAAAAAATAAAATATTGCTTTTGAAAATGATCTTGGCACATCTCATATTCCTGGTATTCTGTTTATATTATATTTCTTGACTCAAGCACCCTGAAAAATGACTTGAAAATGACTCTCTCTAAACATACGTGAAATCTAATTATTTTCATTCAATTGGAACTTTAAAATTTGTCACTTGTACTCATCCATCCAAGTCACAGGGCTTTACCGGCTCTTTGCCCAGAACTCTAAGTGAACACCCTGTTCATTCAGTTTTGTTTATGAACTGCTCTGCCTTCCTCCCAGGCTGTCTTTCTACAGCAAGGATGAAATCCTGGCTGGCTGAGTCCCTGAAAACAATAGTGTTGCCACTGAAATCTCCCAGGTTGCAGACATGACTACTGTTGCTCTAGGGAGTGTTTCCCTTGGTAACCATCACAGGGGACAAGCTGGGAGGAGAAGGCAGGGAAGTGGCCTTCCTCATCGGTGGCATTTAACAGAAGTCATCCCATAATGACCTTGCAGAGGCCTATGGGAAACATGGCGATTGTTTCTGACACATTAATAAATCATCTCGTCCCTGTGAGAACCTGTTAGTACCTAGAAAACAAGTCACCCCCAAGTGCTTCTATTTGTGCGTTTAGGCTGTGAGCCTATGTTCCTGGCTGACTCTCAGGCACATGAATTCCCAGTGCCTCTGAGCTTGCTTCAGTTCTTCAGTTCTCATAGTTCCTACAAAGTTTCCCCTGCCTGCTACCTTTCACAAACAGTGTTGTGATCCTCTTTCATTAAGCTAAGGAAGTACAGAATTGGTGAATAACAGACAGGGTTGAAATTTTGTTTCCTCCCTAAACTCTATGATCACTTCTTTCTTTGTCTTTTCTAGTTATTCAATAGTCTTATGGGCTCAGTAGGTAACATGGGGTAAACCAAATGTATAGAAAATTTGGCTTTTGCTCATCGGTTGGTATTAATCAAACTGCACCGATAAGATACAAGGCTAAAGTTGGATATAATTGTGCACATTTCTCAGCTGGAAATCCAGTCTAATGAATGGATAAAGAAAGTGTGATACATATACAGACTGGCATGATATCCAGCCATATAGAAAAATGAAATCATGACATTTACAGGAAAATGGAGTGGAACTGGAAATCATTACATCAAGCAAAATAAGCCAGATTTGGAAAGAGAAATACCTTTTGTTTATATTCACAACCAATTTAAAAGTGTGTGCGTGTGTGTGCGTGTGTGCGCGTGTGTGCGTGTGTGTGCATGTGTGCGCGTGTGTGCGTGTGTGTGCATGTGTGTGCGTGTGTGTGCGTGTGTGCATGTGTGTTTCACAAACTAGAAAGGAGGGAAGGAAGAAATATGAAGGGAAACGTGCAATAGAGTACTGAAATACATGCAATAGGACAGCAGAAGGGAGACTTACTAGAGGAGGGGGAGAAGGAAGGAAGGAAAGGTAGAGTGAGGCAGGTGATATGGAAGAAAACACTGCGAACTAAGTGTAATGCACATATGTATGAGGATGCCACAGTAAAACCTATTACCTTGTATATGAATAAAAAAAGATAATTTAAAAAACACATAAAATTTAGTAATTAGACTGAAGCACCAACCAAGGACCGTGCATGGACTGGACCTCGGCCCCCTCCACAGATGTAGCCAATGGGCAGCCCAGGTTTCATGTGGGTCCTCTAGCAAGGGGAGCAGGGCCTGTGTCTGACATGGACTCTGTTGTCAGATTTTGATCACTTCCCCCTGGCAGGAGTGCTTTGCCAGGTCACAGGAGAAGAGGATATGCTCAGTCCTGAAGTGACTTGATGAGCTGGGGTGGATGGAAAGCGGGCTCTTCATTTCTGAGGAAGAGGAGAAGGGGAATGGGAGAGAGGGAGTGAGGGTGGGACTGGAAAGAGAGGAGGGAGGGGCCTATGAATAAACAAATGGTGAATAAACAAAAAAAGTAAAGACTTAGTACTTAGGAGGCAGAAGCAGGGAGATTGCCAGAAATTTAAGACTAGCCCGATCTACACAATGAGTTCTAGCCCAGCCAGAGCTATGTAGTGAGTCCCTGTTCCAAACAAATAACAGAGGGTGGGTATGTTGAGGGTATAGCTCAGCTGGCAGAATGTTTACCTTGTTTGCTCAAAGCCTTGGGCTCTGTCCCCAGCACTATATAAACCATGCATGGTGGCACAAGCCTGAAATTCTACTCATGAAGTAGATGCTTACCAGAAGATCAAGAGTTCAAGGTCATCTTTGGCTACATAACAAAGTCATGGCCAGCCTGTGATACTGAAGCCTCTCAAACAACACAAACGTAAACTAAAAAAATCCAGAAGGAAAGAGCTTAACTTATTAGACTGGGGTCACCTAGATCCTCAAGTGAGAATTAAAATACAAGCCCATATCTTCCTTCCACAACTTACGTTTATTATATAATTTGTACAGTGTTTTCCATAATATAACACAAATCTGAGACATATGTATGATAAGAAGAAAACAATTATGAATGCATTTGGTGTTGAACATGATTCTAAATGCTGCTAAGAGGAGAGAAAGTTTTTAAGAGTTAGACCTTAACAAATTTACATTCTTCCTGATGGAGGGTTGCAAACCCACGACACCTGCCAAGGAGAGTTTCCCAAAGAGCAACAGTGTAGAAACTGTCAACGGAGAGTTAGCCCTTTCCAAGGTTAGAAGCAAGGAGGTTATCGCAAGGTAAGCAAACTCCTAGGAAAATATTAAAAGTGTACATTACAACCAGGCATGGAAAAACACATCTATAATTCTAGCATGCGGGAGGCCGAGGCCCGACAATAAACCCAAGCCGACAGGCTGGGGAAACACAGTGCCTAGCAGGCCAGGCAGGACTACGTGATAAGATCCTGTCTCAAGAACCAAAATGAAAGCTAGATGTGTTTGAGCAAATAATCTAAAGAAAGCCAAATATCAGAATAATTGGCAGGATGTTGGCTAAATGTCTAAATTGGTTACAGGTCTCTATCCTTGTGCTGTGAGCTATTGGGCTAGGAAGTTAAGTACTCAGGTGCTCCATGACATGCCATCTAGGGATGGATTTCATGCCTGATGTACAGTCCTTATGAATGGATGCCATGCTATTTTACTTTGAAATGTTCTTATTAGTTAAACTTCATTCTAGGAAAAAAAAAAAAAAACAAAATAGTGACATACATTTTGACAGATAAGTCCTGACACTATCTGAAATTTCTGTGAGGTTCCCAGAGAGGCTCAGGCCTTTCAAACACGTGTCTGTGCAGAAATTGCTTTTCCATTCCTCTTGTATCTTTCCCCTTCACTGCGTTAGTACTAAATCAGTGTTTTGGGTCACAGACGTTGTTGACCAAGATGAACTGTGTCATGGTTCCCGTGACTGTCATCATGGCTGGTTGATTTATGTCACAGCTGTTTCCTGCTTGCTTTTATTCTAGTATCCATCTCTCCTCAATTCCAAATATCACTCACCTCAAGGGCACAGTCTCTGTCCTGGCCCTGGCTAGCTTTTTATCAATGTGATACAACCTAGCATCCTTTGCTTCCATCAGATTGGCCTGTAAGCAAGACTGTGGGATATTTTCTTGATTAATGGTCGGTGTGGGAGGGGCCACCCACCCTGCTGTAAGAGGTGCCAAACCTGAGCGGGTGGTTCTGGGTGCTATGAGAAAGCAAGCAGGCTGAGCAAGCCATGAAGAGCAGGTTAATAAGGAGCCTTCCGCTATGGCCCACTGCTTCCATTCCTATCTCCAGGTTCCTGCCTTGAGCTCCTGCTCTGACTTAAGCTTAATGGTGCACTGTGATGGAAAAGTGTAAGCCAAATGAACCATTTCCTCCCTGACTTCGCTTTTGGTCATGATCTTTATCATAGCAATAGAAAGGCAAGTCCCTGGTCCAGAAGTGTCAGAGGGATCTACGGTTAAACAGAAGGGTTTAGTAACAAGTCTCAAGGGATACCTACCAGTCTGAGAAACACTAAGCTCATCTCAAAGTTACCTTCTTTCTGCCCTAAGGGAATAATTTGTTATGTTTTAAATCTTCCACAAACATTTGGGATGCCATATCCCTCTGGGACGTACTTAGATGTTCTCAAGACCCAGAAAGTTACATGGCATGACCAAGGTTACAGTCATGTAGTCACTCAACCAGGGGCCAACAACTTTGACTCCTGAGTGAACTGACACATTCTTTCTAATGTATTTCACTTTGCCTCTTGTGAAGCCTCCACAGCTAAATCATTTTCAAACTCCTGTAAATGTTTACTATGTTCTTCATCGTGCCTTTAAGTTCCTAACCAAATTCTGCCTTATCTTACTTGTTAACTTTTCCTTGAGATTCAGAGTGGATTAGGTGTGGCTTCTGCAACAAGTCATGATGTCAATATTTGTCCTCTATCAGGCTGAAGGTTTGGGGGAAGAATAACTTGCAAACTACCCCTACTTAGTTACCACTTTCATTCCTGTCCTTACCTGTCCCTGTCCTTGGTGCAGCAGCCTTGTTCAATTTCTCTTTTCTCCTCCTCTCTTGGTCTCTCTCTTTCTCTGCATCTCTGTCTCTCTGTCTCCTCTCTCTGTCTCTGCATCTCTCTGTCTCTCTTAATCTCTCTCTCTCTCTCTCACCTGCCCCCCCCCTCTCTCTCTCTCCCTCTCAAGCCAAGGGTGACTTTAAGTTTAAATTCTTGATCCTCCTGCCTCTAACCCCAAGTGCTAGGGTTACAGGTGTGTGTCACCATATCCACTTACATGTATCCATGTATGTGATGGCAGGCAGAGAGAGGACAACCTCCAATGTAGTTCCCCCAGGGGACATAAACCTTTTTGTAATATGAGACAGTGTCTCTCACTGACTTAGAACTCCCCAAGAAGGCTAGGCTGGCTGACCAGAGAACTCCAGGGGCCCACCTGTCTCTAGTTCCCTAACATTGGACAAGTATGTGCCACAACAGTTGACTTTTTCCCCCATTATTTAATGTGGCTTCTGCAGATAGAATCAGTTGCAAGACAAACATTTTTCCAGGTGAACTATCTCTCCCCCAGGTCCTTTAATTTGTTTTTAATTGACACATGATAACTGTATATATGTTTGGGATACAGTGTGATATTCTGGTACACATGTGTGATGTCTTATGGCCAAATAAGAGTTTCACCTCAAATATTTATTGGTATTGTATCACTTTTTCTGGCCCAGTAATCTTTCATTGCATGGCTGTGCCATATTTTGCTTAGGCACTTGTGCACTGATGGACATTTAGGTTTCCTCTACTTGGCTCTTATGAATACTGCTACTGTGAACATTCATGTACAAGTACTGCCTTCAGTTCTTTTGGAGGGTTATTCCCTTTGTTCTTGATGCTGGGTTTTTTTTTTGTTTTTTGTTTTTTGTTTTTTTGTTTTGTTTCGTTTCATTTTGTTTTGTTTTTGTTTTTGTTTTTTTTTTAGACAGAATCTCACACTGTAATCCAGGCTGGACTGAAACTCTCTGTGTACCCTCATCTGGCCTTGAACAACATACTTTCTGTTAAGTAGGCAGGAAACGAGTTTTGACTCCTCTACTTAATAACAGCTTCCTGCTTTTTTTCAAAGGCTGCACTGGGGTCTGCGATCAGGAAGTAGTCTGTTCAGGTTCAGCTCCAGGTCCTGGAAAACAGGTGGGTAGACAAATAGTGGATGAGGCCTTGTCTACACGAGGAGACCAAGCTGAGCAGAAGCTTCAGGGACAGCTGAGTGGCTTTTCAGAAGGATGAAAAGATTATTGTTAATATTTTTTTTTAAATCAGCTCTTACCCAGTAAGAATATAAAGATATTCTTAAGTAAGATTTTGTTTTGGTTTGGTTTGAGCTTTGTTTCAGTGTTTGTTTTGAGACAAGATTTCCTGTAGCACAGGCTGTCCTTGAACTTGCTATGTAGTGGAAGTTGGCCTTGAATTCCTGATCTTCCTGCCTTCATCTCCGGAGTGCTGGAATGACTGGTCAGCAGTGCCACACCATGTCTATGACTTGCATAGACTAGAACCCAAAACTTCCTCAGGATGGGCGCACACTCTACTTGTTGAACTACATACCCAGCCCAAGAAAATGTTGACTGGAAAAAGAGAGAGAGAGACAGAGATTTCTACTTAAAATTACCATCAGCTAAAGGATTCCAATCTGAGAGACATGAGTTTTTGTTTGTTTGTTTGTTTTAGCAGCAGCAAATCCTCATTTTAGGGGTGTCTGAAAACAAAACATGGTGCATCTCCAGTGGCTACTGAAAGGAAACAAAACCGCAAAGAATTAGAAGCTGCAAAATGCTAACAGCTCTTTGGAGGCTCCAGGCACTTTCCCTGAAGCCTGGGCTTCTCTTTGTAGTCTGGTTGCTATGGTTCCGTCTTGTTGTTGCAAAATACTGTCTGATAGCCTCTGGTAAGTTCTTAAATAAGGAGCTGATAACCATGGAGGTACTTTCAGATCTCTATCTTTCAAGCCAGGCTCTCCCAGCCTCAGCCTTCTGACTCAGCCTTTATTCCTACCTTCCTATTGTTGAGGGAGCTACCCATGATTAAAGGGACTTGGTGGGGGTGGGGTGAAATCAAAGAAAACAGATTCAGCCAGTTGTCTGCCAAGGCAATCTGGGTTCTGTGTGACAAGAATACCAACAGGCTGAAGGCTGGCTGAATTTAGCTGCAGAAGGGGGAACATTTGTCCCAGTAAATATTCTGCCCCGTGAGCACGCCTGCCACATTCAGGTGTGGCACAGTGAGTCTCCAAAATTTCCCATGAGCTCATGGGTGTAGGAGTGAATGGGTGCCTGCCTGGCTGGAATGGTACTGCTGCTAGGGAGGGAGAAAGCAAACGATCCAAGGGCAGCTAACCACTGTCTTCTCTCTGCACAGTTCCTAGTTAGCTGATAGGACCGTGACCATCTCTGTCTGTACTCTATCCTTCTTGGCAGAGGAGTTCCTCTCCGGAGCCATTGAAGCACAAGGATCACGCTTATGTGTCTTTTTGTAAATGGGCTTTATTGAGGCCTGATTTGTGTGCAATAAAGGACATCCATCTCAAGTCTACAACTCATTGTTAGAAAAATGGATTTATTGAGATGTTATTCGCATACCATGAAATTCGCCCATTTCAACCGTATAGTTAGTTAAGCAATTTTTGAGTATGAAATTAATTTTTAAGCTGTGCTATGTATATCTATCATAGTCATTTCAACCATTCTTATACAAATATATATTATACATTGAGCATATCCCCCCATTCTACCCTTATCATCCTCTACCATCCTCCTCCCATAGTTTCACACACACACACACACACACACACACACACACACACACACCACACACCACACACACACAATATATATATATATATATATATATATATATATATATATATATATATATATATATATCACAACTCTACCCCAACAGTGTGTGTGTGTGTTTGTGTTCTCTAGTATATTGAAATAAGGTTTCATGTATCGGAAGCTGGCTTTAAACTTGCTGTGTGACCAAAAATGACCTAGAAGTCTTGCTCTTCCTGCCTCCATCTTTTGAGTGTTGGAATTACTGGGATGTGATAACATGACCAGTCTTCTTTTTAATGGTTTCCTGATACATGGTCTCACCATGCAGCCCTGGCTAGCCTGGGACTCACTATGTAAACCAGGCTGGCCTAGGATTCTGGAATTCATAGAGATCCTCTTCCTTCTGCCTTCTGAATGCTAGAATTACAGGTATGCATCACCATGGCCAAGCTTTTGTTTTTCCACTTTCCTGTTGGCTGACGTCTTTTTCAGTCATAAGCATTGTTTTCTTTGTGAAAGCGCTATGAGCATTGTTCTAGTTTCAGTCTATTATTTTGACAAATGTCTTGACCAAAGGAACTTGGGGGTGGTGATGAAAGGGTTTATTTTATTTACTCTTTCGGATAACAGACCATAATTGAGGGACATTAGGGCAGAAGTGTAAGCAGGAACTTGATCCAGAAACCATGGTAGAGCGCTGATTACTGGTTTCCTTGTATGCCTCAGGCTTAGTTCACTTTATTAAACACCTCAGAACCACGCACCCAGGGATGGTGCTGACCACACTGGGTGGGGCCTTCCTAAATCAGTTAACAATCAAGACAGTGCCTTACAGACAAGCTTAGAGGCCACTCTGATCTAGGCAACTCCTCAGTTGGACTTCTCCTTTCAGATGGGCTCTGTCAAGTTGACAATTAAAGCTAAGTGTCTTTCCACATGTAATAAGTTATTGAATAGCAATAAAATCACTAGTTTGCATGGTTTTAATGACAGCAATTTGTCAGATAATTCAACCTATCTTGATACCCAGGTTAAGGCAAATAAATACGGGCCCGTTCATTCAGATCTTAGTTACTATTAATTCTCATAATATGTATCACACATCTATATGCACATATATTATTTAAATACTGAATACAAGTTAAAGAGGCCTCAGCAGAGTGCCAAAAGTTTCAGGACTGGGCTGAGAGCCATTACTGTTAAGATAACAAACTAGACCAACCAGGAGGGCCTGCTGCTGGAGTTGTTTAAGTTAGGATTTGAGAGTGAAGCTGCAGAGTTCAGCTTCAAGGTGAAAGGATCCACTGGAGTCTAAGATGGAAATGGTAGGTTCAAATACAAGTCCAATCCGCTATCTCAGAAAACTGGGAATAGGGCTTCCTCAAGACCCAGCTATTCCACTCCTTGGAATATACCCAGAAGATGCTCCACCACACAACAAGGACATATTTTCAACCATGTTCATAGCAGCCTTATTCATAATAGCCAAAACATGGAAACAGCCTAAGTGTCCCTCAGTAGAAGAACAGATAAAGAGACTGTGGTACATTTACACTATAGAACACTACTCAACTATTAAAAACAAGGAATTCCCGAAATTTGTGGACAAATGGATGGAACTAGAAATGATCATAATGAATGAGTTAGCCCAGAAGCAGAAAGAGTCAAATGGTATATACTCACTTATAACTAGACACTAGCCCAAGGGACATGTCCCATGAAAGTCTTTACCTACCAGGAAAATGGGATAGATGTGACGACATCCTCTTAGGACTCTACGTGAGAGAAGTATGGGAGAATGGGGATATAGAAGGATCCAGAGGGTCCTAGAAACCTACAAGTAGAACATTATGACAGGCAGATCTGGGCCCAGGGGTTCTGCACAAACTATGGCACCAACCAAGGACAATACATGCAGTAAACATTGAACCCCTACCCAGATTTAGACAAGGGACAGGACATTCTCTACAGATGAGTTAAGAGTGGGGACTGACTTTCACATGAACTCTGGTGCCCTATATTTGACCACGTCCCCTTGATGAGGAGGCCTGGGAAAGGATAGCAGGCTACCAAGAAGAGACTTTATACACTATGATCATATACAGGGGGAGGACGTCCCCATCAGTCACAGTCAGAGGGGAGGGGAATAGGGTGAAAGTGGGAGGAAGGGAGGAATGGGAGGATAGAGAAGTGATGGGATAACAATTGAGATGTAATATGAATGAATTAATAAATAATTTTTTTAAAAAGTCTTAAAAAATACAAGTCCAATCAGGCAAACAGGCAGATGGGTCTAGTATGTCTTGTCATATGGAGGAGTTACACCATTTCATTTGGTCTGGAGTGTCTGATAAATTCTTGTGCCTGGTTTCTTTGATATGATTTTGATATGACCATCCCTACAGTGCCAGTTCACCATGTTAAGCTTAGAGAGTGGTTGCCTTTCTATTCCCAGGCATAAGTCATGCATTAGTCTGTTCTGGATGGTAGTACCCTGACAGACGGTGTGGTTTCTGGGTTCACTCAAGGGCTACAGTTATTTTTCTCCTTCAAAATGGAACCAAAATCTAATTGTAGAATTGAGTCTCTATGAACTTGTGCTGTTCCTACCTCTGCTTTACAAGTGGTAGGATCACCAGCATGTACCAACAAACTAGGCCCAGTTTTAGGCAGTGCAGAGATCAATCTCAGGGCTTCTTGCATGCTAGACAAGTGCTCTATGCTACTGGGCCAGAAGGTGAGTTCCAGACAAGTCTGGGTTACATGAGACCCTTTCTCAAAAACAGAATAAAGGTCTGGGGAAGCAAATCTATATAAGTGAAAGCATGAGGACCAGAATTTCCAGTTACTCAGCAGCCTGAAAAAAAAAGAAAACAATTTGAGTGGGCAAAGACAGGGGGATCCCAGAGGTTTACTGACCAGCCAATCAGAACTATAGGTTCATTAAGAGACACTGTCTCAAAAACTAAAATGGTGAGGGCCACTAAGATGCATAGAGGTGCTTACCACCAAGTCTGATGACCTGAGGTTAATCCCCAGAACTCAAATTGTTGGAAGAAAGAATCAACTCCTCAAAGTTGTCTTCTGACCTCCACATATATGCCATGGCACAAGCACCACCCTAATACACACACACACACACACACACACACACACACACACACACACACACACACACACACACCCCACAGAGAGTGAGAGAGACACAGAGAGAGACTAAACAAACAAACATACATATTTAAAAATCACAAGATGACAAAAAATAGAGGAATATACCTGCAATTAACTTCTGGCCTCGACAAGAACATGCATAGGTAACTGCGCGCGCGCTCACACACACACACACACACACACACACACACACACACACACACACACACTTAAAAGAGTGAAACTGGCAAAATGCTAAGGTCTGGCACCATACCTAGTACACAGCGATCACTGCATGAATGTCAAATGACTGTCTCCACTGTCTACTAAGGCAGGTAGATGGGCAAGATGCCATGTTTTGTCCGTCTGAATCCTCGTTGGACATTGTGTGAGCAATGGGTCCCACAGGCTTTCACAGAGTTTTTCCATAAGATTGCACAGGGAAATGTACAAAGGTGAGGTCAAGGTTAACAGTCTCAGACAAGACTTGGTATAGTGACCATGGGAAGACAAGTAGAATTTCCTGGTAGTGTTTAAAACCACAAACCTTGCCAGGTATGGTGGTACTCACCTGTAATCCCAGCAATCAGAAGATGGAGACAAGAGAATCAGGAGTTCAAGATCATCCCAACCACATACCAAGTTGGAGGCCAGATTGAGTAACTTGAGACCCTGTTTCAGTAACAACAACAACAAAATCAAGCACAACAAAAAAATAAAAATAAAAATAAAACCATGGACTTTGTGAGAAGAGAGGCTGGACTAAAAGCTATAGGATTCTTGGCAAGTCATTAAAGCCTTCCACAAATTCGGTGTAGATGTCTGCACATTGGGTGTCCCAATACTCAGCTACAGGCTGTTGAGGCTCGACACAAAGTGGTTGGTGTTTTCTATCCATGTTCAGACTACTAGAGGTGCTTAAAGGAAACAATGATGATGATGCTCACAATTCAAAAAGTTCTTCTCTGGTCACATGTGTAGCAGAATAATGATCTCCTAAGATATCCATGAACATGTTACTTTATAGAAGAAAAATCCTTGCAAAAAATTAAAGAACTTAAATGATAACACTGCCTTGCATTTCCTTTCTGGTCCTAATATAATCCCTTATAAGAATGAATTAGAAATTGGAAGATGTTAGGCTTTGAAAAGAGAAGCAAGTACCCCAAACCAAGAGGGTAGATTCTTCCATAGAGCCTCCAAAGGGGAACAGCCTTGAAGATGCTAAGTTTTAGCCCAGTGGTATCCAATTCCAATTCTTGGTAGTGTGAGAGATAGAAGCCAGAGCCTCTTGTATGCCTGGCAAGTGATATACCACTGAGTTACATCTCCAAGCTGCTTTGGCCTTCAGATCTGTAAGATGATAAATGTTACCGTAGGAGAGAAAATGAAGGCTCTATGGCAAAGTCAATGTAAAGAGCTTGGATACTAACTCTTGAATCTTTGAAGAGCACCTTTCCTTTATTTCTATCGATTTATTTGTTTTTTAAGAAATTTTTCATTTATTCTTTGAAAATTTGATACACGTAAACAAAACACCTTGGTCATATCCAACCCTTCCTATCTCCTCCCACTACCCGTAAGCCTCCCCACCATATTCTCTTTCCCATTCTTGTTCTCTCATTTTATGTGCTTTTTCTTATAGCCCTCTGAATCCTATTGGTACTACTTATCAGAATGTTGTCTATTCTATTTCTCCTGCAAATACTGGATGAATTATAGGAAGCCCTGTGGAAAACTGGGAGGAAGGATAGATAGAAGGACCCAGAGGGGACAGGAACTCTACAAGAGGACCAACTGGGCCAAATGACCAGGGCCCAGAGAGGTTTGTGGAGACTGAAGCACCAACCAAGGACAATGCATAGACTGGACCTAGGCCCCCTCTGCATATGTAGCAGATGGGCAGCTCAGGCTTCATGTGGGTCCCCTAGTAAGGACAGCGAAAACTGTCTCTGACATTGACTCTGCTGCTGGCTTTTTGATCACTTCCCCCTGGTGGGGGAAGGCCACAGGGGAAGAGGATGAACTCAGTTCTGATGCAATTTGATAGGCCGGGTGTGTGGGTGGGTTCCACTTTTCTGAGAAGGAGAGGGGGAGGGGGAAAGGGAAGAAGGAGGGAAGGTGGGACCTGATGGGGGAGAGGAAGGAGGGGGTATGGCCAGAATGTAAGATTTCATTGGCTTGATCTTGTGCAGGGAGTCATAGACGCAGTGAGCTCACGGGTGCAACAATATGTGGTGCTCAGAAGACAGCATTTCACAGCACTCCTCCCCATCTTCTGGCCCTTAGCTTCTTTCTCTCACATCTTCTGTGATGTTCTTTGGGCCTTGCGATGGTGGTTGATATACTTGTCCTATTTAGGGCTGAGTACCCGTTAATCACTTATTTTCAGCACTTTGAAGTCTCATACTTCTGTGTCCTAAGAGGAGATACAATGAAAATACATCCCAAGGATGTATACAATATTTTACCCACCTAAAGCCACATGCCCTTGGGGCCTAGGATGTAGCTTAATTCCTAGTATGCGTGCCTAGAATGCAGAAAGTTCTAGGTTTCATCTCCCAGCACTGCATAAAACTGGAAGTGACAGTGAGAGGCCAAACTAGAACACACATAAAATCTAGAATTAGTAGAATAAGTATGGCCCTATGCCTGAAGGTAAGAATTCAAGCTTTGGGAGTGGCCCTCATGAAGTAGAATAACCCTGAATGTGATGAAGTAAAGCAATCTGTGGAAACTAAGCCTTTCAAGAGGTCTGCTTTGTATTTAGCTTTGCCTTTGCACAACACACACACACACACACACACACACACACACACACATATGGCTGAACATTAAGTGAGACTGAGAAATTTGAGGCACAAAAGGTTTTGGATAACAGTCTCTTAAAGCAAAGACACAATAATTACATATTTTCTATGAGTAGTATTATAGGTTAGGAAGCCTTTAGGGACCTTAGAAAATCAAGAGATCTTAAACTAGGTGGTAGGAGTATTTACTTGGATCAAATTTATGGACAGATCATGGATACTCTCCAAAGAAAATGATAAGCACAAATAGGGTTTATTGGTTTCCATATACTCAATTTCTTGTTGGCTTCATCAACATGGGTTATAGACTCAGTGTTAGTATGGATCTTTCAAGAAGCCATGTGCCAAATATAGAATTTTAGAATCAAGCATATGCTAGCAAGTGAAATTCATAGCATATGTCTTTAAATTTTAAATTTTTCATTTTGTTTGGATTTGAGGAGATTGGAGGAAGGTGTAATTTTTTCCATTATGATTGTTTAAGCTTTCTTTTTAATAAATTTGTTCTTTGACCATTTCATACATGTATATAATGTATTCTAATTACTATA
Organism: Acomys russatus; assembly: GCF_903995435.1. NCBI lineage: Eukaryota > Metazoa > Chordata > Mammalia > Rodentia > Muridae > Acomys > Acomys russatus. The sequence goes on from NC_067169.1 coordinate 27,973,394, forward strand.
ACCCCCACCCTTTCCTGTTTCCTGCCCACCCCCTCCTTACAGTCCTTTTCTCACATTTGTGTTTTTTATTTTGTGACCCATTGAGTTTCACCAACGTCATGGGTGACCATAGATTTGGAATTGTCATTGGAGCCAGACAGGTTCAACCACAGGTATACTAAATACAATATCTCTGTGTCCACCAAGATCCACCAGAGGCCATGGTTCAACATGGAGCAGTGGGAACGTGTGAGATCTTCCTCAGTCCATGATTGGATAGTGACAGGTTCAGTGGTAAAACCTCTGGTATTGTAGGATGATGTTTGCAATGGCTGCGCCCAAAGACTGCATTTCCCATCTTTCTTTCCATCTCCTGGCTCTTACATTCTTTCCATTCTCTCTTCCATAATGCTCCCTAAGAACATAGTACATATATTTTGTGCACATTTTTTTCACAGTAGAAAGCCAGCAGCCGTACTAGCATTCTCACTTGCTTACTGAGTTGAATGAGATGATCATCTGACCCAGTGCTGTGCCCATAGAAAGTATGCTGTCAATACTCATTAAAGTCACCAATATGGTGTGAATATAAACTATTCCTCACAGACTCTTCTGTTTGAAAATTTGATCCCCAGTTGGTGATGCTGCTGTTCGTGGAGGTTGTGAAATTTTGGTGGTGACATCTAATTTAAGGAAGCAGGTCAATGGGATAGGGCCTTATGAACACTAAAGCAGCTCTAGTTCTAGCCAGCATTTTTCTGCTTCCTGAGCCACAAAGACATGAGCCAATTGCCACATGCTCCCACAACCCTGGTGGACTGCATCCCTACAAACTGTGAGCCAGAATAAATCTTCCCTCCCTTTAAATTGTTTCTTGTCAGATATTTGGTGACCGCTATGAGAAAGCCAACCAAAATAGCTATAAATCAATCAGATTTTAAATAGATATGATCCGATTATAATTTATATATGTGTAGTGTAAACTGCAAAAGAAGCATAACCTAATATCCTCATTGTAGGCACTCTGTAGTAGACAAGAATGATAGCTCTGGTTCAACTTCCCAATGTTCAAGAGATACCAGTGGCTAATGGAAAACATCAATTCTCCAGTGAAACTCTTGAATTGTTTTTTTCTCCACTTCATCATGCAAAACTGTATGATAACTTGCAAATTATGTTTGACACACTCACACTCAAAAAACAGCTCCAGCTCTAATTTGGTTTAAATTATTTCATTTAACTATTTAAGATTGTCTTCTGGATCGAGCCAACAAACACAACCATCTATATGCTAAAGAGCAAACAAATGAATGTTTATAATATGCTTGTGAAATTAAAACATAAGCAGGAAAAATTACATGTTAGACTCCAGTGCCAGATGAGTAGAGGAGATTATAATATAGCTAAAAAAAAATAAAGATTACATTTTCATTCATGGCCAAATTATAGTAATTTAAGCACAAGATCTTTTTAAAAAATTAGTTTTCTGCATTCCATACAATACACCATTTAAAATTTATATTTCAATGGGGTTTTAAGAGAGTATTCACAGGGTTGTAGAAGCATTACCACAATCTTTTTTTAAAATATAGTTTATTAATTTATTCATGTTACATCTCAATGGTTATCCCATCCCTTGTATCCTCCCATTCTTCCCTCCCTCCCATTTCCCCTTACTCCCCTCTCCTATGACTGTGACTGAGGGGGACTTCCTCCCCCTGTATATGCTCATAGGGTATCAAGTCTCTCACAATCTTGAAACATTACACCAATCATCCAATCATAGAAGAAATCCTGTGTTTAGTAATAGTCACCACCTATTTTCTCCTCACCCTACCCTAGCCTTAAACAATCATTAATTTATTTCCAAGCTCTATAGATTTACTTTTACTGATACTTTTATACAAACTGAAGCTTAAAATTCATTCTCTTTTTTCCCTCCATTCACTTAGCAGGATATTCACAAGGTTTATTCATGTAAAAGGATGCATTACTATTTCGTTCCCTTTTATGTTCTAATGACATGTTATGGATACAGCACATTTTATCAGCCAATGGACATTCCAACTATGATCTTTGGTTGTTATTAGTCATGTTCCTTTGATATTTGTATACATCATTCTATGTGGTAATATTATTATTTCATTTCAAGATGTACTTCAGGGGCTGAAGAGATGACTTGGTGATTAAGAGTACTAGCTACTCTTCCAGCGGGTGTGGGTTCCATTCCCAGCACCCACACAACTGCTCACAACCCTCTGTAACTCCAGCCTTAGGGGATCTGATGTCTTCTTCTGGCCTCCATGGGCACAAGGCAAGCATTTGGTACACAAATATACATGCAAGCAAAGTAGTCATGTACATAAAATAAAAATAAAATGAGAAAAGAAGTACTCTATAGAGGAAATTCTGGGTCACCTGGCAATTCTATATTTAACTGTTTAAAAGACTGATGTTATTTCTCAAAGCCACTAAATAAAGATTTCCACCAGGAGAGATGAGAATTTAAATTTCTCCATTTCCTCATAGCACTTCTTTTCAGACTTTAAATGATAGCCACCCCAAAGTACCTGTATAGGGTCTCCACATGGTGGGCTGGCTGTGAGCTTTTCCATAGGTCCATCTTTGGGTGGAAAAGAGCTCAGCAGGGGAATGAACAGGAGCACAGGCATAGATGCCAGATCTGTCTAACCACCTTTAATCTTCACTTGTGTGAGGCAAGGTTTTTAGGTTTGCATAAAACACAGTAGAGGAAGAAAGTTAAAAAAAAAATCCTCCTGGGGAAACAGCTTCTAAAGAAGCAGAGGAGGTTGAAGGCTGCGTTAACATACAGAAGAAACAACACCAGGCCTGGGTATTATGGGGAGATGGCTTAGGTGGTAAAGTGCCTGCTACACAAGCACGATGACCTGAGTTTAGATACCTACCACCATGGAAGAAGGGCCGGTGTGCATCTGTAATCTCAGCATTAGGGAGACAGAGACTGGCAGATCCCTGGAGGGCACTGGCCAGCAGCATGTGAGTAGCCCTAGGATCAACTCCCCAATACTTAAAAAAATCAAATCTGAGGAACACTCCTTCATTGCTGGTGGGAATGCAAACTAGTACAGCCACTTTGGAAATCTATCTGGTGCTATCTCAGAAAAATGGGAATAGGTCTTCCTCAGGACCCAGCTATTCCACTCCTTGGAATATACCCAGAAGATGCTCCAGCACACAACAAGAAACTTTGCTCAACCATGTTCATAGCAGCCTTATTCATAATAGCCAGAACATGGAAACAGCCTAAGTGTCCCTCAGTAGAAGAGTGGATAAAGAAACTGTGGTACATATACACTATGGAATACTATTCAGCTATTAAAAACAAGGAATTCCCGAAATTTGTAGATAAATGGATTGAGGTAGAAATGATCATAATGAGTGAGTTAACCCAGAAGCAGAAAGACTCAAATGGTATATACTCACTTATATCTGTATATTAGCCCAAGGGGCATGTCCCACGAAAGCCTTCACTTACCAGGAAATTGGGACAGAGGGGAGGACATCCTATTGGGACTCTAGATGAGAGAAGCATGGGACAATAGCAAAGTAGAAGGATCCAGAGGGTCCTAGAAACCTACAAGTAGAACATTATGATAGGCAGATTTGGGTCCAGGGGTCCCGCTCAAACTAAGGCACCAGCCAAGGACAATACAGGCGGTAAACTTTGGGCCCCTACCCAGATCTAGCCAACGGTCAAAACATTCTCCACAGTTGAGTGGAGAGTGGGATATGACTTTCTCACGTACTCTGGTGCCTCACATTTGACCATGTCCCCTGGAGGGGGAGACCTGGTGGCACTCAGAGGAAGGACAGCAGGTAGCCAAGAAGAGACTTGATACCCTATGAGCATATACAGGGGGAGGAAATCCCCCTCAGGAACAGTCATAGGGGAGGGGAATAAGGGGAAAATGGGAGGGAGGGAAGAATGGGAGGATACAAGGGATGGGATAGCCATTGAGATGTAACAAGAATAAATTAATTTTAAAAATTACCATTAAAAAAATCAAATCTGTCTGGGTGTTATGCCGTATACTTATAATCTCAACACTCAGGAGGCTAAAGCAAGAGAGCCTGAATTCAAGGCCAGCCTAGGACCTAGGAAGTATAATCCCTGACACACACAGTGATAAGGAGGGGACAAAAAAGAAATACAATGTAAAATCTGGTGGATTTCTAATGACATTTTGGACAGTTTGAGGATTAGCATTTGAAGAAAAGTCAGGTGAGGGGAAAAGGCAGAGAAACAAGAAGATTATCACAAATTTGAGGGCAGTCTGGGTTGCACAAGAAGTTCTAGGCCAGCCAGGGCTAAAAATAGTAAGGCCCTAGAAAGAAAGAAAGAAAGAAAGAAAGAAAGAAAGAAAGAAAGAAAGAAAGAAAGAAAGCAAGCAAATGATAGTCTAGCATACAGGCCAATTTGAATTCAGGCTTGCTTTCTTAGACCCATGAGTTAAAAGTACATTTTACATTTTTAAATGCCTGGAAAAACTAAAGAAAAGTAGTATCTTATGACAAGAGAAACTTATATGAAATTCAAATTTAGCATTGATAATTTTTTTTTTTCCGAGACAGGGTTTCTTGGTGTAACAGCCCTGGCTGTTCTGGACATGCTTTGTAGATCTGGCTGGCTTTGATCTCATAGTGATCTGCCTACCTCTGACCCCAGGTGCTGAGATTACAGGCATGCACCACTGTGCCCTGTGATAAATAAAGTTTTATTGAAACAGCCATGCTAATTCTTTTAAATATTATCCACAGCTACTTTCATACTGCAGAGGCAGACTGGAATAACATTGACAGAGACTCTAATTTCCACAAAGCTTTCTCTTTGCTCTTTTACTTAAGGAATTTGCTGACACTTGAGTTAAAGAAAAATTTCAAAGGTCTGGCCTCCTTACTGTGGTTCATGTGTGTGCATGTATGTATGTGTGTGTGTGTGTGTCTGTGTGTGTGTCTCTGTGTGTGTGTGTCTGTGTGTGTGTGTCTGTGTGTGTGTGTCTGTGTGTGTGCACCAGAGGTTGATGATGTGTGTTTCCCTCAAGTACTGTTCACTGTATTTTTGAGAATCTCTTGCTGAACCTGGAGCTCATCACTTTGGCTGGACTGGCTGGCTAGAAAGCCCCAGGAATCATTCTGTCTGTCTCTTTAATGCTGGTTTTTAATAGGCTATTGGTGATGAGTTCATTCTCTTATGTGGCAAAGACTTTATTAACTGAACCATCTTCCTAGCCTCTCTCTTTTGTCATGAGGAAGGGTTTCAGTCTGTGCTTTTTATGTAGCCCTGGCTGTCCTGGAACTCGCCGTGCGGGAGCAGGCTGACCTTAAACTATTGCCAACCACCCTGCCAGTGTCTCCCAGATGTCAGGGCTACAGGTGTGAGCTACCACATGGAGCTATCTGTACTGTGAATCTTAAAGCTGACAAAGTGAAAGTGACCCAAGTGAGTTGGGGCTAGTCTTTAGGGATGCCCAAAGTTCAAGCAACAGGCAGAAGAGACACTGATGATGGAAAATAAACCTCAATGTAATTAAACACGTCCACTCCCAGCCTGTTCTATTGCCTGGTATGTTAAACACACTCCCCAGAGAAAGATTAATTAAGTTACATCCTGGAGTAGCTATCCAGCTGGAAGCAAGACCAGCCCATCAAGTGTTTAATTTTGGCAAATTCCCATGCCCAGCCTTTTCTGCCTTCTCCTGCAAGATGAGACCTCTCAGGCCTACGTTATTCCAGGAAGGCTTGACTTCCAGACAATAGCCTCAGGAATGTAAGAAAGAACATTCTGGTTGGTAAGTGTTAGATGGAAAACCCAGAGTGCTATTTCTATCCCAACACTGAGGCTTTCATCATGGGACCCTTTTTATTTATTGGTCCTGAGACAGGGTCTCATTCCAGGCTTGCTTCAAACTCTATGTAGATGTTGTGGGTGACTGTTGTCTTAGCCAAGCAAGTGCCATCTTGGTGAATTCTGCTGTGACCCCTTACAAAGGGATTATCCTAGCTGGGCTTGTTGAAGGTTTACATGCCTTTATGGAAGGGTGTGAAGATCAGGAGATCCCTACTTGATTATCCAGCCACTCTCTGGAAGGGGCTAGTTCAGTGGTCCTCAACCTTCCTAACGCTGCGATCCTTTAATATAGTTTCTCATGTGTGGTGACTGCCCCACTCACCATAAAACTATCTTCATTGTTACTTCATAGCTGTAATTTTGTTATTGTAACAAATCGTGACGTACATATCTGATATGCAACCCCCTAAGGGGTCACGTCCCACAGGCTGAGAACCACTGAGCTAGAGTATATAGGCAAGGGAAGACTTGGGGAGGGGACTCCATCTATGTGGCCATAGGGAAAAACCTCTCATTCCTGTTGGGTAAAGGCTTTCCAAGTTCAGCCTGGTGGGAAGAGGAGCACTCGCATCCCTGTAAGTAACCCCTCAGCCATGCTCTCTAATGAAGCCCAATATACTTGTTGGCTCCCCAGAGTGAAGAATGGTGGAATCAAGCCTCAGCTTATCATTAGGACCTTAGAAGAAAGTAACAGACATTGTATAAACCTTCCTTTGAGGAGAAATTTTATCAACAGTAGGCAGGGATGACCTTGAAACTCTGGTCTTCTTTCATTCTCTGGAATTTGCAAGTGATATTAACCATCAGGGGGCTGTGTGAGAATATGGGGAGGAAGAGACTCACATAATTCCTCCATTTCTGGCTGATAAGGTGGTTACTTGTTACAGATAGGTGGGTTAAAGCCCCTAGCTTGCCCACTGGCTTTGGATCAGTCAGCTCAACATTCTCTTCCAGTAACTCATGGTGGGAGGGCCTAGATTTCAACTCAATTTTAAACCAGAGACAGGGGAGCCTTTGAGAATCTGTTATTCGTTTCATCAATCACTGCAGGGTGGTTATGTCAGTAACCATGCAGCTGGGAAGAAATCATGCCTCCATTAGGACTGCAGGTAAACATGTTTTGTTTTCCTCTTTACTTGAGCTTAGCACAAGGAATGGGAACCAGAAGCCATCTACTAATGTTGCCTTCTCTCTGCTCTGTATGTGGCAGGGCCAATAGCTAGGTTTGAAAGGCCAGGCCCAGAGCCACAAACAGTAACCCTTACCTTGAAGGCAGGAAGCACATTGCCTTTGTGGAGGTCTGTACCTTCCCAGATAATGCCAGTGGCTTTAGAAGGAGGTCTTAGTGGGTCGCAATTCAGTGCTATAACATTGATTATCTTCTGAGAGAGAGAGAGAGAGAGAGAGAGAGAGAGAGAGAGAGAGAGAGAGAGAGAGAGAGAGAGAGAGAGAGAGAGAGAGAGAGAGAGAGAGAGAGAGAGAGAGAGAGAGAGAGAGAGATTGTTTTAGCTTAGGCTCTGACTTATTAATGCACATATACTTGTCTGCATAGGATCCTTTAAAAGCAATAGGAATCTTCTGTGCTTCCGTTTCCATGCTCTGATCACCGTGGAGCTGGAGCCTTCACATATGACCCCAGCTCCTCTGTGGACACTTCTGACTCTGAACTATCTTACCTCCTTCCAGCAGCCTCCTCCCCCTTTCGCACTTCCTGTACTCTCCGTTTGCTCAGCTACTCTATTTGTAATGTCATGAGATAGATTATCACACAGAAAGACTCAATAGGCTGAGGATAGAGCTTATAAGGTAGAGCATCTAGTACGCAAAAGCCCTGCGTCCTAGCCGTAGAACCACATAAACCAGGCGTGGTGGCTCACAGCTATAATCCCGGGTGGAGGCAGGAGGATCAGAAGTGAAAAGTCATCTTCAGTCACACAGAGGGTTTAAGTTAGCATGGGCTGCATGGAATTTTGTCTCAAACAACAACAACAACAACAAAAACAACAACAACAACAACAACAAACTCTGTGAGAGCCTTCCAGACACTCCATCCCAGATAAGAGCCCATTCAATAAAATTGCTCTCCTCTTAGGCTGAATCACCTGTACAGCAGAAAGGAAGACCTATTTGAGGACAAACTAGAGGAGGCAGTGTGAAACACCATGAGCATTCAATGGAATGGAGTGCCTGCCCATGGGACTAGAAGGAAGCCTAGATATCCCAGCACACCTGACAATCACACAAAGAAAGGCAGTAGACCTGGCTGAAGGAGCATAGGAAATCAATAAATAACAACTGACCTTCATTTCTGCTTGTTGAGCTAGAAGGCTAGCTTTGCAGTCTGGCAACACAGAGGAATTTCCTCAGTTTCTCCTCCTTTTCCTCTTCCTGTTTTTAAAAAAATATTTTTGCATATGTGTGTCTGTGTGTGTGTTATTATGGATTGAATCTAGGGATTTGTGCAAACTAGGCAAACACTGCCAACAGAATTACAGCCACGGCCTGCCCTCCCTCCCTTTCTGCCGGTCTCCCTCCCTCCCTTCCTTTCTTTTTTGATCATTTTTCTTTCTTCTTCTTGCAAATTGGTGGTCACGTTTTGGAAAAGTGACTCAATTACACTGAACTTTATTTTTGCACACTTACAAAATAGGGTGTGTGCCTTTAAGGGATGCAGTGAAAACTGAGCAAAATAACACATGCAACGGTATCAGCACAAACTAGTTTCTTTTTCTCGGAAAGTACTCAGGAAGGACCAACCTGTGCCAGTTACACCAGGAAGTGTGAGCATAATAAATTAGCTTTCATATCTACACACACACACACACACACACACACACACACACACACACACACACACACACACACCCCTAACTGCTTAGCTTATCTCTGGTCTAAGAGACTAGAAGAAATCTAGAAGAACAACATTAGCAAATTTTACAACTTTGGCTTATAGGAAAACAGGTCATGGCTTTGACCTCCACCCTGCCTCCCAACCTAACTTCCAGTCCATTACTGTGTTCTCAGGTTTCTTTTAAGTGCTTACTGTTGGCAAATTCACTACTGACTGGTAGTCAATGTAAATAAGACCCCGGTACCTGTCCATATACCATATGGAGCCTAAAACTTCATAATAAAATGCAATTCCTGATTTAGCATGACTGTAGCATAGAACAAAGCTGGGAATAGAATTCATTACACTTTGATATATAATCCAAACTTTCTACCACTTCTAACCTGATCTAGGAAAAAGTATGTATAATATAGTATATGCACAGCTATCAAAACATTAACTGTCATTACTTAGTTTCCTTACCAGTTATAATTTACCCTTTTAAACCCTCTGCAAGAATCTTGACAGAATCATTTTCTTGCAGCATAGCTGAGGCTGATAGCATTGCATCATTGTGCCAAGACAATACCAGCCATTTAATGTATTAATCATTTTGTTAGCATGATTGTGTAGTCCAGCCTGGTTGGGCACACCTGTAATCCCAGGACTTCGGAGGTAAAAACAGAAGGATAAGGAGTTCAAAAGCAGCTACATGAGACTTTGCTTCAGAAGCAGTGGACCCAAGATCACTAGATCTATCATTTTACTGATTTGCCCTTAATTAATTTATGTCTCCAGTATTTTAAAAGCTAAAGTACATGATTGGTATCCTAGTTTCAAAAAACATATGATACACCGAGCACAAATTGTAAAGGGTATGAAAAGAAGAAAGTTAAGTTTTCTTGATAATGGGACCAAGTTCATTTTAAGACTCAGAACAAAGAAGGCTCTGACGATGCTAGAGGGAAAATGTGTGTTGTCCAGTATGCTCTGGAAAATTCATCTAAAGGCCTTGGAATCATTTAAGTGTGGAACCCTAGGGATTTCTAAGAAGTATGAACTGTACTTTTTGTTTAACTTCTGTAGTTTATGACATTTTGGGTTATTTCGTTTGGTTTCAGAGCTGGATTAGATATTTTAACTCTTCTTAGAACCTGTATCCTTATCTCTATTATCTGCTAAGAACCACGCTGTTATTGGGAAATGAATGTTGTATAAAATTTGGCACATATACTGCTATAATATGGAGGCAATTCATAGTTACTCAGTTAATAAATAACAAGAGTCTGATTTTATTCATGTAAGAATGAAAGTGTTGCTCAAGTCAATGTAAGGGCAGAGTTTTCTGACTCAGGCACCATGTTCCTGGACGCTTTGCCAATTACAAATACTCCTTGGAGAAGATCCTCCAACTGTATAGTGTTGGCTCATCAGTGAGATAATAAGTATGAGTATCTATGATGTGAGGAAACAGAGCTAGCGTTTTTCAAATGTTAATTTCTTGGTCTTACAGTTCTAGATGTTTCCTACTTAACATCTTATTTAATCCGTGCGTAGGAGTTCAACCTGAGATTCAGGCTTCACAGCCAGGACTCTAAACTACTTTTTATGCTATTTCTTATTGAAATACTAAAAACCTCATTCATAAGGCAACTGGTTAACTCTAGGTTAGGAATTTTGGGGCAGATGACTTCAACGATAAATCATAGAATCAGTGACATGTGGAAATAGATTTCATTCACAGAGGTTTGGGACCTGGTCTTTCAGAAATGTCATTGCAGCCATGTAGGAGATAGTGGATAGGCTCTGAAGGAAGATCATGGAGAAAGGGGAGTTAACATAGGCAATAAGCCTAACTAGTTGGTTATTCTCATAAGAAGGGGAAGAGAAAGGTCTTTGACATTAATTCCAAGTTACTATTTATTTATTTATGTATATGTGAATCTGTGTGAGTCTGTGTACTGTGATGAATGTGTAAAAGTCAGAGGACAACTTGATGGAGTTGGTTTTCTCCTTTCACCATCTGGCTCCCGGGATTTGAACTTGGATCATTAGATGAGATAGGTGCCTTTAACCCAAAGCCATCTCACCATTCCCCTCTCCATATTTCTAAGGAAGACACCAAGGTGAGCTGTGAGGCCCTTTTCTGCAACCATGTTAGAAACAAAATGAAAGGAAGGGCTTCGGATGGTGGTTGGGGCTGATGGGGAAGAAGCTTTGTGTAGGTGTGGTACCCTATGGCATAGGATATCCCTCGGAGGTGAAAATGCCCAGAAGACAGAAGATAGAGCTTTGTAATTAGGAGTCTTATCATTTTCAGAGTCAAAAATTCTCTGTCCCAGTACATATGTCAGCAAGTAGAAGAGCATACCTATGGCACCTTAAGGCTTTAATAACTAAGAAGGAAACTGTGCTGGTCAATCTTGGTTGTTATTTTGATAGAGTGGAGAATCACCATAGAAACAGCTCTAAACAGCTCTGCCAGGCATTATCAAGATTAAGTAAATTGACAAGAGAAGACCCACCTTAACTTCGGGCCATACCATCCTAAGGGCTGGAGTAAACTTAGTTAAAAAGGGAAGGGTGCTGAGCACCAGCTCTCACTGACTTCCTGACTGTGGACACAATGTGCTCTTGTCTGCCTCCTGCTCCAGCCACCATACTTCCCCTGCCATGGTGGACTATACTCCCTGACACCATAAGCCAAAATAAACCTTCTTTCACTCAGACAGACACCAAGCCAGATGGCAGCAGTCAAAGTGCTTCTACCAAGTTTTGTTAAACAAAGGGTGCTTTAAAATGAACTCAGAAGATCACATTGTTGTGTTTGCAGGTTTTTCCTGGCTGTATTAGACAAACCCTTCAAAACATCCACTCTTAAGGCAGTAAGATAGCTCAGCAAGTAAAGGCAGTTGCTAACATGCCTTAGGACCTAAATCTTATCCTCAGGGCCAACAGAGTGGAAGGAGAGGAACAGCCTGTTCACCCCCGCACATACATGCATACACATAGTAAATAAATGAAATGTCATAAATTTCAAAAATCCACTTTTGAGATTCAAGTAAAATGTCTCTCCCTCTAAAAGGTCGAGTTTTCCCATCCTGAAGTTGTTTGCTGGCTATTCCGGGACCTAAAAATAAGAAGAAGAACAAATTCCGTTGTTGCTGAGTAATCTCTTGAACTTGAACTTCAAATTAAAATGACAGTGTTGCTTGTGGCTGCTGGCTGGGGCTTAATGCGACACCTGCAGCTCACTGCTTTCCCTCCATGATATCCCCTTCTAAGGACAGATTTCACATTTACTTAGGACAAGTGACAAAATATCAATGGCCACTGGCATGTCTGAGAAATCATTGTGAAGGAAGAACTTCAGGGAGGCAGACCTCCTACCCTACTGGGAAGGCACAGGGAGGGCCATTTTCATGTCAATTCAACGATGCAGAGCAGGTATGAACTCTCCTTGGATGTAGTGGTGAATTCTGCCTTCCACTACAGTTAGAAATTCCCAAGCTGGGCAGTGGTGACGCACGCCTTTAATCCCAGTACTCTGGAGGCAGTGGCAGGCAGATCCTTGTGAGTTCAAGGCCAGCCTGATCTACAAAGCGAGGCCAGGACAACCAAGGCTACACAGAGAAACTCTGTCTCGAAAAAACAAAAAAGGAAAAAAAAAAAAAAAAGAAATTCCCACAGAGCTCTGTGAGGGCAGCTGCTGTGCAGGAAGAAGAATATGTCCCCATGAAGGCAGTAATGTGTCCCAAGAAGCTTGCTCTGGATGCCCTCTTCGCTGAACTTGTGACCTCCTCTGCTTCCTGCTTGCTGAGGAAGGCTGTTCTCTACAAAGGAGCTCAGCCTCTGCCTGCCTCTCCTCTTTCCCAACCTTTCAGTTGACTGTGGAGGCTTTCCAGTGTTTGCATTCCAGTCTCTACCTATCCCACTTTCTCAGCAGCCGATAATGAGAGGGGACACACACACACACACACACACACACACACATATACACATTTTTGTGGTTTTTATAGGAATGCCTGAAACACACTTCCAAACGAAGTCATGAGAGTTGGTTTAGCAAAGATTTGCTTCTTTATTCTGACTCGAAGAGCAATTATTCACCCACAAGAAATTTGAAGTGTATCAATAGGAAAGAGAAAGTGACATTCCAGATTAAATAAAACACTTTCATTTTACACATATGCAACTGGATTCAGGCATCAAACAGAAAGAGATTTGTTGTTTGTGGCTTTAAGGGAAAGAACAATTTAGTTTTATGTTTTAGTCATAGTAAAATTAAAAATTAATATTAATTCTTCTAAGGTTTATATAGATATGACTACCATTCCTGGATTTCTTCTCTCTAGTTTTGTGTGGTAGATGCTTTGATAACCATGTTTTAAAAGCATAGCTACAAATTCTTCGACACACTTTGCCATAATGGTGGTGTCTCTACCCTGTACTCTCGATTGTAAGTAGATGTGTGACAGTTTCAAACAGTGGAGGATGGCAGAAGTGATGCCATGCAAATCCTGAGACTGCACCATAGAAACCTCCGAACCTCTGCTGTGTCCTTCAACAGCACTTGCTCTAAGGGTCTAAGGCACCATGCAAGAAGACCAAGGATCCTTAGGACACTGTCTTATTTAATTTTCTTTTTAACTTTTTAAAATTGTGTTTTATCGCTCATTTTATGTGTGTACGGATTGTACCTGCATGTACGTCTGTGCATCATGTGTTTGCAGTGCCCACAGAGGTCAGAAGAGGACAATGAATCCCCTAGAATCAGAGTGGTTCATGGTTATGAGATGCTATGTGAGTGCTGGGAATCAAGCCTAGGTTCTTTGCAAGAAAAGCCAGTGCTCTTAACTTCTGCATCACCTCTTCAAGCTTTTACTTATTTTTTGATTGCTGTGACAAAACACTATGCCTGAGGCAAATTCTAGAGGTAGTAGGTGGCAGGCAGCTGGAGTGAAAGCTGAAAATTCATGTTGGGAGCCTCTAGCAGGAGTCAGAGTGCACTCAAAAGGGCATGAGTCTTTTGAAACCCAAAGCCCTCCCCACAATGGCTTACTTCTGTCAGCAAGGCCATATCTCTTAACCCTTCTCAAACAGCCACCATCTTGGGGACAGGTCTGAGTCTTATGGGGAATATCTCATTCAAACTACCATGAGGGAAGAACTCACTGAGTTCTAGCCCCAGCTTCCCCTCCCTTTAAAAAAAAACTTTTAATTCATTTTGAAATGAGGTCTCACTAAGTTGCCCAGAGTAGCCTGAAGCTCACTGTGTCATCTAGCACCACAATACCAAGCTTATGTGGTGTCGAAGATTGAACCCATGGCCGTGGGCATGCTAGACAGGCACTCTACCACCTGAGCTACATCCTAAGTGCCAACAGCATTCATTTATGACTTAAGTTACATAAGAGTGGTTCTACTAGGCTTTTGTGGTTTTGTCTTTGTATAGTTTCATATTATGGCACTCTGGCTTAAGAACAGACACTATCTGAGTACTTTCATTCTGATGAAGGACACAAACAATGAAAAGAACCAAACAACTGATGTAAATTGACACTTCTCCTCAGACATGGCTTGTGAAGTGTGTGCTCATATTTCATTGGCCAAAGGAGGGCAAAGGTCATAGGACAAAGTTGTTATCTAGGCTGGACAAGCACGGGCAGAAAAGAAATAAACAAGAACAAATAAAATCTATCATGGCTGACTGATTTCATTTTTGTCTTCATCACTTATATATATATATATTTTCAAGAAAGGCTTTCTCTGTGTAATAGCCCTGGCCATCCTGAATTCATGTTGTAGACCAGGCTGGCCTTGAACTCACAGAGATCTACCTGCCTCTGCCTCCCAAGTGGTGAGATTAAAGGCGTGTGTCATCACTCCTGGCTTTATCTCTTATCTTTTTAATAGGATTGAGGGTAGGACAGAGATAAATATGAGTGTTCTGTCTTTAATCTTCAACTAAAAGTTTACTGTTAACTTAATTTCTAGGTGATATCAGTATTTATTGGGCAAAACTCAGTATCTGTCAGGAATTATTCATGTAAAACAAGGGAAAAGACTTGGGATGTAGCTCAGTGGTCAAGTGCTTGCATAGTATGCAACAAAGCCCCTGTTTTGACCCCCAACACGGCACCAGCCAGACATAGTGTTGTACACCTGTAAACCCAGCACTTGAAAGGTAGAAACAGGAAGATCAAAAGTTCAAGGTTATCCTTAGCTACATTGGGAGCTTGAGGCCAATCTTGGCTGTAAGAGACCTTGTCTCAATAAATAAATGAAACTTAAAAGGGGGAGAGAATCAACACTCCTATTTTTGTGTTTTGCCTAAAATTCAGAATTAAAGATGCATGAAGCTAAAGATAAAATTTTCCTGGAGACAAAGGTGAGTAGGATATGACATACAGAAACGCTAGGGAGGTTTCCATTGAGTGACAATTATACAGCTTGGGTTTTGTATCATGCAAATGCATCACTTCTTTGGAGAATTAAATTCATCAGTCAGTGTTAGCAAAGGCAAAACCTTAAAGGAGTTCACTGTATAATATTAGCCTGGCACTCAAGTCAGAGTGGAAAAGCAAATCGTTTCTTTTTTTTCTATTACATGTTTTGTTTAAGTAATTTATTCAGATTATATGCCTTCACTTGTATCTTCCAGTTCCCTCCCTCCCTCCTTCTTTCATCCTATTCCCCTCCCCTAGGTCTATGACAGAAGGGGACCTCCTCCTGACCATATGACCACAGCCTATCAGGTCTCATCCTGGTAGCCTGATTACTTTTCCTCTGAGTGCCACCAGGTCTCCCAACCAAGGGGAAATGGTCAAATATGGGGCACCAGAGTGCATGTCAGAGTCAGTCTCTGCTCTCCATGCAACTATGGAGAATGTCCTGTCCATTGGCTAGATCTGACTAGGGATTCAATGTTTACTGCATGTATTGCCCTTCATTGGTACAGTAGTTTGAGCAGAACCCCCTCGGTCCAGATCTGCCAGCTCTGATGTTCTTGTTGTAGGTTTCTAGGACCCTCTGGATTCATCTATTTACCCATTCTCCCATACTTATACTTCTTTCACTTAGAGCCCCCATAGGATGTCCTCACATCTATCCCAATCTCCTGGTAAGTGAAGACTTTTGGGGGACATGCCTCTTGGGCTAGTGTCCGATTATAAGTGAGTATATACCATGTGTATTTTTCTAGGTCTAGGTTAATTCACTGCAAATCTTTTCTAAACTAACTGGGAAGTAAGCTTTAAACATCAACACACACACACAGAGACACACTTCTAATTAAAATATAATCCCATCATTCCCCTCCATTCCTGTTCCTTCCTCCAACTCCTCCCATGTCTGCTCAGTGTCACTTGCATGTACTTGATTTCCAGGCTGCCTACTTGGTGTTGGATAAACAATTAGGGGCCTCCTTCCTGAGGAATACTAGTCTCTGATACTTACCATTCTTTAGCTGCATTTAGCTCTTTGTTTAGAGGTAGGCCTAATGAGGTTCCCCCTTCCATGTCTATTGGTGTTCTTCAGGTTTTTTAGGCAGCCATGTTGCTAATAACACACACCCATTTTTTTAAAAAAGTGAAACAAATACAAGAGAAAAAGAGACCAAAACAAAAAACTAAAACAACAAAAACAAAACAAAAAACAAAGAAGGAAAGGAAAAAGAAAACTAAAATGTCATGAATTCTTTATATCAGAAAATTGGTAAGGATCTCTGTGTCTTTCCATGATATCAGGATTTGTTGATTAGAAATAAATTCCCAAGAAACATCAAATTTGTTCACAGCAAGTTGCCATGTGATTGTCTTGATAGCTGGCAGAGGCAAGCATACATTTTCTTAAATCTAGTCTTACCTATTAATATTAATTCTCAGATCACACATTGCGCATGACACAGTAAATATATCTCTCTCTATAGACACGTAGGTGTCAGTTACAAACTGGGCTGCAGAAGCTTGATGAGGCTACTGCAGAGTTCAAGGTGTTTCAAAGAGATGTAGCTGAGGCAGAAATGGAGGTACAAAGAGTGTCTGTGACTTGAAATGATAAACCTTCTACAGGTCTGCTAGAGACACTACTGTAAGATCAAGCCACTGGGTCACAAGCATGAACCAATTATCAAAATCAGGTTGAGCTGCCGAAGCTAGAGGTGGGACAATGGAGGCTACAGGGGGAGGATTAGTCCCAGGCAAATGAATGTGGTTGCATGAATGGATGGATAACTGGTCTAAATGAATGAATAGGTAGACAGACCTTTAAGTGGGATGTATCAACAGTGGGATTAAGCTGAGTTGATATCCCTGGGACTGTCAGGGCTTCTTTTCATGTTCATCTCTTGGCATAATCACCAGGTGGTCAGGTGACAGGTCTAGGAGGCCAGTTGCCATCACAGTGTTAGACACCTCCTCGTCAGGAATTTTCGGGGAGAAGCTGAACTCTTTCTTCAGTCTGGTGTGTCCCCTAAGTTCTCAGACCTGCTTTTCCTTATATGACTTTAATACAAACGTGTTTTTACAGTTCCAAGATGACTTGATAAATGTGTAGGGTGGCATCCTTTGTACTTTGAGGAATAATTCATTCATCTGTGCTATATAGGTGCTGTGGAAAAGACGTGTTTACGTGTCCACTCAAGGACAGAGTCATACACCAGCCTTAGAATGGAGTCAAAGGTCATTTGTAAACTGTAATCTTTCAGAGCAAGGTGCAGTGTGAACAATCCTGTTTTAGAAATATAGAGTAGCTGTGGTGGCACATACCTTTAACCCCAGCACTCGGGAGACAGAGGCAGGTGGATCGCTGTGAGTTTGAGGCCAGCCTGGTCTACAAAGCGAGTCCAGGACAGCCAAGGCTACACAGAGAAACCCTGTCTCGAAAAAGAAACAAACAAACAAAAAGACAAATTTGGAGTACCCGAGGCCATGATGCAACTGTAGCAGTTGCTATTCCTAGTGCATTAGGAGGAACAGTAGAGGATAAGTGGACTGATTCACTTCAAATGTCAGTTTTCTGAAGATTCCTTTAGCTCCGTACCACCTCCTGATTTAGGAGAACTAATGTTTTGGGTTTGTGTTGTGCTGAGCAAAGCTTTTCTTTGGACCTACACTTTGGCACTCCTAAGTCAACAATGCAATCATTGGTCTACATGTTTTTCTCTCTTCTCTAGAGATCTGCATTTGTTATGGTTTTGTAACTCAAAAAACTAGTTTGGCCACTAGCACTTAATTAAATGTCAGTGAATTATTAATTAATTAATTAACATGTACTTCAGAATGGAGTTTGGTTTAAATGAAGAAACTACTTACAAAATAAACCACTTTTTTATGACACTAAATTTCAGTGGCAATGTGCATAAAATACGCGTTTCTATTTTTACCTGTTGTCTTTTCTTCCTTGCATGTGTTTTTGTCTTGACTGAATAATCACAAGAAATAAATGTCATTAATGTATTATTTTGTGCAAGATAGTATTAAAAATGATACATTCTTATTGAACAATAAAAAAAGCACAATGGTAAAACAGTAAAGTATGTGGAGTGGAATATAAATAGATCACAGCACAGTCATGCCCCAGTGACAGCAATGATTACCAGGGATAAAGACAGCAGAAGTGAATAAACACACACTCTGCAAAAACTTTGAAATTATTCATTAAAATAAAAATCTAGTATGTTTTTTTAAATCAAATACAGTGTATTTGATGCCAATTTTTACCTTGACTCACAAAATCCTACTAGGAAGAAAATGAAGATTATTTTTAAAAATAATATTTTTAAAAAATTATATATATATATATATATATATATGCATCTATAAGAAAATGACTGGAGGCCTGGTATAGTGACACATGCTGGTAATCTCAGGATTTGGGAGGCAGAAGCAGGGAGGATTGCTGTGAGTTTGAGGTCGGCCTTGGATACATAGTGAGTTCAAGACCAGCCTGAATTATGTTGTGAGATCCTGTCTTAAGAAAGCATATGTCTGTGCATGCCACCACATACACATACTACACACAACCCCCCACACACGCACTCATGAAAAAAATAAAAATAAAATATTTTCCAAGATATCAAATGTCCAAGATATCTTATGTCACCATAGAGTCACAGGGAGTGGAACTATTGGGTGCTGTGGCTTTGTTGGAGGAAGTGTCCTTTTCCTAAGTGCAATGTTTAATTTCATGGGTTAGCCTTGGTTATTTAAGAGTGCCCAAATATCTGGTAAAAAAATTATTTATGAATGTGTCAGTAAGCACCAATCCAGAAGAAATTAATATTTGATTTGGTAGACTGAAGTGAGTGAAGATCTACCCTCACCGAATGTATGGGTGCATCATCTAATTCAAAAGCCTAGGTACAAAGTAGTGACTTTGCTTTCTTAAATTGAGGCATGAGTGTTCTTGTGTAATCAGACATTTTGAGTCCTGGCTTTCACACCATGTGATCACTACTACTCTCTGACTTCTGGGGGTTTTGTTGTTGTTGTTGTTGTTGTTGTTTTACCACCATATTTTCCCTTTTGTTATTAGTTTATTCACTTTACATCCTGATCATAGCCCGTCCTTCAACTTCTCCCAGTTCTACCCTATCTTCCTCTTCCCCCCATCCCCAACCCCTAGTCCTCAGAAATGGTGAGCACTCCTCCTCTATCATCTGACCTCAGCCTATCAGGTCTCATCTGGACTGCCTGTATCCTCTTCCTCTGTGACCTGGCAAGGCCATCTTGCCAGGGGAAGCAGATGCTGAGACTCATAGTCAAACTTTGGGCAGAGTACAGGGAGTCTTTTGGAAGAGTTGGGGAATAGAAGGACCTGGAGGGGACAGGAGCTCCACAAGATGTGGAGACTGATGCAGTAACCAAAGACCAGGCATGGAGACGAATCGGGCCCTTGGGTCAGATGCAGCCACTAGGCAGCTTAGTATACGTGTAGGTCACCTAGTTAAGAGGATCAGGGGCTGTCTATGTCATAGTCTCTGTTGCCTTCTCTTCAATCACTTCCCCTAACTTCTGTTTTTACACCTGACTCCACCTGCCTACCAAGCCTTTGGCTAGCAAATGCTCTCTTGTGTACTCATTGCTTTTTTTGTTTTGTTTTGTTTTGTTTTGTTTTCATTGCTCTGACAAAATGCCTGACAAAAGTGACCTGAGGAAGGATGAGTGTGTGTGGGTTCAGTTTGGGGTACAATCCATCATGGTGGGGACAGCACAGTGGCAGGAGGGTAAAGCAGCTGGTCACATGGCATTGCAGTGAGGAAGGAGGGGAAAGATGGATGCTGGTACTCAGTGCACCTTCTTCCTTTTATTCAGTATGAAACCCATGGAATGGTGCCATTCATGTTCAAGGTGGATCTTCCCATCTCAGTTAATCCAATGTATACACTCCCCAAAAGCTAGCTCTGCTAGTGCTGTTTCTCTGCAGAACTCAACTCTAATGGGCATACTCTTGATTCACTTTCCCCATATGATAGCTATGTGTATAGTCATCCCAACACCTGCCTTGGCTTGCTATTTTAGAGCTCTTGATATAACCTAACTTCTAGCCTACCTTTCTGATGATTAAAATACATGGCTCTTTCCTTAATTGGCAACAGAACCTGCCTGGCACTGTGTTCACAACAGGGATATTAGCCTTGAATAATTTGAACAATAATATCTTTAAAAGATTTGAAGTACATGCTTGGATGTTTAAAGAAATTTTCTCCTGGACTAATACAATCCATACAATCCATGAGCAAGTTCTGAACTTGACTGCAATTGCTTGGGCCCTACACAGATTACCCAATTGGGGACTTTCCTTCTGCAGAAACATCTATTCTATAATGAATCACTGTTCTAAGAGCAGGCCTATGCAGTCTATTTTGACATATGCAGCAAAGTTGCCAAAGATACCTTGCACGGTCACTTTTCAAAGTGTGGTTCTGGGAGTATTGGAAAGGTAGTCAAATATTCACAGATGTAAATGTCATTGATCTAGAACCCTTTTCCACAAGGGGCTTGTAAAACCAGTAGCTAAAATTGCAAGGTTAAACTACTGGCTAAAAGAATAAGATCTGAATGAATCACTGGCCTTGTGTGGAGATATGACTTTCTGTACTGCCGCAAGGACCATGAGTTTATGCCCAGGCTGGCATTTTCTGGTAAAGAAGAACCCAAATGGGCTTTCAGTCATCTAGGCAGAAAACCACCCCACCCCAGTACTTTTTGTTCTAGAGGCTTTACAAAATAACATAAGTATGAAATAGCACAATGGTTCCTTTGCCCATTGCCCAGTCTTGTCCCTCAAAAGTGTGAGCCACACAACGGTCCCTCTAACAATAGGTCACTCTGACCTCTTGAGAGTGTTTTCTTTTACAATGACACCTTTGGCCATGCCCACTTTTACCTTTGAGACTACTTTATATTTTTCTGTCCTAAACCTTTCTCATGTCACCAGTGGTCTCTATCTGGATCAAGTGTTTCTAGGTTGTAGACTACTTGTTCAAATAATTGAAGAAGCTCACACAAATACCAAAGCAGCAAGGGATTTTATTCAAAAGTAAAGTGAGAGTATAGAGTAGAACTCTCAAGGGAGCAACAGGCTCAAGTGAGATTGTTCATGAGCCTTGAGTGACTTCCCAGGACTTCCTTCTGTGGCTCCAGGTAGAGGGGAGATTGGTTGCTAGGGCAGGATGTGGGTGGTTTACTGTTTTGATTTACGGGTTTTGCTCACTGCACATGTTCTTTTCAATCATATACATGCCCAATCATGTATATGGCACATACCCAAGACCAATCTAGGCTAGATGATTTCACTGCCTTCAGTTCCAAGATAAGTTTCTGGGTGGGTCTGACCCTAAAAAAGGAGTTACCATAGGGGTGCTAAGGAGTTATTATAACAGAGTGACTGGCTGCTTTATTGAAGAGGGGTGTGTATTGTTCAACACAGATGTGGCGTCTCTTATATATCTTTTATACTATGCTTTCTTGTGTCTTATTAAAAAGTCTATCAAAGAAGATCACAAGGAATGGAAAGCCATGAGGAAGGCAGAGTGAGACCACAGTTACAGGAGTAATAGTTTTGATATCTTCTGGGAGTATGTTAGAAACAGAAATCTTTCTAGGTATGGTTGTTCACACCTATGTCTCAGCACTTGTGAGACTGAAGCAGGAAATTTGTGCTAACTTTAAGGTCAGTGTGGGCTACATTGTAAGTTCTAAGCCAGCCTGAATGAACTTCAGCGTGGGAAGTGGTTACAAAAAGTGAACAGACAATGAATGGGTGAATGAGTGAGTGAATGACTGAATGAACAAACCTGAAGCTGTAGCTGTAGCTCAGTTTGTAGAGTGCTTGCCTAGTATTCATGAAGTCCTGGCTTTGACTCCTGGAACCCCATAAACAACTCTGATGAGTTACAACTATAATCTAGCAATTAGAAGACAGAGAGGTCTTAGAGCATTAGACATTCAAGATTATCCTCAGCTATATAATGAATTTGAGCCCAACCTGAGATACACAAGACTCTAAAAAAGAAGAGGGGGTGTTTATAATCGTGTGCCCCACTGTAGACCTGTTGAATTAGAATGGCATTTTAGTAAGATGATAATGGAAAAAAAAGAAGAAGAAAAAGAAAGAAAAGAAAAAGTAGTTTGAGAGAAGAGTGTTTTAAACTAGCATATATTCCTTTTTGCCAGAAAACCCAGGTAAAACAAAATGATTAAAATAAGATAATACTATTTGCGTTCCTCTCAAATGCCTTTTATTGCTAGCTTTCCTGTTTTTCTGCTATTGCTTTACTCTTACCCATATCTTGTGAGTGTTGGACAAGTTTATTGTAGTGTTTCTAATATCAATGACATGTACTAAACCAAGACCTTAGTGAATTAAAACAATTCTTACCATCCAGCAAAATAGCTCAGTGGGTAGGGCACTTGCTGACACTCCTGATGATCTGCATTCAATCCCCAAAACCTACATGGTAGAAAGAGAGAGCTGATTTCTTCAGGTTGTCCAATGAACTCTATACATACAACTTGACATGTGTGTGCATGAGTGTGTGTACACATAGATATACAGATATGTATAAGAATAAATACATTTAAAGATAATAGGGGTGGAGAGATAATGCAGTGATTTAGAATACCGGCTGCTCTTCCAGAGGACCTGAGTTCCATTGGCAGAACCCACAGGGTAGCTCACCTGTAACTCCAGTTCCAGGAGATCTAAAGTCCTTTTATGGTCTCAGTGGGTACCAAGCAAGTACATGGTGCAAAGATATACATGCAGAGAAAACCCATATATATATTTAATAAAACAATAATTTTTAATTATTTTATTAGAACCAAGTTACTTTGATCTGGACAAACTTATGAACAATTAGAATTTTTCTTCTCCTTCCCAAATCTGGACCTTCTGCACTCCAGTACTACCTTGATTTCCCACGCCCTCCCATTAAAACCAAAGTTTTTACTCTTATTTATGTGTATGTACATAGGCCTATGTCAGTGTATGTTAAACGCATGCAGGTGTTTACAAAGGCTAGAAGATGATGTCAGATCCTCTGGTGCTGGACTTAGAAATGGTTATTAGCCACATGACATAGATGCTGGGAACTGAACCCTAGTCCTTTGGAAGAGCGTCAACTACTCTTAACCACTAAATCAGCTCTCCAGCCCTCCAGCCCCATGTCCTCACACTTATGAGTCAGTTTCTCTATGGATACCTCTTCAAGGAGGCCATCTTCATAGCCTCACCTTTTAGCATTTCTCTAGCTTTAACTCCTAGAGTGTACCCTAAGGCTTCCAAGAATAAAATCCCAAGCAAGTTTCTTCTGCCCTTGGGGAGTGAATACCGTATCTTTTTCTTTCTGTCCTGGCTCTTGAGGTATATTGGCTACATCCTGTGAGTCAGCCCTGTCATAGGAGAAGGCGACTCACCAACAAGTCAAGTCTTGCAAAGATCTTCACTGCTTCATTTTGAAAGGTGATGCAGTGTCATCTTGGTCCTACACTAGTACTGTCTGGGGAGCCAGCAGAAATCCCAGGAATGAACACAGAAGTAGATCATAGCATTCTTCTCTTGACTTGTGTCAGAGGAAAATTCAAACGAGGGACTTTCTGAGTTAATCCAGTGCAGACTTGTTACTAGTCACCTTTGCCACCCTGGAACTAGGATACTGTACGATCTAGGTCATGCCAGGGAGCTTCATGAACATCAGGCTTTCCTGATGCTCTTCATCCTTCATTTTCACCAACAGAAATAAAGGATAGGAAATAGAGACGTTGTGTCTCAGATAAGCACCAACATAGCTTCTACTTTGCTAGCACATATACTTAAGCTTGAATCCAAGTTTTAAGATGATTCAATTAATTGACTTATTGCCCTAGTATAATTTCCTCACACATGCATGCATTCCTGATGCTGCATAAACACTTGAGGGTGTGGATTTTTTTCCAAATAACTGTCTTCCTCCTCCCATCCCCCCTCTTTCCCCACCCTCCTTTCCTGTCATGGCAGCTCTATGGGATGGAGCCATTCTTCCTCATTCTTTATCAAGTGAACAGCACTCATTTAACATAGGCATCTTTCATTGGCTGGCACTAAAATGCTGGCCCTGGGGTTATGTTTTGATTACAGCATAGCAACCTAGTCTACATGTCTGATTTGGTAAATAGTGATATTGAGACTCAGCCATACATGTTTTATTTCTCTGTCATTTATGGCTGCTTGCCATTGGAATACGAAGAGCTCAGTCATTGCAAGAGGACATTGTGACCTTAGCATCTGACTTTTCACAGAAACAGCTTTAGAATTCTCTTACATTGTAAGTATCTACAGGCCATGAATCAGGCATAAGTAGGTTGTTTTGTTTTCGTTGTTGTTTGATTTTTGGAGTTTTTTTTTTTTTTTTAAGCAAGTTCTCAAGTAGTTGGTCTCAAATTCCCTGTATAGTAAAGGATGATCCCCTGCTTCTACCTACAAGCACTGAGGTCACTGCATCTAAAAGGTGAGTTTTTCTTTTTTTCTTTGTTTGTTTTTTTTTCAGACAGGGTCTCTCTGCGTAGCCTTAGCTGTCCTGGATTCACTTTATAGACCAGGCTGGCCTCAAACTCACAGCGATCCTCCTGCCTCTGCCTCCCAAGTGCTGGGATGACGGATGTGTGCCACAAGGCCCGGCTGAGTTTTTCTACAGAGAGCTCAGCAGAACCTTACATCTCTAATACATATATCCTAGCGTGTCTGCTGATTTCTAAATGGAAATACTTCCGCATTCTTTTCGTTGTTGTTGTTGTTGTTTGATTTTTCGAGGAAGGGTCTATCTATGTAGCCTTAGCTGTCCTGTACTCGCTTTGTAGACCAGGCTGGCCTCAAACTCACAGAGATCCACCTGCCTCTGCCTCCTGAGTGCTGGGATTAAAGGCATGCACTACTACACCCAGCTAGCATTCTTATATGGAGAGGAACAATAGTAAAGAAACAGAAATGGACAAAAATTATAATATAGTAAAAACACACTAAGTAACATAATAATATAATAAAATAAAAGCAATTATCATATAACCATAAGATGCATCCAGGTGTTAGAGCAGTAAAACAAGAAAAAAAAAACAGTAATAAAAGCAATTAGACCATAAGGCATACTCTAATTCTGCCCCCCTCCCCACCTTGGGGTGGTGGTGAATGCATCTTATGGTTCAGAAAATAAGGTCAAAAAACCAAAAACAAAACAGGAGTGGTGACACAGACACATAATCCTAGCATTTGTGGGTGGAGAGATGGCTTAGTACAGTGGCTCTCAGCCTTCCCAATGCTGTGACCATTTCCTCATGGTCCTTATGCTGTGGTGATGATGATCATCATCATCATCTTCTTCTTCTTCTTCTTCTTCTTCTTCTTCTTCTTCTTCTTCTTCTTCTTCTTCTTTTGGTTTTTTGAGACAAGGTTTCTCTGTGTAATAGCTCTGGCTGTCCTGGACTCTCTTTGTAGACCAGGCTGCCTACAAACTCATAGTGATCCACCTACCTCTGCCTCCAGAGTGTTGGGGTTATAAGCATGCACCACCACACCTGACTATAAAATTATTTTCATTGCTACTTCATAACTCTACTTTTGCTACTGTTATAAACAGTAATGCAAACATCTGATAAGCAACCCCAGTGAAAAGGACGTGGAACTCACAGGTTGATACTGGCTTAGTGGGTGAGCATGCTGGCTGCACAAGCATGAGGACCTGAGTGTGAATTCCCATCACAGAACCACAGCAAGCCTCCCAAAAGAATAAAAGGGTGGAGGGAAGGAAGCCAGCTGTGGCCACATAGGTCTCTAACCCAGCACTGGGATCAAGGAGGGCTGAAATAGGAGGATTCATAGGGATGGCCTATTACCCAGACTAGCTAAAACTTGGTAAGCTCCTGGTTCAGTAAAAGGCCCTGTCTCAAGGACAAAGGGCCATAGAGCAGAATAATGATGGTCTCTCCTGGCTGTGTGTACCCAGGTGCTCACACATAGGTACACATGGCATGTGTACCTGCATACACATGTAGATATACACACATACACCACATACACAAAATATTTTAATGAAACAGAAACAGTTAATAATGATTATCTTGAATAGCAGGATTATGGATCAGTTTAATATTCTCTGTTTTCCTTTTTGGATTTGCCAAATGTCTTTCAGTGAATCCTTTTTATATATTCATACCACCTGCAAACATGTCATAGCAATTCTCCTACCCCCTGTGTTATTTCATTGGGTCTAGTTCATTGAACAAAAAAGAATCCAAAATATGGAAAGGTTTTTTTTTCCCTAAGTCAACGTTGATAAGAGTAAAGAAAAAAAATCTTTTTATAATCAGATCATAAATAAATGAAAACATTGCACCCTTTTCATGGTGGTCTAACAAGCATCTTATTTTATAAGGTATTTTACAATCCTAAATCCAAGGCACAAGTCTTAGCAGGTGCTAGCTAAGCGGTTTGCTTGCTTACTGGCTGAGGAATGGGAGAGAGAAGTACAATATACTCTGTTGGAGATAGCAGACTGGGAACGAAAGGAAGGCTGAAAAGCAGAAAAAGTGGAGAAGTCAGTCCTGGGGGCACCGGGAAATTGCTCTGGAGTTACAGTCATCGTAATTGGCATTTGATATTGCCAACATATAGTCTGAACATATTAATGAAGCCTGCTTGCACAGGTAGGTAACCAAATGAATTTAGTTCCCATAAATCCATGTTATTTTAAAAGCCTTAAAGGCCATCTACCAAGTGCCACTGAAATCTAGACTGCCTCCGCCTCATTCTACTTCTCACTGATGGAGACTGAAGTGCACTCCTGTTCATCTCCCTTCAGCATTTTGCTG
This sequence comes from Acomys russatus, assembly GCF_903995435.1. NCBI lineage: Eukaryota > Metazoa > Chordata > Mammalia > Rodentia > Muridae > Acomys > Acomys russatus. The sequence goes on from NC_067169.1 coordinate 28,000,437, forward strand.
TCTCCCCTGCCTGCTAAAATCCTGATCATTTCTATTTATTCTTAACCCTGTTCCCGAGGGGATGAAAAGGGCTTCACTTACTCTCCTAAGAGTCTACTTCATTGTTGCTTTGACTTCAGCAACCCTTGGAGTCAACTGGAGAGCCTTGTCCCCCAGAATGTGAGTCCGTCAGTACCAACTGCAGCCTATGAAGTTGTATTTTTAACAAGCTTCCAAGTAGTGCTGCTGCTGCTGATCGAGGCTTGCACTTCAAGTAGCACCGACAGGGGCTGGGCAGTAATATCTATGTTTGGGACTCACGATGGAGCTTAGTTGGTAGAGTCCTTGCCTAGCAAATGAAGCCCTGAGTTCTATGCCCAGCACCATATAACCCTGGGAATGGTGGCACAGGCCTATGATGCCAGAACTCTGGAGATGGAGGTAGGGGTGGTCAGTACTTCAGGCTATCCTTGGCTACATAGCAAACGCACAGCCTGCTTGAGTAATAAAATGGCTATGGGATGGCTCAGTCAGTAAAGCGGTTGCCTTGTAAGCATGAAGACTCTAACTTAATTTCCAAAACTCATGTGAAAATGCCAAGCATGATGGCATGCTTGTGACCCCAGCGCTGGAGAAGTAGAGACAGGACGATCCTTGGAACTTGATAGCCAGCCATCCTAGCCTAATTGGTAAGCTCCAGGTCAATGAGAGGCCCTGCATCAAATGAAGTGGACTGCATTCCTGAAGAGGACACCTAACATTACCATCTGGCCTTCACATAGGTGGACTCCCATGTATCCACTTCACAGGGAGACTAAATAAAATTGGGCTGTAGAGGTGGCTTTGGGGCTTAAAAGCAGAGTTTCTGTTCCCAGCACGCATGTCTGGTAGCACACAACTGTAATTACTGTTCTACAAGTACAGAGCCTGATACTTTCCTCTGGCTTCCAGGGGCACCAACACATGTGGCACACACACACACACACACACACACACACACACACACACACACACACACAAACACAGAGGGGGGACACACAATTAAATCTTTCAAAATAAATGAACTATAAAATCAAGACCTGTACTTGCACAGTAACCTCAAACATAATTGTTTTCACCTAGGGGCAATCTAGCTCCCTACAGGATCTTGCAATGTCTGGAGGCATTTTTGATTGCTATCATTTGAGGGGTGGGGGTAGGTGCTGAGAGTGTCCAGTAGATAACAACTGGAAATGACGGGGAAAATCTTCTATTGCACAAGACAGCCACGACAAACAAAACTTTACCTGGAACACAGTGTCAGTAGTGGAGGCCGAGAAACTTGACTAGATCTGCTGTGGTTTGACTATGAAATATCTCCCATTAGCTCATGTGTTTGAGTGCTTGCTCCCCAGCTGGTGGACCTGTTTTGGAGGCCATCCCTTCTCCTCCATGATGGGATGTATCTTCCCAAACTAAAACAAAAGAAGGTCCTTTCTCCTTAAATTAACCCCTTTCCCCATGTGTGTGTGTGTGTGTGTGTGTGTGTGTGTGTGTGTGTGTGTGTGTATGTGTATGGACACTAGAGGACCTCAGCTGTCGTATCCTCTGTAGCTGTCTACCTTATTTTTTGAGAAAAGATTTCTCACTGGGACCTGGAATTTAATTAAGTAGGCTAAATTGGCTAGCCTGCAAACGCTGAGGATTCGCCTGTCTCCATCGCCCCACTGCTGGGATTACTTGTATAATGCCATGCTCAGCTTTTCTTCCTTCCTTCCTTCCTTCTTCCTTTTCTTCTTTCTCTCTCTTTCTTCCTTCTTTTTTTCTTTCTCTCCCCTCTTCCCTCCCTCCCTCCCTCCCTCCCTTCCTCCTTTCCTTCCTTTTTTTCAAAACATGGTCTCTTATAGATCAAACTCAGGTCTTTGACTGAGCCCTTTACAGACTGAGCTATCATACCAGCCCCCACATCCACTTCTTAAGTTTCTGTGTTGGGTATTTTGTCATAGTAACAAGAAGAGTAACCATACGAGGTCTGAAAATATTGTTTATCCCCTGTCTTATTCTAGAGGAAGACAGTATAAGACAGCAGATCATAGGACAAGCACCTTAACGCCTACTCTTTCACTCTGTGTTGACATCCTTTCATTATCATTATGGTCCCTGGAGTCCTCTGATTGCAATCCTTTGAGATCATCTACTCTCTTTGTTTTATAGATAAGGAAGGAACTGCCTTGTAGGCCAAAAGCTATGGCTACAGTTTAATAATTAAACAAGAGCCAGATCTACGACAGTAATACAGGGCCAGCATGAATCAATATACACACTCCAGTACTCTCTCCTATGTTCAGTTACAGCTATATTGTTCATTCACTAAATTAATATTTCAACATTTTCCCCATATGCAGTGTTCTTATTTGCACACACTAAATTAAATTCTTCTACACGTAAGTCAAAGGTTTTCGTATTTTACCCAATAATAGCATTGGTCATGTGACATATTTGGCCCGTGACATTTATTTAACAACTCCTCCAAATGCTTAACATAGAGATGTTCCAGCAATGAGTTCTATTTTTGAAATACCAAATTGAAGCTTGGAACTTGCTAGGGGACCGGATGGCTCTTCCATCTAGCTCTGCAGAGTGAAAACAGCTGGCCCTTTAAATTGCATGTACTGTGGCCAAAGCATTTTTCTGCCCTTCAGAGAAGCTTTGTACCAGCTAGGATAACTCCTTCCTGCCCTCTTCCTCCTTCCTCCTCTTTTTCTTCTTGTTTGTTAAGAGCACTTTAGCATTTTAACAATCCTAAAAAGAAGAAAAAGAAGGAAAACTCACTGCCAAATACCATGAAACAAAAAGCAAACAAAAACCCAAAACATCCATACTTGAATGATGCTTCTCAGATCAGAGGTTGCTTTCAAGCCACACTCAGCCCGCTACCATTTTCATAAATGAAGGAAATGAACTTTTACTAAAATTCAGCTACATCCATTAATGTATTTGTTTTCTTTTTTACGTGTTTGTTTGTGGGTGGGCACATGTATATGGAAGGACAAAGGTCACCTTGAGTGTTGTTTCTTAGGGCCTATAAACCATTCTTCTTTCTTTTCTTTCTTTCTTTTCTCCCTCTCTTTCTACATCCTTCGCTCCCTCCCTCTCCACCCCCCCCCTCTCTCTCTTTCTCTCTCTCTCTCTCTCTCCAGAGTTTCCCACTGGCCTAGAATTTGTCAAGCAGGCTGGACAGTGAGCTCCATACAGCCACTTACCCCATCTCACCAGCACTGTAAACACAAATGTGTCTCATCAAACTCAGATTTGTGTGTGTTAGGAGGTGGGTTCCAGGGATTGAATTTAGGTCCACACATTTTGGTCACATATTAGCTTTGGACACATGAGATTGCCAGCACTTCATTTACACTTTCATCTGATTCACTTTAAAAAGCAAAGTATAGTTGGCTGGAAAGATGGTTCTGCATTAACAGGTGCCAACTGTTTTTCCAGAGGACCTGGGTTCAAATCCCAGCACCCACACGGCAGCTTACAACTGTCTGTAACTCCAGGACCTGACATTCTCACATAGACATATACGCAGGCAGAACACCAATGAACACAAAATAAATGTAAATAAAAATTAAAAAGCGAAGTATAGTGATTTTACTGAAAATCTCCACACTAATAAAATTACCTTCTCATATGTAAAACCATAAAAAAATAATCTAATCTGTCATTTACACACACACACACACACACACACACACACACACACAGACGAGAGAGAGAGAGAGAGAGAGGAGAGAGGAGTAGGATGAGAGGAGGAGAGAGAGAGGTGGAGCGAGAAGGATGGGGAGGAGGGAGAGAGAGAGGGAGGAGAGCGAGAGAGAGGGGAGAGGAGAGGAGAGAGGAAGGAGGAGGGAGAGAGAGAGAGAGAGAGAGGCAAAGAATAAACTGCCTCACTGGCCTAGAAGCAAGAATGTTTTGTCAGCTCTGTTTGGCACTGATGTATTCTCCATCTATAGGAGTTCTGTCCATTGTAGCTGGTTATTTGTGGGGGCATTTCCCAGCCACCTCTGCCCAGGCTGTCTTCTGTGAGCCTTTAAATGTCTACAATTCATTTGAAGGGTAGTATGAATATGTTTGCATAACATGAGTTATTGCAGGTCAGTGCTAACATAATAAACCTCTGCTCGAATAGTCTCAAGTTACACCACGCCCAGAGCTGTCAATTTCCATCTTCTTGCAGAAATAAACAGCATAGTAAGAAAGAGGGTGGGTGTGGGAATTAAGCCAACCTAGTTATTTGCTTTATTTTGAGACAGGACCTCATGTAGCATAGGCTGACCTTCAAGTCAAGATGGTATTGAACTCCTGATCCTCCTGTATTCACTTCCCAAGCGTTGGGGTTATGGGCATGTACTCCATGTCCAGCTCAGGTTTTTTTTTTCCTCTCATTAACAGTGTGGGTTTGGGCAAGGCTTGTAGCTTTACCAAGCTTTGCCTTCCTTAGCTGAAGGCAATGCTTGTTCTGCAAAGGTTGTGCAAAGGATCGGGAATTATATGAACAAGAGCCACAGATTTGGCTCGGTTAGGAAGCACATGCCCAGCATGAGCAAGACTGGGGAGGGGGTATCTCCAGAACTATTAAAATTAAACAACAACAACAACAGCCAAATAAGCAAAAAAAAAGTTCTGTAAGCAAAGTGCCTGACAATAAGAAAATATTCAAGTGAATGATAGCAAATAGTTGAAAGGACCGGTAGCACTGCAATTCACCTAAAGCCATTTTCTTTGGGATTGTTATTGTGACTGTGTGTACATAAGCCAGGCCTGTATGAAGTGTCCAAGGTGCAAAATTTAAGCATTCCCTCTTGGGTGCTCACTTTATAGCTATAACTATGAGGAAAAATTAGTTAAAATTTAAGTGCCCTTAAATTTTGTTCCTAAAGCACTTCTCTTGCCACTCCCCTTTCCCAGCCTTTTGCCAGTTCATCTTCTCAGGTTGAGAAATTGCTCATTTTCTTATCTGTGCAGGTGCTCAGTACCCCTCCCTAACCTGAAAGTCGTCTCTTGGATGACCCTTCAATAACTAAAGGGTAAATGACTCATATAACATCATGCAATCACACCCTCCCAAGCCAGTTTGCTTCAAGAGAGGATTAGAATCTTAATTTAAAGGGGGAATGGTAGCTCAGCAGGCAGAGTGCTTGCCTAACATGGAAGAAGCCCTTGGTTTGATCCCAGCACTGGATGCAGTGATGCAGGAGTATCAGAAGAACCAGAAGTTCAAAGTCATCCTTGACTACACAGGGAATTCAAGGCCAATATGAGCTACATAAGATCTTGCCTCAAAACGTAAAGAGAGGTAGAAAAGCAAGCCAGTAATTAAGTAGGATTTCAGGTATGATTTAGGAGAGTAGAATGCTGCAGGAGACCAGCAACCTCTGGAGACCATGAGAAACCTTAACAATTAGAAGACAGTGTCTCGTGCCATCTTGTATCTCTAGGCAAATAAACATGGAATCATAGAAAGAACTTGAAGTGAGCCTGTAAAAATGACTAAGTAGTCAGGCAAGAAGGGAAGACATTTTAGAAAAAAAAAAAGGCACATCCCAAAGGACATTTCTTCTTCTATTTTTTCCTTCTCAAGATAATAATAATAATAATAATAATAATAATAATAATAATAATAATAATAATAATAATAATACATGTCAAAGGACTCATGTAGTGGATGGCCTTTAAGATGGCTTCCAAAGAGTCTTCTCTGATTGAATTTGTGCTTATGTGTATCAGTTGCATCCTACTTTGAATTGGAGTCTGTATCTAAGTGAAGAGAGGGCTCATGACTTCCTAGGCTAACATTTAAAAAGTGTTGGCTTAACTCTCTTGCTTGCTCCTGTAGCTTGCTCACTCTTAAAGAAGTTAGTTGGTATGTCATAGGGACACTTACTCAGCAAAGAGAACCACAAGAGAAGGGAACCAAGGCTTTGAATCAAGACCCAGCAACAATTTAGGAGTCATATGAATAAACCATACTGGAAGTACCCCTCCCCATATTCTGGTAAAGCTCACTTTGATATTTATCTCCAATCTACTGAAAAGTGCACAGTTAGAACTGACATGATTATGACTCACAGAAAATATAAGAGAATAAGTGCTTTCTGTTGCTTTAAAGTATGAAGTTGATTGGGAGGTGTTGTGAAGCAAGGTCTCACAATGTACCCTGCGCTACCTTTGAACTCATAGCTATTCTCCTGAACATTTAAAGGTTTTAGGAACTTTTTACATGGCAATACAATTAGATTTCAGAGGGAGTATGTGGGATAAGAGTATCTCTTTACAATCAGTAAGGTTAAAAACCGAACCAACCAACCAACCAAACAAACAAACAAACAAAAACAAGCAAAAGACCTAAGGAGACATTTCGCAAAATTAATGTCCAAATGATCAATAGGCAAACTGAAAGTGGCTCAGTGTCACTGGCTACCAGGAAACAAAAATAAAAACCACAATAAGATACTATGTACCCTCTAGAATGACAAAGATAGAAAATTCCACTCAGCAAAGATGTGAAGAGATGGAAAGCCTGGTGTTCCCCAGTGGGAGTACAGTCCTAACTGTGTGACGAGGCTGTACCCAGCCGGGGGCAGGGCTGGGCCACACTACTTTGGAAAATAGATTTTCATAAACTGTCTTGTAGGTTGTGTGTGTGTGTGTGTGTGTGTGTGTGTGTGTGTGTGTGTGTGTGTGTGTGTGAAAACTTTTGAATCATATCTATTTCATTTATTTTGAGACAGGGTATTATGTACCCTGCCTGGCCTCAAATTCTGTGTGTGGCAGAGGATGATACCCCTGCCCCTGCTCTTTAAGTATGGATTATAAACTTTGTAAAATCAGTGTGTACAGGTCTATAAAAGACGTCTCAGGATTGTATATAGATTCCTAGATATAAACCTAATGGTATTTATATATATATATATTCAATAATGTACATTACTTTTGATATTAGTACAATTCACAGTAATAAAATATAGAACTATTTTGTGTCCATGGCAATAGACTAGATGAGTTTACTGTGATGTATTTACACAATGAAACACCATCTAACTATAGAATTAAACAGCCTGCAATTAGACAACTACACACAGCAACAGTCACGTTCTTCTCATAGACCAGTGTTGAATTTATGGGGGACAGTCCTGATGATCTCTCAAGTATTTTATAATGTTGGTGTTGGTTAATGTGGAAGTGTTCAGTTTGTGCAAATCTATATAACAGTAAAATAGACAAACCGGCAAGCCAACAACAATCCCCACCACACAAAACTTTGACTTTAAAAACACCCACTTTGACCACCTCCCCTTGGTGGGGAGGCCTGGTAGCACTCAAAGAAAGAATAAGCAGGCTGCCAAGATGAGACTTGATAGCCTATGACCATATAGTGGGGGAGGAGGTCCCCTCAGTCTTAGACCTAGGGGAAAGGAATAGGGTGAAAGCGGGAGGGAGGGAGGGAGGAATAGGAGGATACAAGGGATGGGATAACAATTTAGTTGTAATCTGAATAAATTACTTAAATAAAAATATTTGTTAAAAGAAAAAGAAAAATAAATAAATAAAATAAAAACACTCACTTTCTGTGATGTGTGAGGAAAGGCAAGCAATCCTATTTCAAGTCCTAATGTCTGTGGTTGTGGTCAAGGTCAGGTCATTTTGGGGTGCCTATTCTTTTAGTTCAGTAGAAGGTAAATTACACCCAGAGGTGGAACCAACCATCTCTTTTGTAAATAAAGCCTTATTGGTGCATAACTACACTCATTTCTTTATGTGTCATGTATGGTTGCTTTCATATGACCCCAAAAGAATTGACCAGATGTGACAGAGATGTGTGACCCACAAAGCCATCTGCTCTGATTGATGGAGAAGCTCCAGATGCTGTTATAACTGTCATCTTTATCCTCTTCACTCTTTGCCGATCTTCCCCTTGTTCATATTCAAATGTCAAGATTTTTTCCAATGCAGACAATCCCTATGATTCTTTTGATAAAGGAAGAGTCAGGTCAATACCATGATCACCACAGTCCTAACCTATGTCATATGCTAAATTGTACCTTGGGACAAAGCCTGAGGGACGTGTGCATATGAAGACATGATCATATTATTTGTTTGTCTGGTTGCTAAGGTGCCCATGAAGAAAAGATTGAAGTTGGCAACAATGGCAACTCAGGTCACACAGAACATCTACACATCCAAGATGCATATATTGAAAGAGATATCCAACTGCATAGTTTTGGAGCCAAAAACATCTGGACCACTGGTTCTCAACCTGTGGGTCGTGATTCCCCACATGGTCACAAATCACATATCCTACATATCAGACAATTGCATTACAATTCATCACAGTAGCAAAATTGCAGTTATGAAGTAACATTGAAAATAATTTTATAGTTGGGGTCACCACAATATGAGGAACTGTATTGAAGGGTTGCAGCATTAAGAAGGTTGAGAACCATAGATGATTATTTTCGTTACTGATGTCAAAGTTTCTCCATTGTATGATCACGGATAGATTATAGATTCTCATAGCTTTGCTTTTAGTTAAAAGTATGTGACACACACCAGGTGTTTGGGAGTTATGTCTTCCTGTACATGGCCACTCATGTGGATATATAAAAAAACATTCCTTGAATCAAGAAAATTGTCACTAACAGACATATTGGAGACTTTTTTCTAAGGCGTTTTTTCTCTCTTCATTTTGCATCATATTTTCTCTAAGAAGGGACAAATTCAGATGGCTTAGCAGGTGAAGGCAGTTGTCATCAAGCTTGATGACCCAATTTTGATCCCTGGAACCCACATAGTGGAGGGATAGAACCATTTCTCTCAAGGTGTCCTCTCACCTCCATAGATGCATGTACACATGAAAATACACACTAAATATAAAACAAAATTTAAAGAGGAGTAAAATGAGAGGACAAATTTGGGAGGGGTTGTCCCATGGTTGAAACTATTTAAGTGAAAGATTTGGCTCTTGTTTTTGCATTCTTGCAAGGACATGCTCTGTAGTGTTAGATTTATCTGTTCTCCCATCTGTAAAACACAAAACAAAAACAAAACTTAAAAGTTTATATTTCCATTATAGATCTATTGAAATGATTGCTGAACGTGAAGTTCTTTTAGCTACCTTGGTGAAATATGGGGTGAAAATTTTAAATTAACTCCTTTGACAACAGCTAGTACATTTCCACTGCCAGACTTTTGCGATAAGTGGTGACAATTTATGCCCAGTCTTGCCACTAACCTGCACAGTATTTTGGAATGATGTAACTATTGTGCAACTTCACACACTTTTCCTAATAAGGGAGGAGGAAAGGCATCTGAGTGAAGAGAAGAATCTCCTACGTAGAAGAATATAGGATACAGGGGTGCAAAAGGGAAAAGTCTTTCCAAATTATTGTTAATTCCTTTTAGATTAATTGTATTAGTCAGAACTTTAATTATTTCACCAAGCCACTTTTGTGAACATCGAGACATTCTGAAGGCCTCCTTGGGAAGCACAAAGGTTGGAGGAGTATGAAACCCAGTTCAAATCACGGCTGCATCTTTCACTGGGTACATGACAGTGGACAGTATGCCAAAAAAAAAAAAATGAGCGTTACTTTCTTCATCTAAACTCAGAGGTGATCCCTTAGTATTTCAGTGGAGAGGAAGTGAACTCAGTTGTACAGAGCTCCGTGGAGTGCCTGGAAAGGCACCAACAGTAAATATTAGTCAGGAGATTGATGGTGATGATATAATAAAAATGTACTTCTCCGCTGAATATGCTAATGTGGACTTTACAGTATTTAAAATAACAAAAGGGAATTCTGTCCTTCCTCTCTCTCCTTGTTCCTTCCTTCCTTCCTTCTTTCCTTCCTCTCTCCCTTTTTCTCTTCCGCCCTCTCAGATCTAGATGATCATTTTGATTACTGACTTCACAGCTTCTCCATGTGGATCATAAATGGGTTATGGATTCCCAACACTTTATTTTTTGTTAAGAGTATGTAACACACACCAGGTGTTTGACAGTTACATCTTGCTGAACATCCTCCGCCTTCACATTCCTTTATTTCCTCCTTTCCCCTGAGACAGAATCTTACTTTGTACCCCAGGCTGTCCTGAAATTAAACTAAGTGATAGCCCAGGCAGTCTTAGACTACAGATTATTTTCCTCCTATCTCAGTCTTCTTTGTGCAGAGATTAGAACTATGAGCCACAACTCTGGGTATTTTGCTGTTTTATTTTTCGTTTGCTTGTTTTTCTTTTCTTTTCTTTTCTTTTGTGTGTGTGTGTGCTTTGGTTTTTTGAGACAGAATTTCCCTCTGTAGCCTTGGCTATCTTGGCCTCGCTTTGTAGACCAGGCTGGCCTTGAACTCACAGAGAGATCTGCCTGGATCTGCCTCCCCAAATGATGGGATTACAGGTGTGTGCAACTGTGCCTGACTTGTTGTTTTAAAATTTTATTTATTATTTGTGTGGGTAGATGTGTACATGTGTGTGTGTGCACACGCACATATGTGTATGTGTGTGTGTGTGTATGTGTGCGAGAGAGATGTGTGTATGATGCATTCAGAGAGCAATTTTTGGAACTCAGTTTTTTCCTTCAACCATTGGTTCCATGGCTTGAGCTCAGTAAGTGCTTTTATCCACTGAACCATTTTGTCTCCCATCCCCCTTTTGGAACCTGGTCCCAAGTAGCCCAATGCTGACCTGGAATTCATCATGCAGCAGAAAATGACCTCGAACTCCTGATCCTTCTGTCTCCACTTCCCAGGTGCTGGGACTAGAGGCTTGCACCACCACTTAGTTTATTTGGTGCCCTTTCAATGCCATACTAGAATATTATTTTCAAATTCACTTAAAGGGAAGCTAATGTAGGAGATTTGCTTATGTTTGACTTACGTGCTTTAGATGACACTAAGACTTTATGAATTATGTTCATCTAGATCACAAGACTTTATGAAATAAAATTAAATAAGTTATATGAAATTGACAAATTGAGACACATTCTCTTTTAAGCCTGCTATACGATTCTGTTGACTCTTGTGAAAATTCATTAAGTCTTAAAACAGTCTAATGTACTGTATGTGTGACTGTGTTTTTGTCTTTCAGAAAATTATAATTTATACTGTCTGGCTTCAACATATTTTTGTCTTTGAATTGACTGGGAATGAAGGATGTGTATAGCTTTATTCTCTACTTGCATTTTGTATTATTACTTCTTTATATGTTGCCTATATATGTCAGAGACCTATTATAGTTATTGCTTTATATAACCTTATATCTTTTAAGGAAGCAGAAAATAAATAAAAAATGTATGTTTATAGACTTTGTTACATTTATCTTTTATCATTTTTTCCTTTTCCTTATACGTGTGTGTGTATGTGTGTGTGTGTGTGTGTGTGTGTGTGTGTGTGTGTGTGTGTGTTGAGGCTAGAACCTGGGCCTTGCACATGGCAGCAGGGAACTTTAAGCACCATGATGATCAGTTTTAGCTTGTAATGACCTGACATGGCAGCCTCCACTGAGGACTATATCAGTTTGGCCTGTTGGGATTATCTTAGTTGCAAATTGATCTAGGAAGATCCAGTCATTTATGAGCTGTATCATTCCTTAGACTGAGTGTCCTGAACTACTTAAGACAGGAAATAGCTAGCTGAGAGCAAGAAAGCAAAGTTTCATTCACTTTTCTGCTCTTCGCTGTGAGTGTGATGCTAAAACTTCCTTCCTTGACTTTTCCAAAATAATGGATCTTGATCTGAAATTGTAAACCAAACAAATGCCTCCTCCTCTAAGTTGCTTATTGTTTGGGTATTTATCATGGCATGAAAAATAATGCTATATATATATGTAAATATATATATGAAGACAAATACAAATATTAAATTATTACTTCTTCATTTCACCCTTCATCTTTTCTCCTATGACATATTTTCAAGACATGATGAAGTCAGAAGATTTTTGTCATTGTTGTTGAAATTGGTTTATTAGGCCAAACTTCAAAGATTTAGATAATTTAATAAAAAGCCCTTAGGCTTTTCAACATTAAATGATTTTCTTAGGGAAAATATAATTGGGTTTTAGAGGAATTTGCTTTTAGTCTTTTCTCCCCTTAAGAGTCTGAGAATTTTAATAAGGCTTGCATTTTAATTTGCTAACCCTTTTCTGTTTTTTTTTCTTCTGTTTTTTAAAACAAGGTTCTCTTGTAGCTCAGGATGGCCCAGAACTCATGATGTAGCAGAGAACAGCTTTGAACTCCTGGTCCTTCTGCATCTATCTCCCAAGGCCTGCGATTACTTGGTGTCCTTTCAGTATTACACTGGAACCTTATTTTCAAATCCACTAAGGACAGCTCAGTTTCTCCAGTAGAAGAACCACAATTCCATTGTTAACAATGTTTACTGTCAGCTGAAAAGATTAAAGGAAGTGGGAAAAGCGTAGTCCTCAGGCTGCACAGTGGAAAACAATCCTAGCATTTCTCCTCATACAGAGGCTACACTAAGCCCCCGTTTACCAGGGCTTACCAGTTCTGTTGTATACATCAGAACTTCCTGGAGCAGTGGTTCTCAACCTGTGGGTCTCGACCCCCTGGTGGGGTCAAAGGATCCTTTCACAGGGGTCACATATCAGATGTCCTGCATATCAGATATTTACTTTATGATTCATAACAGTAGCAAAATTACAGTTGTGAAGTAGCAACAAAATTAGTTTTATGGTAGGGTCACCACAACCTGAAGAACTGTATTAAAGGGTCACAGCTTTTGAAAGGCTGAGAACCATTGAGATGTGTAGCTTGCAGTGGCGACTCTGGCTGAAGAGGTAGAGGGCCCAGCCCAAGACCCTGCAGTTCTAGTTGGTTTCCACATAATGCAGATATTGGTGGTGGCGGGGAGACCACACTGTTTCATTTTTTTAAAGTAGAGTCTCTCATGATGGTCCTGCCTTAATCTCCTGATGCTGGAATTACAGAAGTCTGGCATCATGCCCAACCCAGCAACACTTCAGTACTTCAGCCAGCTCTCTTTATAACCACAGTTTACCAATAGACTTGCCTTTTAGGGTAAAGGCAATAAAAAGATGCAAATAGGAGATCTAGACACACAATCAACAGGAAGAATACACAAGTAAACAATGGCCACATCATATATGACAACAGAATTCCGACCCACATCTGCCCAAGGCAGTTCAATATTTGATCTGTGATGACTAGTTTTTCTATTCCTTGCTTGTCTGCTTCCAGTTCAGGACCAACCAGGGAAGGGTGAAGAAGCTACTACAATCAACTCCGGTGTGGAGACAGTGTGCTTCCATGGGAAGCAGCCTGTTTAGAGGAAGCAAAGCTGTACTGAGAGGCAGCCTGGAGAGCAAGCTGGGTTTGCAGAGTTAACTAGCTCTTCCACAGGAAGCCTACAAGCCACTATGTCTCTAGCGATCCCCGAGAAGTTCCAGCACATTCTCCGAGTACTCAACACCGACATCGATGGGAGACGGAAAATAGCCTTTGCCATCACTGCCATTAAGGCTGTGGGGCTGAGAAATGATCATGTGATGTTGAGGAAAGCAGACACTGACCTCACCAAGAGGACTGGAGAACTCACTGAGGAGGATGAGGTGGAGCGTGTGATCACCATCCTGCAAAGTTCACGACAGAACAAGATCCCAGACTGGTTCCTGAACAGACAGAAGGATGTGAAGGACGGAAAGTACAGCCAGGTTCTGGCCAACGGGCTAGACAACAAGCTTCGTGAGGACCTGGAGCGACTGAAGAAGATCAGAGCCCACAGGGGTCTGCGCCACTTTTGGGGCCTTCGTGTCCACGGTCAGCACACCAAGACCACTGGCCGCCGCGGCCGCACTGTGGGTGTGTCCAAGAAGAAATAAGTCTCTGGGCCTTCGCTGTTAATAAATAGTTTATATACCTGAAAAAAATTAACTAGAAGGCATGGAGATATAGTTCATTGATAGAGTATTTGCCTAGAATGCACAAAGCGCTGAGATCCATTCCCACCACTGCATGCATACATTAGGCATGATGGCTGGCTCCCATAATCCAAGCAGAAGCTACCCCTTCTCAGGCTCTTTCTTCAGTTACACCAGTAGCATCTAGTGAAGCTCGTTTGCGGTTCCTTTTCTTTTCTTTTCCTTTTTCACTATTAGAAAGCTTTCCTTCTATTCTGCCAGTTTTGGAGGGTTTCTGCTCAAAGCAAGTGATGGAAGTTTAAATAAAGAGCCTCTTTGCTCTGTCGTGGGTGGTCCTTGGTTATTCAAACAGATGAAAGGAACTAAAAGGTAGTCTGCACATTAGCTCTAAAATAGTTTGGAGGTGTAATCCCCATGTCAGGCCCATCACGCTTAACATGACTGAGAACCGCCCACCCCCTCTCTATGCATGCATGCTTGTGTGTGTGTGTGCACAGGTGCACAACCTCAAGTGTCACTCATCTAGAACCACTGACATTATTTTTTAAGACAGATCTTTTGCTAGCCTGGAATTTAGTAGCTAACTGAGACCAGGGTGGTCTCCAAAATCACTATGCAGCCAAAGCTGGTCTTGAATTCCTGGTCCTTCTGTTTCCACCTTCTGAGGGCTCGGATTATGGGAGCCAGCCATCATGCCGAACATATGCAGCGGTGGGAATGGATCTCAGGGCTTTGTGAATTCTAGGCAAAGTATATCCCCATGCCTTCTAGTTAATTCTGTAAGCCCAGCTTGCTCTCCAGGCTGCCTCTCAGTGCAACTTCGCTTCCTCTAAACAGGGTGCTTCCCATGGCCCTGTCTCTACACCAGTGACCTTCCGCTCCTTTCAGAACCCTTCCTCCGGATTTGCTTCTAACTGCTCAGAGTCATGGTGTTTCCTAGGAAGTCAGAACCTCTCGGAACTCTCCTCTCCCATACTCCCACCCCAACCCCTGAGCATGGCTCCAAAGCTCAGCATTTCCTCATTATTCTTTGTTCTTGTCCTTGACCAGTGCTAGGTGGCCTGTTGAAGAATAATATTTATTACAGAATTGAATAATTGCGTGAGATAAACAAAGAGGCTCTTACTTGAGGGGTAGGGACCAAGTGTGTGTGTTCTCTCCGGTCCC
Source organism: Acomys russatus (assembly GCF_903995435.1). Lineage (NCBI taxonomy): Eukaryota > Metazoa > Chordata > Mammalia > Rodentia > Muridae > Acomys > Acomys russatus. The sequence goes on from NC_067169.1 coordinate 28,015,512, forward strand.
CTGTGTTTATTGTTCAAAGTCAAATGCAGCCCACAAGCTGCCTTTCAAACTAAACTGTCAAATCCTAAGAGCCTGGTGTGATGGGACATGCCTGTAGTCATAATAGAGAGAAGTCCGAGAAAGGAGGATCATAAAGAACAAGTTTGAGGCAGGTCTGGGCTCTACATAGCAAGGAATAAAACAAAACAAAACAAAACAAAACCAAAAACCCAAAAACAAACAAAAAACTTGGTCTGGGCATGGATCAGCATCCAGAGTGAACTGGCTGAAATTCCCAGGTTCTTGTGGTGTGGAACAAAGAATTGACACAGGGCCAGAGAGATAGCATTCGAAATATAATTTATTCAGAAGCAGAAAGAGACTTCTGAGACCTGAAGTGGGCTTAGAAAGCTTGTTCAGAAGCCTCAGGTCATAAGAGTTCTGATCCTATATAGGTTGTTTACATAGCACCTTCTCACGTATTAAACTGACAGCCTTTTCTGCTTGTGTAGGATGGAGGGATTTCCAATTTTCATCTGCCAAGGATCTCCTTTCTCTCATTCTCTTCCCACCAGAAAAACAGGTGTGGATTACATTTGTAATCTAAAACCAGGTGTGGTGGTGCACACCTTTAATCCCAGCACTTGGGAGGCAGAGGCAGACAGATTGCTGTGAGTTTGAGGCCAGCCTGGTCTACAAAGCAAGTCCAGGACAGCCAAGGCTACACAGAGAAAAAAAAAAACTTGTAATCTCAGCACTCAGGAGGTGGACACAGGAAGATTAGGAGTTTGATAATATTTTCTGCTCTGCATAGATAGGTTGCTGCATAGATTGAGTTTGTCTTCTGACCTCCATATTTTCCTTATGGCACATATACTCCAGAAAAACAATTCACACGCATATATGAATACTCATTATACACACATGTACACATAACACACACACACACACACACACACACACACACACACACACACACACACACACACACTCACCCCAAGATGGAGATGGAGACTATTATAGAGATCCACAACTGGTCAAAATACAGAAAATATACTATTCACTTTCACTCAGGACTCACAGCCACAGAAAACCTTTTCTTAACATTAACTTTAAGTGGAATATGCGCATTGGCACACACCTGTAATCCCAGCGCTCGGGAGGCAGAGGCAGGCGGATCTCTGTGAGTTTGAGGCCAGCCTGGTCTACAAAGTGAGTCCAGGACAGTCAGGGCTCCACAGAGAAAGGAAAAAAAGAGGAATATGCAAATCACATAGTGTTTATGGCCTATAGACTGCCTAGTCAGTTGGCGCTTAAAGCTAGGGGATGCCACAGTGAAAGCAGGCCTGTACAGAGGATGTTCTCATCCCATGGAGCAAAGAACATTTCCTAGAATGCAAACTAGGGGGAAAATGGCTTTTTCAAAATGATGCTTAAAGCCAGGCCTGGTGGTGCATGCCTACAATTGCAATGCTTGAGAAGTAGGTGCAGGAGGACAAGGAGTTTCCAATTATTTTGGGCTACATGTTAAGTTCAATTCTAGCCTGGGTCATGCGAGCTCCTATCTCAGAAATTGAAACAAAACAAAAAGAAAATATAAAACTGTAAACAAAGTCATGGGCATCTAAATTTATTTCTTTATTTTGGGGATATTGTCTTGTGTATCTCACCCTAGCCTTGAACTCACTATGAAGCAAAAGTGGGCCCTAAACTTCTAACCTCCAGTCCGTACATCCAGGTATGCACCACCATGCCCAGATTCAACTACTATTTAACTGTGTGTGTCACAGACAAAGTCAGGGCAGCAACTGCTTCCAACTATGCATTTGGATGTCCAATGGGTTCCAGTGTGAACTTCAGGAGAAACCCTTTCTTATACCAAGGACACAGAACTTGCTTGTGAAATTTGTTGGTAATAAAATGTTTGAACAGCTATGGTCCTGACTATAGTTCTGAAATTGTATATATTTTTTAACAAAGGGGAATTCTTTTCATATTTCTATTTAATAAGTAGGCATTAGGTTGTACTAGGTTAGTCATAGTGTATGGATCCTAGCTTGTTATCTGAGAAAATTCCTTGTCACTCACTATGTATTTTCATTCATTTAGATTAAGGTAGACTTTTGTAGTTTATTATAGTAGAAAAAACACTTCCTACACTGGAGAAAGGTTGGAAGCTCAATGGCACCAGGGCACAGGAAGCATGGCCCTTTATGCATCATTGACATAGCAACTGCCTTCTCTCACAATTCTATGAGAAACAAATGCTCTGTTCCTTTGGAAGACTGAGTTAGAAATTAACCCCAATAGGATCACACATTTGAAAAAGGTTTCCTCAGATAGTGGTACTGTTTTAGGGAGGTCATGGAACCTTTAGGAGGTGGAACTTTGCTGCAGGAAGTATATCACTGGGGGAGGGCTTTGAGAGTCCATAGCCTTACCCAGTTTGTCTCTGCTTCCTATTTGTGATTGAAGATGTGAGCTCTCAGCTCTTGCTCCAACCAACCTGATGCCAGGCCTCCCCAGTCATCACGAACTCTGCTTCTGAAACTATAAGCCCAAATAAAGTCATTCTGTAAGTTTCCTTTGGTCATATTACTGTGTCAGATCAATGTACAATTAACTAATTTAGTCCCTCGTGCACAACCTCTGTGGGGAGCAATTTCTTCCAACTGGCCACTTTCATATGCATTCCTCTTGATTTGTTTCATTCTATCCCAGTCTTTTGGCACAGAGGTAAGTAAGTGGTAGAAAGATCACTGCATTTTGTGTACATATGCACACAAAAAGTGTGGTATAAACACAACCAGATAGTGTTGCTCAAATTTTTCCAGTTCTCAAATTTTATAGAAATTTTTTCTTATGTTTAATATTTTTAATTTTTTACACATACATTTATATAATTTCACACATATAAAATAAACTACCTACAGCAAGAAGAACCACAAAACAATCAGGAATTATATTAATGTTATATTCATAGTGTTTTGGCTATTTGTATTTGGCACCCTTGAAGAAAACATCCTTCCTACCTTGGTGCATCTAAAATTCTGAATGTAAATCAATATCTATCATATCTCATCATTATCAACTTAAAATATCTATCTAGACCTAAAAACATCTTAACCCCCAAACATTTAAGCTTAATTGTAAAACTGAACTATCTGGTCTTCAGCTCCATCAGAGACTTGAGAAGGAATAAAATTAATTACCTGAGTAAACAGGAAGTGCTGGTTAGTAGCTGCCAAAGTGAAAAAGAATGACAGAGGCAGTTTTCTGCCTGAACAGTCACCCATAACTCCCTATAACACTGGAGCATCATCTTCAGCCTTCTGGCCCAGTATATCTGACAGACATATTGTGTGAGGCAGAAACTATTGAGAACTTGCTTACCTTGTCTTGGCAGAGTTTAAACGTCAACTCTGCCTGCATCTGAGCTTGACCATTTTTTAGGCAGACTTCTGTCAGTAACGAAAACAAGGACATTTTGCCCAGTGACTTGTTTGCCACATTTGAAGCCATCTCAATAAGGAGGTTCTTTGATATCCATCATCTTCTTTGAGGTAGGCTGGGTGTTGCCAGGAGTTAGCCTGTCTTTTTGTCAATGAATCTTTAAAATAATAGAAACATCTTTAAATGTCATATTCTATAGGTCTCCGAGGTTTTTGAAGACCTTATCTAACTATTTTACTTTACCTATAGAATCATATCTGTCTGTTACACCTAGGATGTATATTCTTGTAATAAAAATAGACTAGTAATTGACATGACCATGATTTGATCAACTAACAATTAACTTGTATAACTTACTTATTCTAAACAGCCTGCAATACCATTTTCAAGGTCTTGGAAGTAAACCTTGTATTATAATTGAGTTGTATGTATGGGTACAATACCTCATATTAGAGTAGAAATGTATATATAATATATGTGAAGGATGATCATAAATTTGAACTCTATACCAATTTATCAAAATTAAACTTATTTTGCATCAATATACAAAATTCTATACCAATGAGCTAAAAATAACCTTGTGAGTAACAATTAAGGCCTTAAGGTGAAGAGTAGACTCAACAATCTACATTTTGTCCTATCATCCCTATATATTTCTATATTCCCCCTTCTTTCTTTTCAACCACTATCTCCAAACCTAAGAAAGAAAGATAAAGGAAAAGAGAGGCATCCCTGAGTCCAACCTCATTTTCTCTCTGAATAAGACCAATAGTAACTCATAACCAACTCTAAATGAAAATAGACATCTATAGCCCAAGAAAGCAATGAAAAGCCTACCCAACTCCCCTTAAGGAAAATGGGATGTTGTTCTATAAAGGTTTCATTTGGGATGAATTATACCTTTGTTGGGCCCCAACTAAAAGTGGGGAAAATGGTTAAACAAGCTAGGAATAGCATTTGTGGTCCAGTTTCTAAATATTGAGAAATTTCAGGCTTAATAGAAGTCCTGTGTGGGACAGTCTGAAATGGTGGACCAATCGGGCGGGATTGGAAGCTTTCTTTGAAGGTGTCCTGGGAGCTGTCCTGTTCTGATGAGAAACAGCAACTGAAGCAACTGAAGCTGGAACATGAAGGATGCAGGATGTCAGCATCCAGCATGCTGAAGAGGAATGAATCCTATCAGTGTCCAGTTCCTTTGTTCTGGAAACATAATTTCTCACAAGCATTAAACAGTCCTAAAATTATAAATGTATGAGGTGTTCGGGATACACAGAACAGTTAAGGCTCTTTGTATGATTAGAAGAAAGACATCTGTAAATCTTCATTCATGCCATATGAAGAATGGCATCTAATCATAAGTCACAGGGATTCTGTAACCAACAAGAAGCATTGTCTATGCATAGACATTCATGTCTCAGCCAGTCTCAGAGCTATTCCCATGTAGTGAGATTAGCAATATTAATTATCGGCTTGTTCTGCAGTTTGAATTCTTTATATCCCAATTGTAGCCCCCTCTTTCGTCGCCTCCTGATCCCACCCTCCCTCCTTCATCCCCACTCTCTCTCTCTCTCCTAGTCCTCAGAAAGGGGAGATCTTCTCTCAATATCTGACCTTGGCCTATCACATCTCATCTGCACTATTTGTATCCTCTTCCTCTGTGGCCTGGCAAAGCTGCCCAGCAGCAGGAAGTGCTCAATGTTGAGGGTGCCAGAGTCCATGTCAGAAGTATTCCCTACTTCCCATATTGTGGGACCCACAAGGAGACTGTGCTGCCTGTCTACTACATCTGAGCAGGAGTCTAGGTCCTCACCATGCATGGTCTTTGGTTGGTGCATCAGTCTCTGCAGCATCCCCTTCCTCCACCGGATTTTTAAAATGTATTTTTATTTATTCGTTTATATAAATTTTATGGTTTGATTCAGATTGAAACAGTAAAGTGACCAAGAATTAGAAAACATTAAAAAATAGAGTTTCTTTCACTAAAAACAGTCATTTCATATTTTGGTAATATTTTTCCTTTTTGACTTTTTTTAAAGTTTTGTTCTTGATACAGGGTTTCTCTGTGTAGTGTATATTGGTCTCAAATCTACAGTGATTCTCCTGTCTCAGCCTCTCAGTGCTGGGATTACCATGACTAACTACACGTTTTGGTAATTTTTTAAATAAAAGTTCTTTGTGCTCATGAGCAAGAAATGGAAAAGGGTACTCTAGAGCCTAGGCAATGGTGTTTTCCTGGATGCATTTTCTTGAGTGATTAAAAATAACCTAAATTGTTAATTTGTACATATTTTTCATGTTTTTAAGTGGGTATATGGTATATAGGGGTGCTCATATAGGTGGAAGCATGTGATTGCACATGTATGTGGAGGTCAAAAGTCAATATCAGGTGTCTTCCTCTATCACTCTCCACTTTTATTTTTTGACACAGGGACTCTCATTGAACCTGGAGGTCAATAGGTTGATGACAGCGAATTGGCCATCTAATGAGCTCCAGGGATCCTTCTGTGTCTGATGCTCCAGTTACAGATGTGCGCCACTGCTGCTCCTGGCTTTTACAGTGGGTTCTGGGATCTGAACTCAAGCCATATTGCTTGTGCAGCAGTCACTTTCTCCACTGAGCTGTAACCGCATCCTTTATTTCTTCATTTATCGACTTTTGCCTCAGCCTAAGAACTTATCTTTGGATAAATATGGAATGCTAAGCCGAGGGACAAAGCTTCTGGAAGGTCTTACTATCATAGATCTGTATATCCCCAACAAAAGATCACCTAATCGAAGTCTCCTTTACCCTTGTGGTCAGGGCCCAGGTCAGATGTATGTCCCTGACACCCCCTCTCTGTTTTCTGAAGGAGGGACATGCTAAATAGTGTTTTCTTCTGCTTATTTTCCCTGGGTCCCCCCACATACCTCCCATATACCTCTCCCACATACCTTTCTTTCTTATTTATTTATTTATTTATTTATTTATTTATTTATGTTTTTCAAGACAGGGTTTCTCTGTGTAACAGTTCTGGGTGTCCTGGAGCTCACTATGTAGACCAGGCTGGCCTCAAACTCACAGAGATCCGCCTGCCTCTGCCTCCCGAGTGCTGGGATTAAAGGCGTATGCCACTACCGCCCGGTTCTTTTTTATTTTTATTAAATTAATCTTTTTTTTTTTAACTTCAATTTGTTTTCCTTTCTTAACGTGTCAGGAAAGAATCACAGGGAGAAAAATAGAGGACCCAAATGCATTTTGTTTTCCTGAAATAAATTCTATGCTGTTTACTATGCAACAGAGTATTTTAGGGAAAAATCTCCCTGAAATATTGCTGCCTCCCTTGAGAAGTCTTGACTCCATTAATTCCTTTGCATTTTCCAGAAAGTTTGATGTTCAAGGATCTATGTTATTTCACATAAAAATGGGGTCTGCTTCTACCTCCCACCCTTGTGTTGTTTGTAACACTGCTTATTCTGCTATGAGAAAATCTCTCTCCTCGACCTCCCCCCTCCCCCCGCGCATATTACTTCTATGCTCTAATTGGGTTTGTGAGGAGAACTCATCTATTTTCACCTTCACTCCTGCCATGAGGCTAAGATTAATGGCCCCTCATAAATTGTTGGCCAGGTCATTTATCTGCAACACTCGAGAGTTAGTCTCCCATAATAGCACTGAGTGAGTGCTATAAAACTGAAATCAAATGGGGAAACTTGTTCAAATATCTGCTTGGCTCTATTTTCTTGAATGCTTGGAGACAAAGCTGTACCCTGTCCAGGGCTGCAGCAGGCTCCTACCGCATGGGTCCCAAGCAGTCTTTTTTCTCTGAGGAGCCATGTATATCTGACTTCATCTCTTGAAGCCTAGAAGAAAGGATTGACTTTTGTTTGGTCCACAACTTCAGTTTGTAGAATGTACTGTACAGTATGTTAATTTGAACCATATAAGACTATGGGATAATTGAAATATGGCTAGTCTGAAGAACTCTGTAATGAGAGCTAAAAAAAAAAAAAAGATTATAAAGACATCAAACAAGAGCCAACAAGGCGGCTCAGCAGGAAAAAAAACAAAAAACAAAAACAAAAAAACTTGCCACACAAGGCTGACCACTTGAACTCAGTCCCCAGATCCTATAGTGAAAGGGGGGAGCCAATACCTGAAACTTGTTCTCTGACCTCTACAGGTGCCAGTATATTTGCTTAAGGACACATGCTCACATGGGGACATAAGCACACATCATTATATTAATAAAATACAATTCCAAACAAGAAAGAGAATATAGAATACCTTGATATTGATGTCAACATTATGCTGGAATATTTTTAAATATACTGTGTCAAATATAAAAAATAATTTCAACAACTAAATTTTGCTTTAAAAAATTGGGGTTCCTTTGGGAAAATCCTTACCCTGTGAACACAAGGACCTGACTTTTAATCCTAAAATTCATATTTAAAATGTCAGGCCTACTTTAAATACCAATGCTGGGGAGGTAGAGACAGATCCTTGTGGCTTTCTAGCCAGCCAGCTTAGCTACTTGGTGAGCTCCAAACTAATGAAAGATATGAAAAAAAAGTGGATAGCACATGAGAAATACTTGAGGTTTTCTTCTGGCTTCCACATTCATATGCACATACATGCAGGAACACACACACTAACACACACACATGCATGTAGAAAAAAATTAAAATGTATTATGGTTTGCATGTGTATCTCCCATTTTATTTATATAAGTTGATATTGGGGTTCCCAGGTATCTCAAGAAGAGGGTCCCAAGTTACTGTGCCCCAAACAATATAACAGAAATGGGCAATTGCAACAGAAGCAGAAGCAGTTCATTAAGAGATAGTACACGTAGACATCCAGTTAGACCATTTGTTGAAGGCATGACGGTACTTAGAAGAAGAGGAAGCAGACTATCCAGGTGAGACCTGATAGGCTGTGGTCATATGTGGGGGAGGAGGTCCCCCTCTGTCAGATGTCTAGGGGAGGGGAAGAGGGAGGGAGAGGAATGGGAAGATACAAGTGAGGGGATAACAATTTCAATGTAATCTGAATAAATTATTTTTAAAAATAATTTTAAAAAATACTACACTCCCAAAGGCAGGCAGGCCATCTAGAACAAAGAGGAAGTTCACATCCCTGCACTGTCACTGTGCAATGGATGTCATTTTTCCATCATACAGCATGAGCTTTTTGCATTATTCTCATTTACATGTTCTAACCTTTATGTGCAGATCCTCATAAAACTTTATGTGTCACATGTCTCATTAGCATCTTAAATATCCATCCAGGGATGTTTTCAAACGTGCCATAGGTCACCTTTAGACACCCTGGAACATCTCTAGACTTGACCCACTGGCCAACATTAGTTGGCTTTAGATAAGGAGAGGAGCTTCCAGCCTTCCACTCTGCCAACTTGTTCTTTTTATATACTAATTTTATAAGTCTTTGAGTGCTCAGAGTTCTGGACCTCATTCCCTGCCCGCTCTCCACAGATGCAGCTCTAGATGAGAGCACTATGTTCACCTTATGGTAAATGCCTTTGCAAACCATGACACTTCGTTATTATTTCCTCCTTTCGTCTTCATGGCTCAACAGACAATCTTTAGTGGGTCTTCTAATAAGTTGTCTATCTCAGTTTTTGATACAGGACTAAAAAAAAAATCATCAACCTAGCATGCGTTTATATCAAACCTGTAAATATTAATGACTCCATGACTCCCTGCTCTCAGGTATGTTGAAGCAGAAAACCTGGTACCCAGAAGGTGCTCCAGGAGAAGGTGGAGTGCTTTGTAGTCTTTGCCTCCAAGCTATATTTGTTTTCCTCCTGGGTACACAGTGTTTTTCAAGTGCGCCAGATGGATGTAGTCAGGGAAGGGGCTGGATAATTTCCTAATGGGTCAGTCAACTTCAGCAATGGTTTGCACACCTGCTCATTGTCAGGAACATTGATCTTCACTGAAAAGTTTAGCTCTATGTCCTAGGTCACCTGCCTTGAAGCTGCCTGGCATGCCAAGGCCAAAAACCAGGCCCTGATTCTAGCTGAAAACTTCTCCAGTGCCTTATTTCACAGATGTTGTTTATGCCTCTCTTGAACAAGGAATGCAAGACAACAAGCCATTAAGAATGCATGCATTCTCCTTGCTCTCGAGACCCAAATGAGAAGGTATAGGCAGACAGACCCTCTGAACCTTGGTGGGTTACACAACATGGCCCAAAGTTTCCAAGACTGGACCTTAGACCGTCAGTATCTCTGTGCCAGCTCACGTGACCACATATGGAAAAAGCACATCTATTACCACAGCTATTAGGGTCAGAATCTGAACCGTGGAAGTCTTAAAAAGCTAGGCTCAGGTACACACCATCAGTAGGCCAATTAAACAGACAAATACCATGAAAAGCAGAGAAAGATGATTTAGACAATGAAGAGAAACCAATAAAGATGTCCTATAACCCTTCAACTCTATGTTCGAGGTCCTGACATGCATCTTAGGTTTAAATTGAAGGCAAGAGGTGTGCATCACCAAGACGTTCTGGTCAATGTGTGGTCCACTCATTGCTACCCAGTATCATCTGGCTCAATTATGACTTGCAGCCTTTGAGTCTTTTTCTTCTTCCAGCATGAAGCAGGAGAGGAGAATGCCTTACACCTCAAACACCAATGCTGTTATTGTTTCTTTTCTAAAAAAAGAAAAATCTAAGGCAGAGTTCTCTGAACCTTGGCAAGCCTGCAGAGTTAGTTCTCTATGAGACTGCTGGCTCATGGGATTACTCGAGGCACTGTTCTTACAGCAAGGAAGAGCTATAACCTCAGAGACACTAGTTTAACTGGTGTGGTTTGTTTTACTTGCTTATCCAGAGAACTTCTCAGAGTGATTCTAATCTGCAGCCAAGGTTCTTAGCCCTGAGCTTCATTTCTGTAATGGTATTTTAAAACCAGTTGATGATTTGTAGCCTTAGACTGACCTCAAGCTTGTAGCAATGTTTCTGCCTTAGGTTGCTAAGTGTTAAATTTACAGCTGTGTACCACCACATTTGGCTCAGGGTTAAAAAAAACTTTCTCCCCTTTCCTTTCCTTTCTCTGCCCACCTCCCCCATTTCTTTCTTCTTCTTTTTAACTGACCATGGTTTGTTTGTTCTGCATAAAGTGAGTGGGGAAAATGGACTCCTAGTTTGGAAAACCAAGCAGGTGTCATGATGCACTCCTGAAATCCCAGAATTTTTGATGTGAAGACAGTACGATCAGAAGTTCAAGGTCAACTTAGGCTACATGAGAATAGAAAAATAAGCATTTCTTTTACTTTTTTCTATTTAAATTTTTGATTCACTCTCTTGCAATAGGCTGATATCAAATTCACTATGTACCTGAGGATGGTCTGGAAGTCATGACTCATCTGCTTTCACTTCCCAAGTGCTGAGATTACAGGCAAGCCTCACCATGCCCTGCTGTCTCTTAAGGGCTTATTTTATTTGTAATTGCCATGTAATAATTGGACATATTTCTAGGATGCAGTGCTATGTTTCAATACATGTTCATAATTACATAATAATCAAAGGTAGATATTTAATTTATCCACCACTTTGAAGATTTATCAAGCCTTTGTTATCGGTCTATTGCATAGGAAGGTGTTTTATGTCACATCAAATTATATTATTTGTTATGTTATATTTCCAAATTTGCATTTATAATAAGTCCCTAGATGCTGCTGCTAGTACCAGAAAAACAAAGAAAAATAGGATTACTTGGAGGTAATACAGTAACAGTCCAAGTGTTTTTCTGTTTCTTTTCTTTTTTTTAATAATAAAAATAAAACTTTGATGTTATTATTTTTTTTCTCCAGACACGGTTTCTCTGTGTAGCTCTGGCTGTCCTCAAAGTCGCTGGTAGACAAAGCTTGCCTTAAACTCCCAGAGATCCTCTTGCTTCTGCCTCCTAAGTTCTGGGATTAAAGGTGTATGCCACACCACACATCATCTGCCTTATTACGTTTTTTTTTTTAAATCAGAGTATAGTTAATCATTTTCTCCCTTCCCTTTCTCCAACTCCTTCCATATAAGCCCTCATTCTCCATTTCAGACTTATGGCCTCTTTAAAAGATTGTTACTGTTAACCTCTCTCTCTCTCTCTCTCTCTCTCTCTCTATATATATATATATATATATATATATATATATATATATATGTGTGTGTGTGTGTGTGTGTGTGTGTGTGTGTGTGTGTGTGTGTGTGTAAACAAAGATGTAAATAAAACCTACTCAATTTGTTTAGTGTCACTTATGTGTATATGATTTGAGGGATTGACCATTTGGTATTGGATAACCACTTAAGGGTCTCATGCCTGGAAAAGACTATTGTCTTTTCATCATTCTTTAGTGGTGCAGACATTTTTCTATTGGTCATCTGCTATGCACCTGGCAGACTCAGGGATAAAGAGGAACCATACTGTAACTTGGCAGTCTAATGGCAGTGGCCTGAAGATAGCTGCATTTTCTTTGGTTTTGTAGAAATGACACCTCCCCCCAAAATCAGTAGCTGTCCTGTATATAAATGACAAATGGGCTGAGAAAGAAATTAGAGAAACTACACACTTCACAATAGCCACAAATAATATAAAGTATCTTGGTGTAACTCTAACCAAGCAAGTGAAAGACTTGTATGAAAAAAACTTCAAGTCTCTGAAGAAAGAAATTGAAGAAGATATCAGAAGATGGAACGGTCTCCCATGCTTGTGATAGGGAGAATTAACATAATAAAAATGGCCATTTACCAAAAGCAATCTACATATTCAATGCAATTCCATCAAAATCCCTATACAATTCTTTACTGACCTTGAAAGATCAATTTTAAGCTTCATATGAAAAAAAAAAAAAAAACAGAATAGCTAAAACAATCTTGTACAATAAAAAATCTTCTGGAGGAATCTCCATCCTTGATCTCAAGCTGTATTATAGAGCAACAGTAATAAAAACAGCAAGGTATTGGCACAGAAATAGTCTGGTCAATCAATGGAATCTAATCAAAGACCCAGAAATAAATCCATACACCTACAGACACAAGATTTTTGACAAAGAAGCCAAAAACCATACAACGGAAAAAAGATAGCATCATCAACAAATGGTGCTAGTCTAACTGGAGTGCCACATGTAGAAAAATGCAAATAGACCTTTATTTATCACACTGCACAAAACTAAAGTCCAAGTGGATTAAAAACCTCAACATAAAGCCAGACATACTAAATCTGTTAGAAGAAAAAGTGTGGAAGAGCCTTGAACTCATTGACACAGGAGACAACTTCCTGAACAGAACACCAACAGCTTAGGCTCTAAGATCAACATTAATAAATGGGATCTCATGAAACTGAAAAGCTTCTGTAAGGCAAAGGACACTGTTAACTGAACAAAACAGCCTACAGACTGGGAAAAGGTCTTTACCTAACACTAACCCTATGTCTGACAAAGGGCTAATATCCAAAATATATAAAGAACTCAAGAAATTAAACACCACCAAACTAAATAACCCAGTTAAAAATGGAGGTACAGAACTAAACAGAGAATTCTCAACAGAGGATTATTGAATGGCTGAGAAACACTTAAAGAAATGCTCAACATCCTTAGTCATCAGGGAAATGCAAATCAAAACAACTCTGAGATTCCATCTTACACCTATCAGAACGGATAAGATAAAACATTCAAGTGACAGCACATGCTCACAAAAATGTGGAGAAAGGGCAACACTTCTCCATTGTTAGTGGGAGTGCAAGCTTGTACAACCATGTTGGAAATCAATCTGATGCTGTTTAAAAAAAAACTGGGAATAGTGCTTCCTCAAGACCCAGCCATATCACTCCTGCACATATACCTGAAAAATGCTCCACCATACAAGGACATTTGCTCAACTATGTTCATAACAAGCTTACTCATAATAGCCAGAATCTGGAAACAACCTAGATGTCTCTCAACTGAAGAATGGATAAAGAAACTGTGGTACATTTACACAATGGAATACTACTCAACTATCAAAAACAAGGAAATATTGAAATTTGCAGGTAAATGCATAGAACTAGAAACGATCATCCTGAGTGAGGTAACCCAGACCCAGAAAGACAAGCAAGGTATATGCTCAATTATAAGTGAATATTAGCCCAACATAGATGTTCTCTGAGAGACTACATTCACCGGGGGATCTGGTCAGATACCGGGACTTGCATCCGGACTCTGGGCGAAGAGCTGCGAGTTGTATGGAAGAGTTGGGGGATGGAAGGATAAGGGTAGGGGTTGTCAGGAGCTCCACAAGGAGTCTATCAAGGCTGGCATATCTGAACCCAGAGGGTCCTGCACAAACTGATGCACCAACCAAGGACATTGCAAGCAGAGAAACTAGACCCCTGTTCAGATCTAGCCAACGGATAGCTCATTCTCCATGGTTGTGGGAAGAGCAAGGGACTGCCTCTGACATGAACTCTGGTACCCATGACTTGATCACTGCCCCTTGAAGGAGAGGCCCTGTGGTAACACAGAGAGAGGGAATGCAGGCTGTCCAAATGAGAGCTGGTAGGCTGTGGTCAGAGGATGGTGTAGGAGGAGCCCACCTGTCAGAGGTCTAGAGGAGGGGATAGGGTGGAAAAGGGAGGGAAAGTAGGAACAAGAAAATAAGAGCAAGGGGACTATAATCGGAAGGTTATGTGAATAAATTGTTTTTAAACAAAAAGAAGAAGAAATGACCCACCCATCCCCACCCTATGTCAGTTTTCACTCAGAGATTGGGGACTTGGAAAGCATTCTACCAACCCTTACATGGCAAAAGCCAATCTCCATGGCCAGATTTTCCCTGACTACATCAGAGAGCTGACACCACAGGGCTAATGACTAACAGAGCACTAAAAGACGTGTGTAGGGATAGACGGGACCTAAGCTTTCGCTGAGGAACAATTGGATAATTGTTTTAAATTTTACTTTTAAGTAATTTTTATTGAAGTAACATGTAGGTTTGAGGGTCATAGTTTCCCAGCTGTTTCACTTCCGATATCTCCAAAAATGGCAGCTAACCCTTACAGTAGGAGTAAGGAGGCAATATGCAAAGAATCCAGGCCTTTTGTGGGTCAGGGACCTTCAAACTAGAAATGAGACCTGATGCGCTTGGGCTAAAGAGAAAGGCTCTGGATAGCTCTGAAGCTTGTTCTGTCAATGGGCCAGTGGGAAGCAAACCTGCCAATAACAACCATGCTAATTGTTGCAGACAGTGTCTGTGCCAATGAGATGTTTAAAGTCTCAGGAAGGGGCCAGTAACATGGATCAATAAATTATTTTTTGTCGATGTGTGTGCACACATGTGCCTTTAGATGTATATGCCTGTGTGTGTGTGTGTGTGTGTGTGTGTGTGTGTAAAGGAGGTCAGAGTTGACATCAAGTATAGTCTTCAATCATTTTCCACCTTAGTTTTTTTTTCATTTCTGCATTTTTTTTTATTAAATGGCATAAATACAAGGATGGCCTCTGAAAGAGATCTCCACCTTTGTTTTTAAGATAAGCTTTCTTGTTGAATTTAGAGCTCACTATCAGCTATCCTGACTAGCCAGAAAGAGGTCTAGGACACAGCTGTCTCTGGACCAATCCAATGCTGGAATGACAAAATGCACCCCTGTCCCAGGTTTTTCCATGGGTGCTGGGGATGTGGATTCAGGTCTTTAGGCTTGTGTAGCAAGCGCTTTATTCACTGAGTTATCTTCCTGGCCCTTTAAGAAGGATTCATTTTAAAAGTTATTTATTTATTCTCATTTTATGTGCATTGTATGTATGTGGGTGTCAGATTTTGGAGTTACAGACAGATGTGAGCTGCCATGCGGGAGCTGAGAATTGAACCCAGGTCCTCTGGAAAAACAGTCAGTGTTCCCAACCGTTGAGCCATCTCTCCAGCCCAAGAAGGATTCTTTATGCTCAAAATTTCTATCACAGATAGGCTTTTCTCTCTTGACAGTGTTTCTGTTTTCGGGCCATACTGTGCATGGCTTCACACTGAACTCAGTCTAAACTCCTGGGGAATAAAAGAACTTGAGTGTGTGCATTGTCTCAAACCCTGCCAGGCATTGGGAATTCATGTTATGTTTTCTATACTTCAAAGTTCAAGTCCTATAGGTCTGAACTGAAAACTGGAATGTAACTATAAGATCCGAGACCTCTAAATAGTTTGCTATTCTTTATGAATCCCACAAATGTATATCATGAGAGGAGTATCTTTGAATGATATTTTTAAAAAATTAATTGTTAAAAAGCATGTTTATTTTGGGGGAAATTTTTAATTGAAGTTTTATTTTATTTTTAATTAGGTGTGTGTGTGTGTATATGTGTGTGTGTGTGTGTGTGTGTGTGTGTGTGTGTGTGTGTGTGTGTGTGTATGAATATGTGCATATGAGTCCAGGAGTCTGAGGAGACTAAAAGAGGTTATTGGATCCCCCTGTTGGGGTTAAAGGTTGTAAAGCACCTGATGTGGGTTCTCAGAAACAAACTCAGATCCTGTGCAAGTACAATAAGTGATCTTAGCTGCTGAGGCTCCTCTGCAGCCTCTGAGAAAACGTTACTAACTAAGACTTGCTTTTTCATATAATAAGAGGCCAAGCATCAGAATAACTAGAGAGGAGAAGGGTGATTCTTCATATTCTCCTTTCTTCTTGTTTTTCTTAGTCTTTATGACTCTTAGGACCTCTGACAGGCCATGTCCCACACTGACTAGACAGACACTTAGTCTTTCCTCTCCGAACCTGTGTGAAGGAGTTTAACTTCCAATGACCTGTTTGCTGCCCCAAACATCCCTAATCTGCCTTTGCCCACATACCAGATACCAGGGGGTATGTTGGCCCAGAATTAAGGAATGTTCTCTTTCCTCGGTTGCCAAGATAAAATAAACGGTCTAGAATTTCCAGTAGTTTATCAGATGTCTCACATTTCCCAAAGTCCATTTTGCTGGTGAATTCTTGGTATTTGAATCATTGCCTTTCAATCATCTTCCAGTCAAGCTCATCTGACCTTTCAGAGAAGCTTCCAATTTATTTCAAAATTCTATCCCTAAGCAGAGGTATTAGCTAACTGCCCCTTAGAGAATTTTTCTAGTTTGGATCTGCTGAAGGAATCTCGCAACCAGCACCCATTCTACTATGTTCTGCTCTGTTACCTTGTTCTCTCTTGTTACAGGGTCTCATGTAGCCCAGGCTGGTCTCCAACTCACTATGTAGCTTGAACTTCCTATCATTCTGCCCTCTGCCGCAAAGTGCCGAGATTACAGGCCCGCAGTACCACCCCAGTTTTTATGCTATGCTGGGGATCAAACCTGGAGCTTAGTGCATGCTTTGTAATCTTTCTGCCAACTGAGTAACATCTCCAGATCTGCTGTCCTCCCTACCCACGACCCTCTGCATGCTAGAGATCAAGGCTGGGGCTCTGAGCATACCCGGGGAGCACTTTACCCCTTACTACATATCTCTAGGCGCACATCTACAACTTTTAAAGTGATCCACATCCCCAGTTCTACATTCTGCTCGCCGCATACATTTTCTAATGAACAGTTTCCCACTTAACTCTGGAAACGGGCCAATTTCTCCCCACCACTAATGGACCAGGATGAAACTACAATGGACTTCAATTTACCCTTTGTGACTACTCTCCTCTTTCTCTAGTACTGAGGCTTGAGTGTTAAGAATTTGGTATATGAGACTGGAGCCCACTGAAATGGGCCTGGGGTGAAAAAGCTGGCCTTAACTCCTTCAGTGTCTACACTTTGCCAGCAGCTGTATTATGACTTTGGTTGAAGGAAGTGACTTTTAGACTGGATGTCCTCCCAAATATCTGTACTTCTACCAAGCCTAAGGGTGACATATGCTTCTTTTCAACTCGAATGTGCACATGGATTTTTTTGAAAAGTCCCTGAATACCAGCAGAACTACAGACTTCATGTCCCCAGAGAACAAATACATCCCCCCACAGATGAACTCAAACATCAGCTGATGGGCAATATAATGGCATGGGAAAGAGATTGCAGCAGTGGGCTCCAGAGCCAGAAATCAATGTCTACTTGTTCATTTCACCATAGGATTAGATAGAATGCAGTTTATATCTGCTAGTTTCATGTGGGAAATGTCTTGGCTTTACTTTTGAAATAGATTCTTGGCGTGGTTTCACTGTTAATGACACAGAATTGAAAAAAAAGCCAGTCCTTAAGAAATATGCAAGAGTTATGATCCTCTGATCGTTATCTAGCACGATGTTTTGAAAACTTGCTCCAAAAGAAACCACATGGGCCTGGAGTGGAAGGACAGGAAGAGAGAGGAAGCTGAGTAAGCAGCCAGGAAGCTGAGTGTTCTATTCTGTTTTTCTTAGCTAGGGGAATACAATTAGACCAGAGCTACAAATGCATGAAGCTAAAGCAACAGCAGGTCCAACTGCAGTGGGGGCAGGCAGAGGGACCCTAGTGTTTGTGGGTAAAGGGCAATTACATTTTAGAAAATTTGTAAAAGGGTGTATGCCTGTTACCCCAGCCCTTGGGAGGTTGAGGTTGCAGATCACCTTGAGTTAAAGGCCTGCCAGGCCTATGTAGTGAGTGTCAGGACAACCTAGGAAACCCAGGGAGTTCCAGACCATTAAAAGTTCATAACATGCACAAAGTTAACATATTCCAACTGGGAATAGGGGACTGGACTCGGAAGAATGGAGGGAGAAGTGAAGATCTGCATTATACCTACCTGCTTCCCTGGCTAGAGTGGCTGCTGTGTTCCATGGGAGTGCCTGCTGGAGTTGGGGTTGGGATAAAGCAACAATTAGGGGGAGGGAGATCAGGAGGATAACATCCGTGTGGTCTAGCTGAGATGGGGGCAAGGGGGAGGGAGCCCCCAGAAGGTGGTCTTCTGCAGAATTAGGGATGAGACTAAGGCATTGGATTTGGAGAAATGGAGGGAGAGGCAAGATCTGGATTAGCCTACCTGTTCCTTGATCAGAGTGCTTGCTTGCTTGCTTCCTTCCTTCCTCTCTTTTCTTTCCTTCCTTCTTTCTTCCCTCCACCCCTTGCCTCTCTCTCTCCTTCTTGAAACAAGATCTAATGTAGCCCAGGATGACCTGGATCTGCTCACCCTCCTGGCTCTAGCTGTGGATTATAGGTGTGCACTTGTACACCAGTTTCAAAATAATTTTTGGGGAGCCAGTAATCTACTGCCACCATAATTAACACACTTTTGAGATAAAACTGTTAATTCATTCATGAAGGCAAAGCCTTCCCAACCTAATCACCCATAGGTCTAACCTTTTAATACTGTTATGGTGGTAATTAAATCTCAATATGAATTTTGTAGGGAGGGGACACTCAAACTGTCACAGAAATATTGAAATTTCAAAAGGCATCCTCACACTGATTCTGACCCATGGACATAATTTCTGAGTTTTCCTCTCCCTGTAGACAAGATAAACAATTCAAGGTACCAGGTGTGTGACTGTAAGAATTTACTAGAAATAATAAGGCCATGCTATCTGATCTTCTTTCAATTGTTCCATTAGCTATGACTGCAACCTCTATAATCACCATGATGGTCACTAATAATATAATACTTTATGGTTTACATCACCTCGTCCAGCTCAGTGACAATACTGAAAGGGTTAATGCCCTACTCTGCCTTTAAGGAAGCTTTCAGATACACTACTGACTCCTGGGCATCTTGGTGCATAAGGATTGTAGTGGTTTGAATAGGAATGGCCCCCATAGACTCTTATGTTTAAATATTCTGCCCAAAGGGAGTGGCACCATTAGGAGGTGTGGCCTTGTTGGAGTAGGTGTGGCATTGTTGGAGGAAGTGTGTCACTGTGGAGGCAGGCCGTGAGGTCTAAGAAGCTTAAATGTGACCAGTGTGTCTCAGTCTTCACTTCTGCTGCCTGTGCAGCAAGATGTAGATCTCTCAGCTCCTTTCTCCAGCATCATGTCTGACTGCACGCTGCCATGCTTCCTGCTATGACAATAATGAATAAACTTCTAAAGCCATAAACCAACCTCAATTAAAGGTTTTCCTTTATAAGAGTTGTGGTCATGGTGTCTCTTCATAGCAACTCTAATTCTGACTAAGACACTAATAATCCCAGCATTTGGGAAGTGTAGGCTAGAAGACAAGGAGTTCAAGACGGGGATCGGCTACATGAGTTCCTGTCTCAAAAAATAAACAAAGCAGAATCCCATAGTATTAATATATTTACTGACCTTCAATAGCAATGAGCGTCTCTGCTCAGAGCATTTCTTCTCTATGATTTCTTTCTTTAAAAGAAAAGACTTGCAAATAAGAGGGACCAGCTTATCTAGGAAGAAAACAGTAAAACACATGATGGCATTTGTGGTAGTTTTATATACTACAGTCAAAACAGAGAAACAGCCTAAGGGCCTAATGATTGGAAATTGCTACCTGCAGCAGGCAGAAAACTAGCTGCTTAAAGTGTCTATGAACTAGCTTCTGGAAAGGACTGAGGCCCAGCCCACACACAGACTTCAGCTCAGTGAGACAGTATCAGACTTTGAGTGTCCAGTGCGGTTAGATTATTCATTTATGCTTTTTAAAGATGCTGCCTTTGTGGTGGTTTATTACAGTAGCAATAGAACGCTAACAATAAAAGTCTGACTGGAGTATTTGAGCCTTGGGCATCTCAACAGTTATATGGTACGAGGGGAGCTTATACAGCCACTTGCAGTATATTTAGGATCTACATTTAAAAAGCGGTATGGTGACAGGTACACACATACAGTGAAGCTACAGTCACATTAGAGGTAAAATTACACTTAGGAGGCAAAGAATCAGATGAATAAATAAAAACTCCTAGTGAAAAATTCACACAAATATGAACTATGAATGATGCAGGCTCATCTTTTGTTTTTTCAATTTTCATACTAAATTTCAGGGATGTTTTTCATCTTTTAAATTTTCTTATATTTATTCAGATTATATCTGGATTGTTACCCGCTTGCTTGTATCTTCTCGTTCCTACCCTCTCTCCCTCTTCTGCCCTATTCCCTTCCACTGGACCTCTGACACAAGGAGACCTCCTCCCCCACCATGTGACCACAGCCTATCAGGTCTTATCTGGATAGCCTGCTTCCCCTTCCTCTGTGTACCCACTGGGCCTCCCTACCAAGGGGAAGTGATCAAATCGGGGACACCAGAGTTCATGTCAGAGGCAGTTCCCGCTCTCCTCACAACTATGGAAAATAAGCCGTCTATGAGGGGGTCTAGGTTTATTGCATGCATTGTCCTTGGTTGGTGCAACAGTTTGTGCAGGGCCCCCTAGGTCCAGATCCGCCTGCCTCGATGGTCTCCTTGTGGGGCATACTCTGGTTTCTCTTCAGATGGTACAAATCTTTCACCTTTTACTAAAATTCAGCTTTAAATGGCCCCTTGTAAACAAAAATCCCATCAAGAAAGTTGCAATGATGCTAACCAGTCCAGCTGTGACAGAAGAGGATTCCTTCCCACATTTTGTAGGTAGCCAGCGGAGAGATGGGTTGTCAGTTCAGCTGTTGGTACTGGCATTCCTGTAGAGGGTGAGACCAGTCTCAGCTGAGAGATTGAAAAGAAGTCTTGCCAAGTTCAATGGAGAGAAGAAAGTCTCCAAGCTTGAGAGCTGCACCGGTACTCAGATTTCAGGCTAAGGGGAGGAGGCACAAAGAAGCTGAGCTGGCTCCAGCTGGGGAAAGGAAAAGCTGGTGAGAGGGCATTCTTCAGCCTTGGGGACAAAGTATTTGAATAGAGTGGCTACGGACCTGGCTCAGTCTGTAAAGTGCTTGCTGGGCAAACATAAAGAGTATGAATCCCCAGCACCCACTTATGAGACAAAGCTATGCTCTTAGCTGGGGAAACAGACACAGGAGGGTGCCATTGCAGGAGCTCCCTAGCTAGCTTCTTTTGCAGAGGCAGTGAGCATAAGGTTTGATGAGACTATTAAAAAAATATGATAGTGAATGATAACGAGATTCTAAATCAGCCGGGTAGTGGCGCACACCTTTAATGCCAGCACTCAGGAGGCAGAGGCAGGCGAATCGCTGTGAGTTTGAGGCCAGCCTGGTCTACAAAGTGAGTCCAGGACAGTCAAGGCTACACAGAGAAATCTTGTCTCACAAAACAAAACAAAACAAAACAAAACAAAACAAAACATTCTACATCAACTTTTGTGGTCCACACATGTGTGCACATGTACTAATGTACTACCTATATATACACACACACGTGTGTGTGTATGTGCACGAATTTGAGGGGATCACACACTCATACCATGTTTCCAAATAAATTTCATGTGACAAAGATACAATGGGCCCCTGACACTATAATTTAAAAAAAAAAAAATTTTTACTCTACCTAAATTGGATTGGATTGCAGGGGAAACCGACCAAAGGAGTGAGAGGTGCATCAACAGTAACTCAGAACTGAACCTAACACAAGTTGTGTGGGTGAGGAGAGAGCTGAGAGCAGTGAGACATAGTCCATCAAAGTATCACACCTTCATGCTATGAGTACATGTCTTCACTGTCTTCAACTTTGTAGAATATTCAAGACCCTAATCTCCACCTCTCCTTCCTAGGATTCATCCTGGCCTAGAATATTGCAGGCCCCATTGTAAATCAGCAAGTGATTGCTGAGCGAATTCACGACTTAGAATGCATCTTGGAGGCAAGAATCAAGCCCTTGGTTCATCTGGGATTGTACCAGCTTGCTACAGAGCAGCTACTAACCTGCTCCCTTGAGAATCTGTGGAGGGCCTCCCTCCAGTCATGTGCCCCAGGCCATGAAAAGCTATCAGTTCTCTGGTGAGAGGTGAATTTGGAGCCCTATATCTGCAGTTGTTCAAAGGAGCCGTGGAACTTGGGTTGTCCTCAAAGGCCCAGAAGATGCTAGAAGGTAGTATGTTGCATGTTAGAGGAGTCTATGCCTTGAAAGCCCAAGAAACTGATTTCTACCAGGCGTTCCAGAAGCAGCTCAGAGGTCCTTGTGTGGCCATGGTTAAAAAACAAGGAATCCTTCCTCAAAATCCTCTGGACCCAGTTCAACTGTGTTCACATTGTATCTTCAGAGGACTAATAGATTCTTGTGGTTTCTCCTGTTTTTTCTTGGGGACTAAATGCACTATGACTCCCTAGGGACTGTGCAGTATCCCAGAAACCTAATTTCTGTAGAGGATGGCAAAAATTCCTTATCAAAAAGATAGGGAAGAGAGCCAGGGAAGGAGCTCAGTTGGTCGAGTTTTTTACTATTATGCAGGAAGCCCTGGGTTACACCCACAGCACCATGGCAACCAGATGTGATTGTGAAATCTTGTAATCCTAGCATTGAGGAAATAGAAGCCAACGGGATCAGACATACAAGGTCATTCTCAGGTGTGTAGTTTGAGGCATGCCATGGCTACAAGAAACCTGTCTCAGCCCTCCAGAGAGAAGGGAGGTGGTTACTGGAGAAATGGCCCAGTGATTAAAGGACTTGCGATGCAAGTGTGAGGACCAGAGTTTGGATTTCCACAACTCATGTAAATAATGGAAGACAGACGTGGATGATCACCAGAGAAAATGGACTGCTGAGACCCATCTCCGTGGGCTCTGGATTTGAGATACCCCGCCTCAAGGAGACAAGGTAGAAGAGTACTCTCCATGTGCATGAACATACACACACACACACACACACACACACGCATGCACGCGAAGCAGCAGTGCTGTCTCAGACCTGTAAGTTTATGTATGTGCTTTCCTGTGCTTCTGTGGCAAGGAGAGAACAAGCAGGAGTGGATCTTGATTTTGTGTGTCTGAAGCTTGTTTGGTTTTGAGGAGGAAGCTTAGTTATAGTTTCCATATACACTTCTCAATTGTTTGTCAACACTTATATTTGGACCATAGGAAGGCTTTGCCATCTCCCTGAGCCTTGCCTGGGGAAGGATATGCCATGTCCATCGGTCTGAGGCATTGGAGTTCTTGACATGTTTGCGCTCATGGTAACAACACACATTTACTCAGAACTTCATCCACTCCTCCCAATTCCATGATAATTTCTTGTGATTTTCCCATTCTAAACACATATGAAGACCTTCACTCTATATAATGTATAGATAATATTATGCACCGAGTTATCACAGTCTGGTTTATACCTAGTGGGTAAGAACGTCCATTTTTGACTTGAGATCATTAAGAGAACTAAATTCTCTTTACACAATTCTACAGATCTTATAACTGGGAGCATTCAAACAGACTAGCCTTTGGCTCATATATTTCAAGCCTTTTTTTCTCCTGAGTACTCCATTATGCTAGTACCAGGCATGCTATAACATATTGGGTTTACAGCCGCTGGATGATCCTAGTAAGGCATCACAGTGGATGGCAGAGGCATTCTTCAAAGTCATTCCTGCATCAGGATGACTGGTCCTAATACAAATATGAAAGACAAATGTATCCCATGGCACAAACTGTTCACAATTCAATTTCACCTTGGGTGTGTAATTTTTTTTTTTACTTTTCTTTTTTTATTAATTTATTCATATTACATCTCAATGGTTATCCCATCCCTTGTATCCTCCCATTCCTCCCTCCCTCCCATTTTCCCCTTACTCCCCTTCCCTATGACTGTGACTGAGGGGGACTTCCTTCCCCTTTATATGCTCATTGTAACTTTTTAATACTATGGATATCTCCAATATATAGGAAAAAGAAAAACTACAGTGGAAAGAGGAGGACAAACATCTTATGTAACTGTGAGTAACATACCTTACTTTGGCAAATTTTACAAAAGTATGTGACCATGTGAATACATTATCTTGGAAGGACACCAGGTGTGCTTTGAAGTCCTTATGCCTCATCAGCCGCCTTAACAACCTGTTGAGGACAAGAGTAGGTCTTCTTGATGTTTTCTTCTAGAACTCACTGTGTTCTCTATGGCTAAATAAATCCACCTATGTTCTTTTTAAATAATTTATTTAATTTATGTGCATTGGTGTGAACGTGTCTTGGAATTACAGACTTGCCATGTGGGTGCTGGGAATTGAACCCGGGGCCTGTGGAAGAGAAGGCAGTGCTGTTAACCACTGAGCCATCTCTCCAGCACCTCCACTTATGTTCTTATGTACACAAATTTTAAGTCAGCATCTCACATACTCAGCTGGCCTTGCACTCCTTAGGTAACTGAAAAAGACTTTGAACTTCTGGTCTTCCTGCTTGTGCTACTAACTGAGCCCCCCTCCCAGCTCTGTCTGCGTGCTTTACTACACATTCACACACTCACCGCGTGCCCCATTGACTCCTCCAGCACTTCCAGTCAGAACAGCTGCGCTAGGAGCATGACTTAAAGTTGTTAAAACTGAAAGCAATCTTTTAACAATAAGTTATTTTCCCAAACAAAGCAAGACTTTTTGCTTTTTAAGTTGGCAACAATGGATTTGACCACTTCCCTGAATTTAATATGTTCTCAAAGGCATTTAAATGAAATAGAACTATTTCTATGTTACCAAAAATCATTAAAATGTGCTGAGTTATTGTGAAAACAATAAAATGTTACAACAAAACAATACCAAACAACAAAAGCCCATCAAGGCATTGTGGCAGTGCCTGTAATACTAACACCCAGGAAGCGAAAACAGGATTGTTGTAAATTCTTGGCCAGCCTGGGCAACATAGGGAGTTCCAGGCTAGTGTGGGATGCATTTCAAAGCCCTGTCTCAAGAACAGCAAAAAAGTAGGTTTCCCTAAATAGGTCTTATTTTAATTTTTTCTTTTCTTTTTTTTTTTTTTTTCAACTGATTTAATTCTTTTTTTTATTAATTTATTCTTGTTACATCTCAATGTTTATCCCATCCCTTGTATCCTCCCATTCTTCCCTCCCCCCCATTTTCCCCTTACTCCCCTCCCCTATGACTGTTCCTGAGGGGGATTACCTCCCCTGTATATGCTCATAGGGTATCAAGTCTCTTCTTGGCTACCTGCTGTCCTTCCTCTGAGTGCCACCAGGTCTCCCCCTCCAGGGGACATGGTCAAATGTGAGGCACCAGAGTACGTGAGAAAGTCATATCACACTCTCCACTCAACTGTGGAGAATATTCTGACCATTGGCTAGATCTGGGAAGGGGTTTAAAGATTACCTCCTGTATTGTCCTTGGCTGGTGCCTTAGTTTGAGCGGGACCCCTGGGCCCAAATCTGCCTATCATATTGTTCTACTTGTAGGTTTCTAGGACCCTCTGTATCCTTTTATTTTGCTATTCTCCCACGCGTCTCTCATTTTTTCTTATATAACAACTTTGTTATTTTGAATATTAGACTTTCTTTGAAAATTATCTAAAAGCTTTATAATTCAACATTGATTCATTAATCATTCTTAATCTTTTTACCAGTGGTCAAAATAATTTGAGCACATATTATTGAGCCAGAAAGGAAGTATGTATGTATGTGTGTATATGTATATCTATCTATCTATCTATCTATCTATCTATCTATCTATCTATCTACCTATCTTTCTATCTCTATCTCAATATCTATATATATTCCCAGTATTCAGGAGTTGAGTTTGAGATTAGCTTGGGCTATGTAATAAGACTACTCTATCTAAAAAAGAATGGAATCAAAACAAAAGACTCTGTTATCATTGGCATGTAAAACACAAAAAATGTAAAATTTTTTTCTATAGATACATTGAGAAAAATAAGTCCAAATCCTTTAGATTTCATGCAGTCCACATTGGCTTTGAACTGGTTATGTAGCTCAGGCTGGTGTTAGACTTTTAATCCTCTTCCTCTACCTCCCAAAGTTTGGGGAAATTTATGTACATTGTGTGTCTGTGGGAGTTTGTGTTCACTATATGTATGCATGTGACTGTAGAGGCCAGAAGGCATCAGATTCCCTGGGAGCAGAGTTACAGGCAGTTGTAAGCAGTCTGATATGGGCACTGGCACTGGTTAAAAACACGTCTAGAGCTGTAAACATTCCTTCTAAAAATACATAGGGAAGAAATAAGTCTACATTCCCTTGATCTCATATAGCACAAACTATTGCTCAGCACAAAGGGGCCATGCAATATGTGTTTGCTGTATGGAAAGATAATTAGTGAGTGTGTTAGTCTTGACTTTAATAGGTACCCAAGACTCAGGTGTTTGTTGTCCTAAACTGGTTAGGGGAATGACAATGACAATGACATTGGTGACTGTCCTATTTTTAATCCCAAAGGCCTTTTCTCTGATGTAACCAATTTGTAGCATGTACCAATGTCCATTATCTTCTTTAAGATCTTTCCTTCTGAAGCTTTCAGGACACCAGCTTACAACCGCACTGGGCAGTGTTCCTTCATGTGGGAGTAAATCCAATCAGTGGAGTAAATCCAATCAGTGGACACATAAAATCAAACTGTCCATAAGGTTTATAATTATTCCTGGGAGCACTGCAATTTGAACTTACTAAAAATTTGACGTACTGCTCTCATTGCTTTACTTATTAATTTTTTTATTCTTACCTTCTCCACTCTGACCTCAACTATGACCACTGTCTAAAATATTGATTCTCTGTCTGCTTCCCACTTATCTTTTTTTCTTTCTTGGAATATTGTCTTGGTAAAGGATTTTCATTTTCCCAGCCTGCCTATTACAAAGATTTTTCTAAGGGTTATCTCAGTCCCCAATTCTTCTTTATTGTCACCCAACTTTCCATCTCATTGTGTGACAATCTTCCTACAATTCCTACTGTGTTCAGCATGGTGTTTGCATTCCTCAACATGGGCTAGCCTTGACCTTCCTCACTCATGTTCTGTGACCTTCCACTCCTGTCACACACTTTCTGCTAAATGAGACAATAGAGAACTTGGTATTTCTTTTCTTTCTTTTTTTGTATTATATTTCTTTTTTAAACATATACATTTATATTATTACACATGAATAAAATAAACTACATACAGCAGGAAGAACCATGAGACAATCAGGAATTATATAAATGTTACATTCATAGTGATTTGGCTATTTGTATTTGGCAACCTTGAAGTAAATATCGTTCTTATCTTGTTGGGTCTAAATTTCTGAATGAAAATCAATATTTATCATATATCACATCTCTTAATACAAAGACTTATATGCCAACCAAGGTCCATGTAGGATGTGGACCTAGACCTTCTTCTCAGATGTAGTAGATAGGCAGCACAGTCTCTGTGCAGATCTCACAATATGTGGAATAGGGATTACTTCTGACATGGATTCAGGCCTCCTAATGCTGTTCACATCTACCATGGCAGGGTGGCCTTGCCAGACCGCAAAGGAAGAGGATACAGGTAGTACAGAGGACACTGGATAAGCTGAGGTCAGATGTTAGGGGAGGTTTCCCCTTTCTAATGACCCCGGGGAGGGAGGGAAAGGGGATGAGGGAGGGGCTGGCATTGGGAAGTGATGAGGTAGAGAGCTGCAATTGGGATGGAAAGAGAACTTGGTATTTTTTTTTTAAATGGATCCCTCCAAACTCCTCAGCTTTCATATAATTAACCCTAAAGTATCCACCTCTCTGCTTTTACTCTCTAGGATAACTTCTGTTTTCTATCTCTCTTTTTAAAAACTGTGTAGCCCAGGCTGGCCTAGAACTTGTGATCCTCCTTCATTGACCTCCATCAGCAAAATCCTACCATTATGTGCCACCACAACCCATAACTCATGTTTTTTCTTCAAGTCACTTCTAGGGTTTATTTGGAAAGTTGATGCCTGCCTGGGGCTACTCCTTCCACTCTGCTGTTCAATGAGCTTCCTGGGTGTTTTCCTTGCATCTTATAATTCACCTTCTGGATTCACGTCATGCTCTCCATTTGATTGTGAGATGTTTGAGAGGAAAAGTTTTTCTAGGGAGTTGATTCTACTTTTAGTTCATCAGAAAGTCATTTCACCATTTAAATGAATGTTTTAAATACAATATATTTTAGTTGATGTTGACTTGAAGCAGAATATATAACTGTTTCTATGTGCATTTCTGTCTCTTGGTTGTAATTTGGCACCACGATCAGTTGCTACATTTCTATTGATGTCAGAGTATGAGAATCATACTGTCATCTGGTAAGAGGACAATCGGGGCTAAGGTTAGGATACTTATGCAAATGAAACCCTGCTCCATTCTCTTTTCCTCTTATCTTTAAAAAGAAAACTTCTATTGTTGTAGGGGTGCTTTTGTTGCTACCAAATTGAAAGGGGAGTACTACTTTTTTGAGTGGATGGTATTAATATAATTCTGGGAAAGAAAATGTGGTCACAAAAAGCGCTGGAAGTGATCTCACCAACCTGTTATCCATATGACCTGTATTCTGGGCTCTGTTCCAGGAATGGAAATAAGTTTGCTTTGTTCCAGGCGCATTCCCTCAGTAGGGACTCTTTGTCAGCTCTTTCTGCCCATGTCTCTCACAGAGCTTAGCCCACAGTGACTGTATGGGTATTACTGCACCACCAGACTCACCCAGTGGTTACGAAGCAGGCTTCGGCTGCTCCTGTCTCTAACTGTTGATAAATGACTAATCCTTTCTGGCTCTAAGTTTTCTTGTTAATAAAAAAAAGTAGACAATAACTTCTAGATGAAGCTAGGCATAGAAGTTTTGTTATCCAGCTGGTGTCTATGTCTTACATGTAGTAATTCTGTACTATCTGTTTTCACTATATATATATGAGCCATGCATCGCCACTCACATTGCTCAGAGCACAAAATGTCCCCATGTACAGGGTACTGCCATGCCTAGAGATCTCATTTATAGGTCAGATTCATCCTAAGAGACTAAATTTTGTATTCTCCCATGCAGATCTCCATCTATTCCACTCTCCTAAGGTTCTGGCAACAAAGCACCATAAACTATGTGGCTTAAAATAATGGAAATCTCTTCCTTCAGTGTGCTAAACACAATTCTGCAGTTCAGGGATTGACAGGGCCATGCTTCCTCTAAGACTAAGTGTAGGATCCTTCTTCCTCAAATACCTTCTAGTGATGACCAGCAGTTCTCAGCATAACTTGGTTTGCAGCCATGATTCCTCCCTCACAACCCCAATATCTATTTCTGGCTTTGCATGGCATGTACTTCTTTTTGCTCTCTCAGTCTCTCTCTCAGTCACTCTCTCTCTCTCTCTCTCTCTCTCTCTCTCTCTCTCTCTCTCTCTCTCTCTCTCTCTCTCTCTCTCCTCTGTGTGTGTGTGTGTGCATGCATGTGTATGTGTGACAGTGTCTCATGTAGTCCATATCAAGTTCAAGTGCACTATAAAGCAGAGAATGAACTTGAGCTCCTGAGCATCCTTCTTCTAACATCCCAAATCCTGTGCCCGTGTCTTCTTTTTTTAAGCACACAATTTATATTAGATTGGTACTTGTCTTAATCTTGAGTTAGTTATATCCATCCTACTTCCATATGAGGTCACATTCATGGATAGTGGAAGTAGGATCTTGACCTCCTGGGGTCATCTTTACAAAGATCATATTCAACCCATGACATTGGGTGGGAGAACTTCCCACCCAAAACTATTGGAAGGGATGGAGAGAGATGAGTTTTGGGGACTGCTGAGCTGTGCAGAGCATTCTCATTCAAGATCAGATCCCTGACTGGGGTGCTGCACATTCAATTACTGATTAATGTAGGGATAGAAGGCTAGGCTACCCGACCATTCTAGATTACCTCTGAAGGGCATTTTCAAAAACACCCACCCTACCCTTGCTCGAAGTGCAGGGAGACTATTCTGGGCTTCAGCTGCAAGTTGTCTTCCATCAGCTAGTCCTGTCTCCATCTCCTGCCTTTCACAGTTGCTGTTTTCCAGAATGGCCTTGTATTAATCTGCCTTAGAGGGCGATTCTTGGAGAGACAGCCTATAATAGAGTTCTTAAAAGGATTGAGGGTCTTGCTGCAATGTTTTGTTCACCACAGTTACCACTTCCTGAGCACACAGCACTTAGGAAGTCTTAATTGGTTGACTGTTTGGGTGACAGTTCTATGAGGATAATTGAACAGAATTAAGTGTGCAATTCATTTCCACAGTTGCCTGTAATGTGATTGAACCTGTGCGTGTGTGTACCCATAATCAACCACACACCCACAGAGACTTGCCACTTATTTACCCAAGTTCCTTGTCAGCATGACCACCAAAAACATCCTCTGTAGTGTGTGTCCTGTGGCATGGAAGTCAGAGTCTCTTAATGCCTGACAATAAGAGCAATCTCTTAGCATGAATTCAGAGATAAGCAACCAACAGTAATAGCCTAGGCATCAATGATTAAGGAGTTGAAAACATAACATATTTCAACTCAGGAGACCAGGTGCATCCAGAGCCAAGCACTGGCTTTGAAAATACATTGGAAGTGAAATACACTGTTCTGCTGGTGACAGAACTTACTAAAAAGGAGGGAAAGGGAAAGAGGCTCCCTGTGTCTTAAGCACTGAAAATTAGGGCCAGGTATCTTTCAGTATATGCTCATGGAGGCATGGAACAATCAATGATACCAGCTATTAATGCCAGAAAATGCTTTGCTTTTGTTCCTTGCTCCCTCAGAGAATACATTAAAAGCAGACATGAAAAAGATGATCTACGTATCAGGAGTAGTAATGACTGTTAAACAGAGGAAATATGGAACAATCTACTGTGAGTTTGGTTAGCGTTAGCATAGGTTGTCTGTAAGTAAGCACTACATGCTACAATCGTGATAATTACTTAAAGTGGAGGTAAACAAAGATTATTTTGATAAGCATTAAAAAGCCTTCCTATGCTGGTGAATTTTTACTAAGAGAATGGTTTCATAAGACCTACTTGGCTACCTTTTTGTTTCATCTTGTTATTTTATTTTATTTTGAGACAGGGTCGCACTATGTAGGCCAGGAGTGGCTTTGAACTTATTTAAACTTGAACCTTTTTACATAAAGATTTAAAACCTAAGTAAAAAAGAAAGGAAAAATTTCCAAATGGGGGTAGGAGCAAATGAAATCATTTTCATCTTGATGTGATACATGCAGATGCCATTCAAATACTTGTTTTTAGTTTTACATGAAAAAAAGGAGGAAGATCAAATCTTTATGTTTAACATAACATATCCTTATGCAAGACATGATTTGTTTGTGGATACACATTAAAAAATAATAAGTTTCCTAACTTTTGAATGAGCAATGCACAGATTCTGGCATAGGAAGATAAATAGAAGCTCACTGGAATACTACTAATGTTGCTGTATGGAACATGATCGATGATGGTCTTGATTTTTTGGTTTCAAATAAATGAATTTATTAAGCATGTGGCAAGCCAAAGTAAAGAACAAGTAGCAAGTGGTAGATAAATAGATGCAGAAACATCATCAAATTGTGCACTTGAACAACAGCTAACAGTAATGACTGGAGTAGCCAAACAGAGAGCAAATAAAAGCAGTATCATCAAATCAAGTGATTACAACATCTAATAGATCCAGTAAGATAGAGACATTCAATATTGTGAATGGCAACTCATTGAACAGTTAATTATGCAACCATCACAAACATCAAGAAAGGGATGACAAAATAATTTGGAGAAATGTTTTCCCCCTTGGCAGCAAGTGACTAAAGAAGGCTTTTCAAAGCTCTGTACAGTGTAATTCTCAACAGTGTAAAATATGTATGAACTAAGGAAATATACTTCTCATTAAGATGGATGATGACTTGGAGTGGTGATTCACTTCTTTGCTTTTTTTTATTTCGTTTCCAATTTTTTTAAAATAATGGGCATATATTTCTTTAATAACAGTTTCAAAGACATTGCTAATGATAAAAAATAAAATGATGTAGGACTTGGTCCCAGAATATGTTCATAGTCCTAGCCATCAATACTTTGTGTTATGTTTTAATGATACTTTAAATATATATTTGTATTTAGTTTCTGAAAATTGCATGCATGAACTCAGTGCATTTTGATCTTATCTACTCCTCCTCCACTCTCCCTGAGAACCACCAACTGGTCTCTCTCCCACCCACTTTGGTTGTAGGAATCAATCTCAACCTCACTAGGAAACTCTCTCTGCTGGCTAGATTTCACAGTGCTAGAAGGTGCTATGCAGGCTTGGGTGAGGGGAGGGCAAAAAGACATCAATGGTCATAGAGTTCTTTCTATTTAGATCTTCCTGCTTGTTTTCCACCTTTTTCAGAAATAAGAATTATCTTGGTTACTCAGTTTTTCAATTTATGAGATGCATGTGCTGCTTATTGCACTGAAGAGATGCCTTTGGTTGCTCAGAAAGAAAAAAAAAAAAGTAAAAACAAACAAACAAAAAGCCCCAAACCTTTCCAAAACCCTTCCCTCTTCTATCTGGCTTTTAATTATTACAAAAGTTGAAAGAGGTACTGTAAGTTTACAAGAACTGAAAGATCCTGCAATCCCAGCCTTTGGGGCAGAGGTAGCATGATCACATGTTTGAGACCAACCTAGACTACAGAAAGTACTCCAGGCCAACCAAGGCTATAGAGCAAACACAAAACCCAAACAAACAATTATGTAATCAACAAGAAAGACATAAATAGCTTTTAATAGATTGTTTTAACATGATTTTTCTCTTTTCTAATATGTCTTGTCCTTGAATCTTTATGAATAATGGTGCCGACTAGGAGTCTGACATTTTAAGAAAGATGTTGCCTTACTATAATTGTATTTCAGTGGCACAGTACAATTTAAATAGGCTCCTCTATATTATTCAGACAAATTAGAGTATTACCAGGACTCAGTCTTTGAATAATAAAAACTTTCCTAGCATTACTCATCATCTTTAGTGTAGGCAGCTTCATTGTGGCCATATTGCTAACTCCTTTAAGTATGTGAAATTGGGTTGTTTTTCTATGCTCTCAGTTTCCATGGCTACAGTGTTTTATGAACTCCAAAGTGAGCTAGTGTGATAGCTTGAAACTGTGTTCATATTTTTTTTATACTGCTTTCCTTAAAAGTGAAACTCCCACTGAGTGTGGGCTAGAGTTAGAGGTTTGTATCTAACAAATATGTGGAGAACGTGACCAAAGGTGTGTGGCCACCTACAGTAGATTACAAGAAGTATTGCTATCTACCCTTGTCTCTTAGATCATTCACTATAGGGGAAGCTAACTGAAAAACTGAAAAGTCAAGCAACTCTATGTATAGACTCACATGACAGAGACTAAGGCCTCTTTTTCTTCTTCTTCTTCTTCTTTTTTTTTTTTTTTTTTTTTTTTTAAGAAAGGGTCTCTCTATAGCCTTGACTTTCCTGGATCAGGCTGGCCTCAAACTCACAGCAATCTGCCAGTGTCTACCTCCCAAGTGCTGGGATTAAAGGCATGCACCACCACACCTGGTGACTAAGGCCTCTTGACAGTAGTTACATAAGAGAACCAACCATCTTAGAAGCAAGTCTTTTAGCCTTAATCAATCTTCAAATATCTGCATGCTTGCTGATGTCCTAACTATACCCTCAGAAGAGACCCTGATGCACAATTACTAAATTTTTCTAACATTTCTAACCCCCTAAACCTGAAATAATAATGCCAATTATTTTGATTCATCAAATGTTAATGTGTTCCACTGAGACTTGTGAGGGTTTATCTCATCCTTAACTTGACTGGACTTGGAATCAACTAGACCACACCTCTGGGCATGTCTGTGAGGGCATGTGCTGAGAGATTGAATGGATGACAAAAAACCCGTTCTGAATGTGGACTGCACCATACTTATGCACTAGGGTCTCAGATTGGATAAAAAGGAGAAAGACAACTGAGCATCTTCATCTATCTTACTGTTTTCTCACTGCAGACACAACATAACCAACTACAGCATGATCCTTCTGCTATGCCTCTCCTGCTATGATGGCCTGGACCGTCAAAGCATTAGTCCAAATAAGCCCTTCCTCCTTTAAGTTGCTTCTTGTCATTGTTGGTCACAGCAAGGGGGAAGGTAATTAGTCTAATAACTAATACAGCATATCATAGAATGTGATCGATGGAAAATTATTTGGCAAGATGCCATGCCCTGCTCATGTAGTTTTGGCAATATGACAGAATCTAAACCAGTGCTTCTCAACCTGTGGATCATGATTCCTTTGCCAAACCTCTCTCTAAAAAGATTTGCATTACAATTCATAACAGTAGGAAGATTACAGTGAGAAAGTAGCAAAAAAATAATTTTATGATTGGGGGTCACCACAACATGAGAAGCTGTCCTAAAGGGTCCCAGCATTAGGAAGGTTGAGAACCACAGTTCTATAATTTATGGTAGACACATAATGGTAAGGAAAATAGACCCCAGATAGATATATAAGAGGAGCCATTATCAATAACTAAAGTGGCTAACTCATCATAAAGAATTCCTACTATTTTCATAGAAGTAGACTTTTGTCATTGGGTATTTTTTTCTTATTTCAAGGTAAAAGAAGTACGTCATGCCAAAAATGGTATAAAAATTGTATAATCATTGCATCTGTTTAAAAAGCAGCATTTTCATTGAAGTTTGAAAAATTAGAAACTAGATTAGAAGATGTTACTTTTTGCCTCAAAGCTACTTTCATGAAAACCTTTTAGAGAAATTATGGTGCCATGGTTTAGATTGGATTCAAAGCCTTAAGTACAAGGCTTAAGTACTAATAATTTAGAATGAGAAATCAGCTAAAATCCCACAGTTCTGTGCCAGCATACTAAATGCTGTCAGCAATTTTATTGAGAAGTCGAGTGATACATCTTATGCTAGACCATGTGTGCAATAGTTTTATTCCAAAGCAACCTTGTATCATTTAGGTAAATAACTATCTGTTACCATACTACTTAAATCAAAATGTATGCTGGTTCTCCTTTTTCTTAATTATAATTATCTGCTTCAACAGTCATCAATTTTCTTGATTTCTTAAGCAATTGAGACAAAGGAATCTAATTCATACCCGTTTTATCTTGTTCTGTCCCAATGCTCTGAGACCTATCAAGAGAATCAGCTCAGAGCCCACAATTTAGTTGTTGACCAGTAATTTTCACAGCACAATCTAGAAAATTGATATAAAGGTGACACAACTATATGCCTGTGAGCAAGGCAGTTATTTCTGGCCAATTGCTGCTCCACCTTGCTGCCAGTATTCTTATATGCAAAATCAAGGTCCTGGACCACCGTTGCTATGGCAACCATCATTATATATCACACTAAAATCTGGTATTGAAATGTACAAGAAGCACGAGGCATAGATTTTTCATATCTTTTCCAAGTTCATTTTTCATGGTTTCATGTACCAATCCAAGATGAAACATTTGAGTTTTTAAAATGATGAATATATATTCTCCCCCTTTGAGATTTAGAACTCATTTATGTGACTGAAATAGCAATTCACCATCAAATGGATTTAATATGTTTCAGGCAATTAGACTTTCTCTCAAAGCAAAGGGTAGAAAGCATTTGGTGGTCTTCTATGGAGCTCATCTGTCTCCTTTGCTCCGTGATACCATGAGAATTATCCTTCAGATGCCAAATTGCTGTGAGAACAATGTGTGGGGATTGCAAATGAGGCGTGACATTTTCCCTTCTACTCAATAAGGAGTAGATAAATGTTGAGATTCATGTGCTCCCCTCTGTTTAATTCATATGACAAAGACAGGGGCTTCTTCATCGACGATTGATTGCTCCTCCTTTGCCCTTTTTATAGCAGTTACTACGTGATGGGCTTGGCACTTGGCAGAGACACACTGTTCTCATTATTGGAATCACTGGCATTAAAATAATGAGAGAGAAGGGTGTAGATTAAAATTAAATACAGAGAATGAACACTGATTTTTAAAAATTACTGAGCCCAGCGACTACCAAGGATGCATCCTGGAAAGAACTGTGCGTTAAGCACTAAGTGCTCATATCAGAAGAGCGACCCATACCCTTGTATTTGACACATTTAATTCCCAGCAGTCCTCCTCTTTCTCTATGAAGAGATTATATAACTGAAAATGTCATAACAAATGGAAGTAGAACACAGAGAAACCCTATTGCTGCTGGCCTGCTGTGCATTTTCCCAAACATTTTCTAGATGCAAAGTTGGCACTTAAAAACAACCAAACACAATTATGATACCTATTGGCAAGACCAGAAAATATTTTTAAGAATTTGTAAAGAACTCAAAGAATTGGACATTGGAGATGTTGTTGTTTTGCTTTTTGAAGCAGACTTACATTGTAGCCCTCTCTGGCTGACCTTGAATTGATGGTAACAATCCTCCTGCTTCCCCTCCCTCTCCAGAGTTGTAGGATTGTAGACTTAAGCCCACCATCCTGAGCTAGATTTCAATTGAAACCCTGCATTTTTGATAGGGAAAATGATTCTATGTTTGTAACATCTTTTCTTTCTATGATTTCTTTTAATGGAATGACCCCCTCCATTGACTAAATGGTGTTGCCAGCACATGGCTTGAAAAGACTTTATTTTTGCCTTGTTTTTTATTTTATTTTAAAAACTGAGCAGTTCTCAGATGAAATTCATGAACTTCAGAAATAGAAATAAAAATAAATAAATTAAAATGCCTTTGAGCCAGAAAGATAAGACAGAAAAGTGAGTCCCATTTAATTTGTTTTGCTTTAACTCAAATACTGAAAGCAAACTCCATCTACTCATTGGTTTTACTGAGTAAACATCACAAATGACAAGCCAGAGAGAACGTAACTAGGGCATAGCAATTCCCAAACAGTCCAGATTGAGGAAACTGCTTACTTAGAGTGAATTGCTAGAAGAGATGGATTATTAAACTAGAGTAAATATTCCTCCACCTGGAGGGCCAATGTTTGACTTTCCTCACGAAACATCACATCTCTCATAGTACCTGAATGAATAGATCATGCCTTCTTGCTCATTTTGTTAGGGCCTATGTTCTTGGTAAAAGAGGCACCCAGCCAACAAGGCTCAAGAGGCACCTAGCCACCTAGGCAGGTCAGAACAGATGAAGGTCTAGATAGGATAGAATTTTTTCATCATAGACAAGAGTTTGACTAGACAGTGTTTTCGATGGAAAACAAGTAATACAAATTAATCAACATTAAATGCAAGATCTTAAAAAATATTTTGTACCTTAAAAACACCCATGTTTTGGTGATTAAAAGACAATGAAAACGCTATATCTAACCATAGTAAAAACATTTCTCTGTGGTCAGATGGTGGGGGAGGAGGAATCCCCCCCCCCCCGTCAGAGGTGTAGGGGAGAATAGCGCAGAAGAGAGAGGGAGGGTGAGAATGGGAAGATACAAGTGAGGGGACAACGATCAGGATGTCATATGAATAAATTATAATAAAAGATCTTGAAAAACATTGCCTAAAATTTGTAAATCTTTTGTTTCTTAAAATTTCAAGTTGTATTATTATTGTATATGATGTGGCATGTATACGTGTGCCACAAAGCACATGCAGAAGTCAGTGGTCATCAGGCCTGCAAGGTGAGCACTTTATTTCACGGAACCTTCATGCTGGACCTTTTTTATTTTTTAATTGTTTTTTATGTATTATAATTTATTCACATTATATCCCAATTGTTATCCCTTCACTCTGATCCTCCCTTTTCCACCCTCCCTCCATTTTTCTCCTTATCTCCTCTCCCCCCCCCCACCTCAGACAGGAGAGGTCTTTTTCCCCCACCATCTTGTCACAGTTCATCAGATCTCATCAAGATAGCCAGCATCCCCTTCCTCTGTGTGCCCACAGGGCCGCCCTGCTATAGGGCAGTGATCAAATAGTAGGTACCACAGTGCATGTCAGAGGGTCCGAGGCAGTCTCCCTCACTCCCTCCCCATGTGGAGAATTAGCTGTCCATCAGCTACATCTGAACAGGAGTTCTAGGCTCTCTGCTTGCATTGTCCTTGATTGGTGCATCAACTTTTTGAAGGCCCACCTGTGTCCAGATCTGCCAGCCTTGATGGTCGCTCTGTGGGGTTCCTGACCTCTCCAGGTCCTTCCATCCCATCACTCTTCCATATAACTCTCAGCTCTCTGCCCAGAGTCCCTGCTGGACCTTTGATGTTTGGTTTCAAGGCCAGGTCTTACATACTCCAGGCTGACCACAAACTTGCTATGTTTTTGAGGATGACCTTGAACTTGTGATCCTTCAAATTCTATCTCCTTATCACTAGAACTACAGATGTGTGCCATCACACTTACTCTTTTGTGGTACTGTGGACTGAACCTAGGGCTTTGTCTTTCTCATACCAGATACTGTTGCAAGTGTGGATTCAAAAATCAAGACAAGGCTTATGGTTTCATGGTGTGTTCATGTACCTTGTATGCATACATGGAAGTGCGTAGTTAATATATACCAAAAGAATAAAGAACTTATTGTCCTCCCTAAAAAAAAGAAGTGGCAGGAGTAGCAAGATGACTTAGTGGGCTAAGGTGCTTGCTACCAAGCCTGATAACCTCAATCTGATCCCTGGGATCTGTATGGTAGAGAAAATGAACTTTGGAAAGTTGTCCTCTGATCTCCACACATGCACTCGGTGATGTATAAACATGCACACAGATATCAAACGAATATAATAAAAAAGGTTTTAGATACTTCAACAAAGAAA
The DNA here is from genome assembly GCF_903995435.1 of Acomys russatus. Lineage (NCBI taxonomy): Eukaryota > Metazoa > Chordata > Mammalia > Rodentia > Muridae > Acomys > Acomys russatus. The sequence continues at coordinate 28,054,428 of NC_067169.1, forward strand.
ACAAAGAGTGATACAAGTGACTGAGACAAGTGCTCTATGCTTCCTGGAGCAAGCCTCCTTCAGGAGTGCAGAGGTTGTCAAGAATGCCTTCAGTAACATGAGTTATTTCTACCCATAGTACTGTGCGTCTTGCCTGCCAGACACTTGTTGATGTTCTCTCTTCTTGCCAATGATGCTTCCCAGGATCTAATCAGCAACTCCAGAGGCTCAGGAGTCTGACATGTTGGGCACACTTGGTAGAACTGCATTTGAATGTTGCAGTGACATCAGCTAAAGCTGCCACGATTACGTAACCCCAGGATGCCCACATGCTCATTTATAATGAGCCTTGGGAAAGCAATGCACAATTGCTCTGTAGTTCACCATTTTTTTTTTTACAAAGCCAGAGCATCATCCGCAGCATGAAGTCGGAACAGAGACTCACCACAGATGATTCAGATGTGTCCTGGCAGGAGGCAAAGACAGAAGAAAGTTGCAGAGTTCCAGTGAGAATGACCGTGATGTGGAAGGAAGTGGGAATGAATGTAACCACCCAGGTGGGATCTGGTGAGGGCTAACTAGGGAAGTGTTGGAACAGGACAGATGGAAATCGATTTGTGACTCACTGGAAAGCAATCATGATGACTTTCCTAACAAGCTGACATTCAGAACACTGCCCAAAGAATTCCATTCAAGGTTGTTCACTATAATTCAAATGATCCAAAGCAACAAGAAAAATTACTACATTTACTCTCAGTGTTGTATGACCACTGTTGTATCAAGTTTGAGAGTCATAGTCCTTTGGCTCTTCCTGAAACTAAAATTTACAATGGCTACTTTATTTCGTTCTGAGGATTTATGCGTGGGAATCTGTGAAAAGTGGCTACCATGTACTTTGATGAAGGTAGAAAGTGGTGAGGAAATTGGGCATTATCAATGCAAAAAGCTCACTGAGCAAAAACTAGCAGATACTTCAAGTTCTGTCACTATTTCTCACAGCTGGTTATAGAAGTTTTTCACAACTGCCAAGATTGGAAGTAATTAAGAAAGTCTTTTATAAGTGGGCATATATATAATTACATTGTTAGTTATCCAGACAATAAAATATTATTCAGTGCTCACACATAGTTCACTTGAAACCATCATATGAATATTGCTGTCAGCAATCAGCTACTTGGATACAAAAATGTGGCCTAAGGGATTAAGTGGATAGTCCATAATCACGTTGCTTTTTTCTGGAAAGATTTCAACAAATGCACATTTACCCCCAGAAAGAACACTGAAAGACAAAGTAACAATTTCACCCCAAGTCTAGCTTGGTGAACCAATGAAACTATTGGATTCACTTAAAGGAGCATGAGTGAGGCTATGTTATCATAAAATCTCACTCCATTACAAATAAGGACCTCAGTGAAACTCATCACAAAGCTCCATTTTCTGTTGAATTCTTTCCTCACCTACATTCTAGCATCACCCAAGATTACTTGTGGCCAGGAGACAGCAGTTGGTTATAAGATTGGAATTCCCGGTGAGGGTACTAAGACCATTCTGCCACTCCTTTGACTAGTATATGTCAATGATGCTATATTTACTTTTCGTGTTGCTATGACAAAATACCAAACAAAAACCACTTGAGGAATGGTTTGTTTTGGCTCACAGCTTGGGAGTACAGTCCACCATGGGGGAAGGTATGGCAGGAGGAATAGGAAGCAGGAAGTCAGGAAGCCAAAAGCGATGTATGTTGCTTCTCGGGTGTCTTTCGCCTTTTATTCACTCTAGAACCTCAGTGCATGGAATGGTGCTACCCTCATTTGGGGTATATTTTCCCATCTCAATTTGTTCAATATGGTGAAGGGCCCAGAGCATCTCCATGCTGAGAGCCCTAGCACATTTCGCATGTGCCTGCCCCTAAGACCCTGTGCTCAAAGCGTTCCTTCACTCTCTGCTCTGTTCTGCTCTTCTATCACAATGCGGGGAGCCCTGTGTTATCAGAAGCCCTGGAGCAGCACTTCTCTTCCTAACGTAGTCCTGGTATGGCTCCCTGCTCAGAGCGTTCCTGCACTCCCCACTCGCCTCTACTACACAGCTTCTGTTCCCATGTGCCTGTGTAAAGAGAAATGCGGGCCTTCACCCAGTCTCATGTGTTCTCTCCTTGTTCTTGGAAGCTCACAGCCTGAGCAAGCCCAGTACTCAAGGACAGACCCATCGATTTAGAAAATAACTGAGTCCTTTTCTAATCCTGTCCTAACATCTGCTCATAGACTTTCGCTTTAAAAAGAGCCTGGTCCCCTTAGTCAGAGCCTCATGGACTGCAACCCTAGCTGGCTAGAAGCTTCTTCCTGAGGTGAATAGAGTTGTCTTCTGGTTTACTTAGACTTTGGTGATCCTTTCCTCATTATTTGCATGACCCTTAGAACCAACAATGGAAACTCACACACGTGCTCAGAAGTTTGTATCTTAGGTGATTCTAGATACTGTCAAGTTGACAATACTATTATAAGCCATAGACCTAGCTGCCACAGAATTGTGGTACTTGTTGTATTGTCATGGCAATCAGGCCAATGTTATTTCCACTACAAGGACAAGATAGGACTATCATGTTATGCTCCAGCAAAAAACCATATTACAACAGTGGTAGAAAGGATTGAAGGTTGGTGACGAATAAGAGTAAAATATAACAGCATAATACCATATGTATGCATACATATATACATATATATGTATACATATATACATATGTACATATATGGGAAATGCCATAGTGAAAATATTTATTTTGTCTATCTTAAAATATCAATACATAAAATGTGATTTAGGGAAAATAATTTAACAATACTCATTTAATGTCTTTTAGTGAAAAATGTGTCTTTCAGGTATGCTTAAGATACTTTATTGAGACAATAAGAATTAATGGCCACTTAGCACTCTGTAAAAATGGACCAAGAATCTTCTCTTAGGTAGACAACAAGTGCTGTCTGGACTGACAGACCACACATGACCTCTCTTTCCTTTCTCTCAGTTTTTAAGGGCTCAACATAACATACTGGGTCAGCTATGTTTCCAAATGGAAAATCTACCCAAATACAATACAAAGGATCTCTCCCTTTTCTTGGACTTACCAGCAGACAAAAAACAGTGGGTAGCCATAAGAGCAAAGAGAAAAGAATCTGAGCTAAAAAGTGATGTGCAGAAGAGGAAGGCCATTATAAAAGCAAGGTTTTATTACTCCGTGTGTCTGGCTTTGTGAGGTTGAAGCTTCATGATTCAAAAGAAGTAACATCTTAGAGGCACAGTGAGTCTCGAAGGAAAACCCCATATTAGGTTCAAGTGAGAGGGCTCCACGCCATGCTGTAGACAATCATTCACAATCTGCTCTTGCTTAAAAGCATTGACTCTTCACTTTGGACCCACAGCACAGCTAAGGCAGCATGAGTGTCTGGCATCACTGCCTTTGCTTTGTACCTGCTTCTTTTACTTTGGCTGGAGACATGGAGATGACTCAGAGTCCTGATGATGTGCACAGGAATCACCTTGGATCTTGCAATTGCAGACCCTTAAGGGCAGAAAGCCTCCTCATTAGCCAGAGATGAAAGCAATCATCTGTGGTGGCAAGACCGTACCCTGAAGCAGAAGTGATCATCTTCTAGGAACCAGATTGATCCCTCCAAAGACAGTGAGTTGAAAGACTTATTTGGAACAACTTGCAGAACCAGAACTGAGCGTGATCAACCGGACCATACTTTGGATAGGATTGCTTAATTATACATGCCTTTCAATTGTTGCTTCAATTCATCCTCTGCTTAAACTGAAAACTCATGTTAGCACCCTGAAGACAGACTTGGGGTTACTGGATTCCTGTATTTCTTCCTCTTCCCAATATGGCCACATTGACTAAGTCTTCTTTCTTGGCCTTTCAGAATTACCCATCTCAATTTGTGTACTGGGAACAGTAACAAAACTTAGTTTGTTGGGGTTAATGGGGCCCAGGCTCTTCCCTAAAAACTCGAGTTACATATTCACTCTGTAATGGGAAAAGGCTTTTTCTTGGGGGGGAGGGAAGCACCATACAGATTCTGGCTATATTGGATACATATGGCAGTGAGAAGAAAAAGTTAAACGAGATCATACCAAACCAAGCACATTTGTCAGCAGGTCCAGGAATCACCATAAGTGACAAATTGTCAGTTTGATTCCCTTATTCCTCTGTACAGAAGTAAGTAATGGACTTGAACTTAGAACTGCATGTTCTTTGGTCTCAAAGATTATTCATTTCATTAGAGGATATTGCATGGTTAGATGTGCTATTTCATAGAAGATGGACCACTAGAGTCATTCCTAAGGAAAAGACAGAGGAAGGCCATAAGTCTCCAGGAATGGAGTCTTTGCAGGAACACCATTGTTTTTGAGGGCAGTGCTGAACTCAACCAAATTTTCTATTTGAAACAAGTGTGTGTCTTGCCTTTTGGCATTTCACTGCGTTCTTGCTTATCCTAGAACTTTTAGATTGAATTAGGAGCTTTCTGCTTTTAGCCAATTGTACATTTAAACGCAGGAATGTACCCTTCTTTCTCATAACCTAGTAAGCATGTAAAGAATAAAACCCACACACCATTTACTTGAGTCTTGCTATTGGAGGAAAAGCTAACTCTGTTCTTTGTACTCAAAGTGTGGTCCAGGAACCAGCTACATCAGCATCATCTGGGAGCTTGTGGGAAAGGTACCATTTCACCCCATACTCTGGACCTGCTGAATCAGAATCTTCTGTTTAACAAGTTCTCTGGTGATTCATGTACATATCACTGGTTTGATTTAGTGGTTCTCCAAGTTGAGTATTCAGCAGAGTCACTTGAGGGGCGTTGACTGGTTAGACTATAGATTGCAGAGATGGCACCTTTACTTTTGGACAGACTTGGTCTGGAATGGAACCTGAAAATCTGTGTCCAACATGTTTCCTGGTGATGCTGGCAGATTGGGGCCCACACTCTGAAAACTCCTTGCTCAATTCACTCCCCTCGTTTTGTAAATAATCCAATACTCCTAAATCATTGTTTCTGTTAGTTTTGTCAACTTGACACATTTGAGAAGAAGGAGCTTCAATAAAAAAAAGTCCCCACTAGATTAGGCTGTGGTTCATTTTCTTGATTAATTGTTCTTACTGTGGGAGGGCCCAGCTCACTGTGGGCAGTGTTACTCTTTGGGCAGTGGTCCTGCATTGTGTAAGAAAGCAAGTTGAAAGCCTGCACAGGGCCTGCATAGCTCTGTACTAGGGCCCCTGCATATATAGTATGCCTTCAAGTTTAGTGTTTTTATGGGATTCCTAAGTGTACAAATGACTGGGTCTCTGATTCTTGTGTCTTTTCCTGGGATCTTTTCCTTCTGTTTGTTTGTCTTGTCCAATTTCATTGTGATAATTTTTGCTTTATCTTATATTTTATTTTGTCATATTTAAAAAGTAAATATTGAAATAAAGGAAGGAAAAAAGGAAGAGAAAGAAACGAAGAAAGAAAGGAAGGAATGAAGAAAGGAAAAAAGGAAGAAAACCTAGCCACTAGGGTAAAAGTTAACAACTGAACTGCTGGAAGAGGGAAAATCAGTTTCTCCAATGGAGTGACACAGAGTGTATCAACCTTTCCAGGGCAGGCCTCATGATCAGGAGGAGTATTTGAACAACATATAATGGACTCCACAGTTTTGTGGGGGGGGTGCTTTTGTTTGGTTATAGTTTGATGGGGTGGTTTTTGTTTTGTTTTGGATGCTTTATTTTGTTTTCTTGCTTTCGGAGGGTTTTGTTGTTGTAGTGAAGTATCTTTTTTTTTTCAGTTTCATGCTTATCTTTAATATTTATTTATTATAATTTATTCACATTACATCACGATTCTTATCTCTCCCTTACCTTCTGGTTCTCATCTTTCCCCCGTACCCTCTGATCACAGTCTATGAGGTCTCATCAGGGTATCCAGCCTCCTCATTCTCCGTGTGCCCACAAGACCATGCCAAACCACAGGCACCAGAGTTCATGTGAGAGGCAGTCCCCTCTCTTCCTCCTCCCCACACACATGGAAAATGAGCAGTCCATCAGCTACATATAAAAAGGGGGTCTGTGTACTCTGCAGGTATTGTCCTTGTTAGGTTCATCAGTTTGTGCAGGCCCTCTGGTTCCAGATCCACTGGCCTTGGTGGTCTCCCTGTGGGCCTCCTGACCCCTCAGGGTCCTTAAATCCTGACTCCCTACTCTTTCATACAACTCTCTGCTCTCAAGCCAAAGTCTACCTGCAAGTACCAGTATCTGTCCTGAAACCCTGCTGGGTGGAGTTTCTCAGAGGACTTCTATGTTGGGCTAATATCCACTTATAAGTGAGTATGAGTATACACCATGTGTGTTTTTTTGGGTTTGAGTTACCACACTAAGTAAGGATGGCCTTTTATTTCATTGTGCAAATGTATGGCAGTTTCTTTATCCATTCTTTATAGGGACATCTAGCTCCTTTTCATATTCTGGCTATTATGAATAAAGCTGATAGGAACATAATTGAGCAAATGTCCTTGCTGCATGGTGGAACATCTTTCGGGTTTATGCCAAAGAGCACCTTTCCAGTATAGCTGGGTCTTGAGGTAGCACTATTCCTAATATTCTGATAAAGCACCAGTTTGAATTCCAAAGTGGTTGTCTAACTTGGCACTTCCATCAACAATGGAGGAGTGTACCCTTTCTCCACATCCTTGCCAGCATATGCTGTCACTTGAGTTTTTTATTTTAGCCATTCTGATAGATGTAAGATGGACTATCAGAATCATTTTGATTCACACTTCCCTGATAACTCAGGACATTGAGCATTTCTTTAAGTGTTACTACTTTTCAATATTCCTCTTTTGAGAATTCTTTGTTTATCTATGTGACCTATTTTTTAATTGGGTTATTTGGTTTGGTGGTGTTTAGTTTCTTGAGTTCTTTATATATTTTGGATATTAGCCCTTTGTCAGATGTAGGGTTGGTAAAGATCCTTTCCCAGTCTGCACACTGTTTTTTTGTTAGTATCTTTTTTTTTTTCTTTCAGAAATAAGTTAAAGCTGGGTGGGTAGATCGGAAGGTCTGGGAGTGAGGAAGAATATGATCAAAATATATTTAAATTTAAAAATTGCTTTAAGTAATAAAACATAGGAGAGAGAGACAGAGAGGCAGAGAGAGAGAGAGAGAGAGAGAGACAGACAGACAGACAGACAGACAGACAGACAGACAGAGGAGGGCGGGAGGGGCGCACAGACTGAGCAAGCAACATGGAGCAAACCAGTAAGCAGTGTTCCTCTATGATCTCTGTTCCTGTTCCTGCCTGGAGTTCCTGTCCTAACTTGTCTCAGCGATGGAGTGTGAACTGGGAGTTGTAAGATGAAACGAACCCTTTCGTCCTTGGGTTGGCTTTGCTCATGAAAACCATCACTGCAGTAGAAACCCAGCTCTGGCGGCCACTAGGTGTGGAACACTGCACATTCTCTAACATCTCCCACTTTCCTTCTTTACCACACTGAAAGCATTCTAGCCTCATCTGATTTTATGATAACTCCATGAGATTTCCTAAAACCCAAGCACCTCACCCACAGTACCACAGACTGTGCCCTTCCAGCTGCAGGCCTCCTGCAGCGGTGGCATAAGCCTGGAGCCTGTGAGAAACAGTCTCAGGCCCCACCTCTGTTCTGTGGGGTCCAGAAGCTGCATCGTGACAAGACCTCTATGTCCGAAGTGCATGTGTCACTGTAACAAGAGGCACATTGTAAGCAGAGAGAAACTTCCTGAACACATAAGAACTCATTGCCCAGTTCAGTCCAGCTAAGGATAGCCAGATCTTGAGCCCCACAGCAGACATTCCATGCTTGATTCCCTGGATCCTCTTGGGAAGACCCTACATCCTGTGGAGGATGTTATTTTCTATCTCTATCCAGAATGAAGATCCCTACTCAGCCAGATGTTGGGAGCGTATAGTGAGGTACCAATCACATAAGCCTCACATTCAAAATGAATTTGCTTCCCAATTGAGCACGAGAGGAGAGAAAAGGCTTCTATAGCCATGGGTTCAGTTCAGTGATAGGCACTTGCCTAGCATCACCGAGGCGCTGGGTTCAGTGCCCCGAGGCTTCTGATCCCATGATTTGCTTGCTTGATTTGTTGATTGCTTCTGTCTCGTACTCACACTGAGGTTCTCCTTGCATCTTTTGTGGGCAAGACAGGAATAGGTAAAAAGAAAGCCTGGGAACAAAGGCCACACAGGGTATAGACTTCCCCAAGGGAAGAAAAGAGACTGCCAAGGAGAATGACTTGCTCACAGAGAGGAGAGCTGTTGGTTCCTGTCAGAACAAATGGTGCAGCTGAGTTCCCACCACAGAAGTCAGCCCCCTCAATGTTCTGGCATGTGATTCTTTGGGAACAAAGTACCGTTTTGGAGTCATTACCATTTGTAGCTATTTTATTGTATGAAGCAAATAACACTGAATCCTTCCTGAGTGTTCTAATGAAGAAAACAACACAGAAGCAACTTCAGCTGAGTTGGGGAGTCAGCACTGCTTTTGCATATTTATGAACAGTGGAAGCTGAAAAGTAACTGGGTGGAAAACCTACATAAGAAGATTTATGTGCTAATGAATAAAAATTCTGGAGCATTCTAGTAGGGCCATCTTTCCCTTGCGAAGCACCGCATAAGAACATGGACATAAGGCTAATTTTGTCACTGAACAAATTTGTGACAAGGAAAAGAGAGAAGATTTTGACAAATATAAGGAGTTTGCTTTCATTTCATTAGACTTTACAGACCAGGATCATTTTCTTTCCCTGAGCCCAAAGAAGGCTGGGAAACCCTAAACAAGCCATCATCCTAAATACCAGCTGCCAGATTGACACCATCCATTATAGTGGAAATCAATACAGTGGCATGCATTTGACAGCTGGGAGTTCAGGGATGGGAAGTAATTTATCCAAGGTCACAGCCAGTCCAAGCTGGAGACAGGCTGGAAAGTCAGATCTTCTTCTGCAACCTCTTGATATAAAAAAAAAAATGGACATAAAAATAGCAAGTTCTTACCTGGTAGAGTTGAACGTTTGGGGCTTGTAACTAAGCTGACCCCACCCCCTAGCCTGGATCTTAAGTACTGATATCTCCTGAACATAACATCAAGGTTATTATGTCCATAGCTTCAGAACTAACTGTGGGGGGTAAATGAATTTCAGTGAGATCTTAGTCAAAAGCCAAATTGTAAGAATTGAGTGTCCATTCCAAGTCGGAGCAGAGAGCCCTTTGGGTAATCCTGCACTTCACCTCATTTCATGACTAAGAACTTTAAGAAATTTGCTTCCTCCCTTCCAACAAGATGGAAAAAATCAGGCAGAAATTTACCTTTAAAAAGGAAAGTGAAGTTAGGAGCTGGGGCTGTGAAGAAGGGGGCAAGAGGAAACTTTGTACAATGAAGGTAAAAATCTATTTTCATAGGAGTTTGGATTAAGGTTGTGTGATAAGAATGTATCAAAATGCACTGGGTGGTCATCTAAGACTTGTACGTTTCATTATATGTGAATTTTCGCTAGAATGCAATCTCATATTACAGAAAAATCACCAAGAAAATATTTAGAACATAATAGTTAAAGTAGTAAAGTCGAATTCTTTATCAGTTCTGCCATCATCCTTATCAGCCACAGTATATAAACATCTTCAATGACTTCGGCAGAGAAGTGAAGTTTTCAGCAGCCAAAATGTCTATGGAAAGTAAAGGACATATGTTCTTGGCTGTTGGCACTGCCAGAAAACCAGGTCTTTGCCCTTGAATGGGAAAGGCTTCCTTCAGCCATCAAGTATTATAGGTTTGGCTGTGTATGTGGAGTATGGGGGAGATGCCAACTTATAGGAACTCTGTAATCTATTTCTGAAGAAGCCTCTGCAGAGCAGTAGGAATTTGGCATCTTGGGTTCTCTGATGTCTTCTTCCAAATGAATGAGGGAATGGGTCCAGAAGCTAGTTAGGAGGAAGAGCCCCTCCACTTTAGCAGCATAAGATGAAGTGGGACTTTATGGTTTGGGGATCAAAATTAACAAATTAACTCAGCTGAGTGTGGTACCACATGCCTATGTGTAATCTCAGCACTGGGGACCAGTAAGCAAGAAGATCAGGAGTTCAAGGTCATTCTAAACGGCTTAGCTAGCTTGAGGTCAGTTTAGGTGACATAAGTGTCTGTCTCAAGGGGGAAAAAAAGAAAAGAAAGTGCACTGATGTTGAATCATTTGAGGATTTTCTTTACTCTTCTGCTCCCAGTTTCAATATTAGCCTGCTGTGGTTTGAGCATGTGCCCCCTAAAAGTCCATGTGCTAAAATCTTAATCCTGCAATATGGCTAGAGAGATGGTTCAGTCATTAAGAGCATTTGCTGCTCCTCCAAAGGACCTGGGTTCCATTCCTAGAACTCAGGTTGGGTAGCTTACAACCACTTGTAACTACAGTTCCAAAGGATTGGAAACATTCTTCTGGCATCTGTGGGCTCCTGCACATATGTAGAATCCACTTAGAAAGACACATACACATACATAGAAACAAAATCTTAAACTATATGAAAAAAGAAAGTGAGTAGAGCTAAACATGTATTGTTCTCTGTTTCCTGAGTCCAGATGCAGAGAGACCAGGTTTCTAAAGCTTTGGCTACTCTTACTTCCAAGCCATAAAGGGCTGTGAGCTGGAACATCACTCCAAAAGAAACCCTTTCTCCCTTAAGTTGTTTTTGTCTGAGTATTTTATCACAGCAACGGGAAGTACAGCTAACACAAGGGGAGAAAGCTGCACAGCACTGTAGATATATTAAGATCTGTAAGGTCTGTAGGTAAAAGGCTTACAGTTAAAAGGTTAGGACTGTGGGCTCAGCTTAGTCAGTAAACTGCTTGTTGTCCAAGCATGAAGACTTGAGTTTGAACCAGGAAATTTGAGTGAAAAGGCTGGGTGTGGTGGGTGCATACTTGCAGCCCTAGAGCTGAGGAGGAGGGCACTCAGGAAGGAACACCACCCAATATTACCTACTCTCTGGCCTCCACATGCACCAGCGCACACACACGCACCTGCACACACATATACATAGACTTTAAAAACTGACCTTTATATCATGTGAATTATAACTTAGATTCCAGCCAAGAAACAAGTGCTTGACAAACAAGCTTTCTGGTCCTTGTTTGCATTTGTTGACCATCAGTCATATTTGCTCTGGTGTGTTGGTACCTATGGTTCAGATTCTGGCAGCCTTCTCTGAGGTCCCCACAGTCATGGTGAAGCCTCACAAACAGTGTGTCCATCTTCATGAAAGGAACACAGAACTCCCATGTGCTTATGATACTGCCACCTTGTCTACATTGCAGAGAGTAGGAACATGTGCTCTGCTAAAGCCAGTTCACCTGAAACATCACTCTTTTTGCTTTGTCTTTGTGGCCTCTTTCCGGAATACTCTAGGTCAAGTATTTCAGTGTGTAACCCTTTCAAAATTGTGAACACTTTCCAGCATAGAAGACAGAATAATGCAACAAAATCACATCCATGAGCCTGTCTTGTCTGCTATTGTTGTGTTTGAGACTGGGTCTTTTTACACAGTCCTGACTGTCCTGGAGATCACTATGTAGATCACATTGGCCTGGAACTCCCAGAGATCTGCCTGTCTCCGCCTCTCAAGGGCTGTGAGTAAAGGTATGTGCCACCACACCTGGTTGGTCTGCTTTTGCTATTGTTTTTGTTTGTTTGCTTGCTTTATGGCAGTGGCTCTCAATGGTGAAAGAGAGTATTTTGTGCTTCCCAGGAGACATTCAGCAATGTCTAACAATTACTTGCATGTTAGGACTTGAAGAAAGCCAGTGGCATCTGTCTAGTGGACAGAGACTAGTATCTCTATACACAGGACAACTCCCTCAACCACCAGCAATGTGTACTCTAGCACAAAATCTCTATAGGTTAATCATTTTAGGATTAGAGTATTATTGACATTGTAGGAGCAGAAAATCTCAATAAAGGGTATGTAACAAAAGAAACAAAAAAATCTATTTAATCAAAGTTTTATGTGGAAAAAGTATCTTCAAAATGAAGACCATAAGATCGATAGAAAACTGTACTTTTACGCTTAGGTTTAGTGAAGGATGAAGAATTTTGTGGAAATGTTGGATAGAGGGTAGGAAATAATCCCTCTGGAATGGAGCAGGAGGACTTTCTTCGGGGTAGAGAGGGTTCTAACTTGAACCACCTTTGTGAAGAGGAAAACTTATTTCTGACCCAATTTAGGGTGTCAAGAAGATGCAAAGCTGGAGGGGAACAGAAAAATGTCAGGGCTTTTTCCCTGCGGCTTTTCAATCTCCTTTAGTTTAAGGTTCTCAGGATGCTGATGTGTCATTCACTGAAGTATCATTTTCTGAGCCGCTTTCATCTAACTGAAAATACCGTTAACTGCTTATTTTGAAGCATTATTATCAAGACAGCGCCAGTTCTCCCAGTCTCTGAGCTATGTGGTGCCAAATGCTGAAACTGCTCATAGGAGTGTTCTGGAACTCCCTAGGGAAATCAGGAGTACCAGCTTTGTAATTTACCAACTATGTTTTATATGGCCCTAGACACAGCACAGAGCTATAAAACGGAAGTTAGTTCTTCCATGTTGAGCAGTTTGTAACACGTGTGCAGTGGTCTTCCCAGCAGAAACAAGCAGGTAAAGAATTAGAATCATATTCAGAGAGCATAAAGAGCATGATCTATATGAAAGCAAAAGACAAGAAAGCACATTGCCCTTTCCATTTGCTAATGTATTAGAAAGCAAAAAAATAAAATCAGTTTTTATCTGTGTGGTCTATACCATCAGGGCTCACTTGCTGATTTTTAACTAACCAGCTAACTTATCTATAGAAGGTTATTCTATTTGTCATGCATGGTTGACACTGGCTGTGTGGCTCTATTTCATGCTTCTTTCTTTTTTAAATAATAGCCTAATAGTCGTAAAAAAACAAAACAAAACAAAACAAAAGCAGATGCATCTTAAAACAGCAACAACCTTGAGTGAGAATTGGATCATCAAGTTTGGAAACCTTGGCACAGTTAGCTTTGAAGAGAGCAAACACATACTGTAGGAAGCAGGTAGCGACCCTAAGTTATCCTGCAGAGCCTGGCTACAAACTACACTCACTCACGTTACCTTAGAAAAACATCCTAGGGAAAACCCTGAAGAATTATCTGAGCCACCACTTCCAGTTGCTGAAAGTCCCCCATCCCTCCCCGCAGCTTCTCCAATTTATGCCAGGTGTAGGAAAATGTTGCAAGTAGTAGATGTCATGTGGAACACATTCTGTGACAATCATCTGATGGTCACAAGGGATATGAGTTCATTATAGTTCTTCTATAATGTGTTTACTAAATCCATCAGAACCTGCCCCTTCAGCAGCATACTTTCCAGCAGTAAGAGAAAAAAATCACATGTATGAAGAGGGAGCATTTGCTCATACTGAGGATGTCCAAAGTGAAACTCACATCTTTCTTCTTCTACACACTACTGTGAAGCCACTATGTCTGAGATGTCCTTTGTTTGTGACTGGAAGACTCTTGCTTTAACGAATGATGCACCTTTGGAGGAACTTAAATACATATGAGGGTGGTTTGGAGTTTTCTAGCATATGAACTGATTCTGTCTCCATGTGGGTACCCAGAAACATCTGTTTCAAAGTACTTTGGGAAGAATGTGGGGACTGGCCATAGGTTCTTGCTCATCAAATGATTGTCACTCAGTCTTGACCTAAAAGAGGACTTCTGGATGGGGAGGGAAACAGAAGTAGACTTGCCACCATATCCCTTCACAAAACAAAATGAAATCCACATCCTTATACTGCTTGAAGAGTTTCTTCACAGTATGAAAATTCTTCAAAATTTCCCCTTTTGTTTATTTTTTTAACCCCTCACCCAGTTCCATCATAGTTCATATCTACATGACTGGGCACTCATTTGTCAACATTTAGAAGCTGACATTGCTGCATTACAATGGACTAAATCACAAACTGTATTTAAATTCCACCAGTTTTCCTACGAATACTCTTTTATTTGTTGTTCATTCCAGAATCCCATTCGGGATAACATGCAGCATTTACTTCCCACTTCTCCTAGTCATTGTTGTTGCCTTTTGATGACCTTCCTCGGTATTTTGCCTATGACAACAAACATCAGAATGGAATCTTATGAACTCTTCACCTTCAAGGCAAGTCTCTAATGCTGAAGTTATCATGTGCTTCAAAAACAAAGTCCAAAGACCCCTGAGCTCAAATTGACCCTGATGACTCCTCCCCAGAACTAGCTTTCATGGTAGAAGAATGTAGCATGCAGGCTTCCAAAGGAGGGAGGCAAGAAGCAGTCTTATTCAGCTATGACATCTATGAGCCACATCAATAGCCAGCATGGCACAAAAACTCTAAGGGTGCGACAGTGGCATACATACCTTTGTGGGAACAAATGACTCTCTAATTGTACTTAAGATCCACTTAGCAAGAGGAAGCCATGCCTAGTACTGGGAACCTAACTAACTACTCAGTGCTAGTGACATCATGGCTTTTGGAGGAGACTCTACAAGCACTACTTTACTTATCCAGCACAATCCCTATTGTAGTTAGAATGAAAATGGCCTGCAGAGGCTCATAGGGAGTGTCATTATTTGAAAGAATTAGGATGAGTGACCTTGTTGGAGCAGGGATGGCTTTGTTGGAGAAAGTGTGTCATTTGGGGCGGTCTTTGAAGTTTCAGATGTTCAAGCCAGGCCCCGTTGCTCTTTATTCCTGCTGTCTGCTGCTCCAAATATAAAACTCTTGCAAGGCCACTTCTTCAGCACCATGTCTGCCTGCAGTGCCCCCATGCTTCCTGCCATGACCATAATGAACTAAATCTCTGAAGCTGTAAACCAGCCCCAATGGAATGTTTTCCTTTATAAAGGTGGCCATGGTCATCTTGTCTCTTTGTAGCCATAGAAATTCTAAATTAGACAATCCCCAGCAATAATCTATAAATATTTGTCCTTATACCCACAGATAAGTGTAGTCCTTACCCTTCATCAAGGAACAGTCTCTTGGAAACAGATGAAGAGCACTACAGAAAACCACAACCAATATCAAAATACAGAGTTGTGGAGCCCAGTCCCAATTGGATACATCTACAAAATACTCCATTGCCTAAGGCTCAGAAAACATTATGGAAGCAGGAGCAGAAAGATTGTAAGATCCAGAGGATCAGGGAATTTGCTGTGAGATTATGCCTCCTAGTAATATCAGAAGCTACACCTATAACATCCCACCAACATGATTGCCCAAACATGAACTGGACAAGGATAAAACAATGGACATACAATACTGGATGGGCAAAAGCCCATGAGGCCTAAACAGAACTGACGAAAGCTGAAAGTAGGAGAGTGCAATTGGTCAAATGGTCAGCCCTGAAAACATACATACAAGTAACATTATACTGACTGAGCAGGTTATATTTAGGAACATGTTGCATATATATATATATATATATATATATATATATATATATATATATATATATATACATACATACACACATATATGAATGCAATAGAAATTAGTGAAAAAGTGGCCACAAATTTGAAGGAGAGTGAGGTATACGGGAAGGTTTGGGTGGAGGACTGGCAAGAAATTTTGCAATCTCAATAATAAAAGCAATGATTAAAAAATGTCTCCACTCAACACCAAGCATGCTGTTGTATGCTTCTCATTCCAGTGTGTAGGACATAGAGGCAGGGAGCATCAGGATTTTACAGTCATCTTTGGCTACATATCAAGTTTGTGGCCAGCCTGGAATACATGAGATGGCACTTCATATAGAGATGATAAATTAAAAAAACGGCTTTATTCCAGGTATGTTAGCACATACCTCTAATCACAGTATCTATGGTCAGGGTAAAAGGATCAGGATTTCTAGGCTAGTTTTGTAGTAAGTTTGAAGCTAGCCTAGGCTACAGGAAGACCATGTCTTTAAAAAAAAAAACTAAACAGAAACAAAAAGACAGCTCCAGCCTCTCAACTGTAACTATACAACACCAGAACTGCCTCAATTGAAATATTCACTCAAAAGGCTCTCCTAGGTTATCTCATTTATCCAATTAAACTGTCACCTGCTGTTTCACACCCACCCCCTCTTTTTCTTCTGACAGAGTTTCATGTATCCTGGGCTGGCCTCAAACTTGTTATTTAACCAAGGCTTTCTCAAGTCCTGATACTCCAGCTGCCACCTTCTGACTGCGTGCCTAGTTTATCAAGTTCTCGGAATTGAACCCAGTATTTTATGTATGCTTGGCCAGCTATATGCCCTCAGCCTAATCTAATGAATTTCTTCTCCATGATTTGGTTGTTATTCTCATATAAAATGTTCCATTTGACATGTTGTGTGAAACAAAGTAAGAGTTTATCAGGCAACAAGAAGGACTATACTAAGAAAAATAGGGTTCCAGAAATTAGACTTCTGGATTAGTAAGGAATGAAAGTGTGGTCCAGAGCAGATTTAAACCTATGAGGGAATTATTCATTTAGATGACTGTATCCAAAAAACCTGATCTATAAGCCACCTGGAATAGGCTAGATACATAGCATTAAAAAGTGGAGCACACAGGAGTACCACGGATATAGGAACAGAGTGGCTGATGGACAAACTGGCAGATGACTAGTTATGTAAGAGTCAGGATCATGGTGGAGTAGTTTGTTTTGTTTTTTAAAAACATGAATTGGCTCATTTTACCTGAAAATCAGAGGTAAGGTCCCGGCTAATGCCTCAGAGCTTAGATTCAAAGTACCACAGGCAAGATTTATCCATGTATAAACCACACAGAGCAAGATAGCCAGAGTTTAAATTGTGAGATACAGGAATAGCAAAGATCCTGATTACAGAATCATGGCCATCAGAGTTAGAGTGACATGAGAACAAGGCCAAACCCACATTAACTTGGGGTTGCATCAACTTCCCTCCTGATCAAGTTTCCTTGTGGATAATATTAATCTAACTTCTGATTTCTCAACATTGGCCCAAGCAGGGGGTATTCTATAAAGCACAGGGTGCTTAGGAGCTTCGATTCACAAAAAAATGATCATAGACTCCTCACCTCAAGTTACAACAAAGAAAAATGTCTCCAAGTCTAGGGAGATGGTTGATTAGGTAAGAAGGCTTGCATCACAAGCTTGAGAACTTATGTTCAAATTCTTAGAAAAGACGGGGAGAAAAAAAGAGCAACACGTGGTCATGTATGCTTATGACCCCTGCACTGGGGTGGGAGGGAAGAGACAGGACAATTACTGGGGCTTGCTGTCTGCCCCCTAGCTCCAAGTTCAGGGAGGTTCTGTTTCAAGAGATTATGGCAGAGAGTGATAAAGCAGGACATCTGATATCTTCCTCTGGCCTCCAAAGGCAAACACAACCACACACAATTAGGTTTCAGCACATACACACACTCACACTCACACTCACACACGTACGAATGCACACACACACACACACACACACACACACACACACACACATAGGTGTGCACATTCATCAAGTTTCCAGACATTATCCTATGTTCATTTCCTAGAGATGAAATCGCACCTGCCGATAAACATATATTGATCTCAAATGAGGCAGATGTGGTTGAGGCGTGCAGGAGGCTCAATTTTAGTAGACTCTGGAAGGAAGAAACTAGGTCAGTTATTTCATCTTAGCAAAAGAAATCAAGAGCAATGGTGTACCTAGAAAAGCAGCATGAACTCAATAACCTCTTTCAAAAGAGCCCCTGGACCTGGCAGGTGCTGGAAACATTTGGTCTTAAATAGTGGAAGTCTTGGATGCTGAATTGCTTTGCTCCATATATATGTAGTAGAAATTAGAGTGTAATCCCCGAGTTAAGGTCAAATGTCATTTAATTATGCAAAGACTGGTACATAAACCTAAAAGAAAAACGAATTTGTTGTGTTCTCACCTAGTGAAAACCCGTGTAGTGTTAGCACTAGTTTTTGCTGAATGTAGGACATAAAGTAACGTTTCATTGATGTGTCATAAAGGCATCATGTGAGGATAAAGGCATCATGTGAGGCTTTAGGTTTCTTTTGATAATGTCTCCCTAGGTAACCTAGACTAACCTCAAACTCACAATCGTCCTATTTCACTCTTTTGAATGGTAGGATTGCAGGTATATGCCACCAGACCCAGTCTTTTCATTTTGAAAGCTAAGGAAATGCTTGCCAGGCTAAACACTTTGGTTGATTGACGCATTATGTTGTGGATAGAAATTCAGCCAAGACTTCGCTGGTGTTCTGTGTGGATTTGATATTTGGGGATAAACTAGCAAGGAGCAGTGCTGTCCAAACACTTGGCTACTTAACTCCATGTGAGTTTCATAATTTTATGCCGCATTATAATATATACTCTTGTGTTTGGCAATTCCTAAAATGGCTCCTGTGGTCTCTACCTACTGGTGCTTGTGCCCTCCCATGAGTGAGGGCTGGTTGTAGTGGTTTGTTGGTGGCAAATGGAATATGGTGAGAACAGTGGGCTACAAACCCCTAACTTGTCTTCAAAAGACATTTAGCTGCCATTCTTTTCCACTCATTTCTTTTGTTTTGTTTTTGTGTTTGTTTTTCATGTAAGCGGCCGTGTGATGAGCTGACCCACAGAAAGACCCACATGGCAAGAAACAGAAGGAGGCCTCAGCTGCCCAGCCAATGAGGAAGGAAATCCTACCTACAACCAGAACAATGAACTTGGAAATAGTACCACATCCACTTTAGCCTTGAGATGATTGTTGCCCATGCTGGAGGATTTTATTGTAGCCTGTGAGAGCTACTGAGCCTGAGGGTCCAATGAAGCCATCTCCTGATTTTTTTGAGATAGTGAGTGCTGCTGCAATTTTGGGTAATACATTATAACCCAAACGATGATTAATATATACACGAGGGTGACTCTGTACTTAGGTCTGTAGCATCATAGTAGGCCCTCAAGTTCAGCAATATTCAGCCATGAGGAAAAAGCTATTGGATTTAAATTCCAGTTCCTAGTCAGCAGAGAAGTACCTTGAGGTCGAGGGATGGTAAATGGCAGTGCCATGTAGAAGTTAATGCTGCTAGGATATCAAAAACAATTTATCTGTAGCTTGGGTATCCGGAGCTGTTTCTTTGAAGTGCATAACGGAAGCAAGCTAGAGAATTTACAACCTTGGCTTAAAAACTCTCACACATGGCCAGGCGTGATGGCGCACGCCTTTAACCCCAGCACTCAGGAGGCAGAGGCAGGCGGATCACTGTGAGTTCAAGGCCAGCCTGGTCTACAAAGTGAGTCCAGGACAGCCAAGGCTACACAGAGAAACCCTGCCTCAAAAAGACAAACAACAACAACAACAACAACAAACCAAACAACAACAACAACAACAAAAAAAAAACCTTTCACACAGCCTTAAGGACTTGACAAGATTCTAGTGTTGCTAATTTCTTAGATAAGAAAGTTATTTATTATTAGCAGGTGTGGATGTGAGCTGGATGCACTTCTCTCGCCTTGAGATGAAAGAAGTCTAAGCATATAGATAACTAAAGTAACTGGTAGCTTTTGTTTCTGTTCCAAGAATCTTCTGGTTCACACAGTATACTCATACTGTATAAAGCCTCTGAGAGAAACTGGGGGGCACAGTATTTACTGTTAGTCCTCCCAAATGCTTGTCTTTTTCTTCTTATCTCTTTTGCTATATCGTTTATATATTTTCCTATATACTTTTATTTTCTCAGCCTCTCACCCCATATCCAGGTACTGGTTGATACTGGCCAGAGTGGGCTCTGGCACTTGGAAACAGAAAGTTTATCATTATCTAGGAAGAAAATGCAAAAAGCAACTTTTAGTGGGCCCAATGTGTGGGCAGAAGCAAGCAGGAGAACAAGACATGCTTCTGGACAGCGGGTGGATTCTCTATCACACAGTCAGGAAAGGGCACTTAGATAAAATGTTCCACTGTTCTACGGGCACCAAGGACTCACAGGATAAAATGGTGACTGCAGTATCAGATTAGAACAAACCATTTGGAGTAGAGGCCGGAAAGACACTCTGCTGTCTTCACTCTCTCCCCATTCCCTACCAGCTTTCCTTTCCACACATTGAGATTTTATAAATAAGGTCTCAGTAGTAAGAAAAACAGGCAACTTGTGGAATTTTTACTTCACCTGAAGCCTACAGAAATAATCCATTACACATTTCAAAAAACACCTTCACATTAGCGACAAATGGTGTGTGTAGAGTAAGCTTGATAGTTTAAGCAACACACTAAAGGAAATTTCTTTTTCTTTTTTCCACATGCTACTAATTTATTTATTTTTTTTTTAAGAATTTCATCCATGAGTACCGTATTTACATCATTTTCACCCCATTTTCTAAACAATCACTACCTTCACCAGAAGTTGCCACTCAAAGTGTGGCCCACAGGTTTTGCAGCTTTAGGCCTTCACATGAAACGCAGAGCAGCTTCTAAGCCTGCCAACCTGAGTTCCATCCCCAGGTCACACATGATAAAAGGAGAAAAATGACTCCTGAAAGGGATCCTTTGACATCCAAAAGCTTCCAGTGCCAACACACATATAGTACAGTAGAAATAAAGTAAAATGCGATAAAATAAATTTAAAGTTGACAGGGAGACAGGCTGGCAGGCAGACAGAGAGAAAGAGACAGATACAGAGAGGGGGAGGGAAAAAAGGAGAGAGGGAGGCTCCCTGAACAGCCAGCTCCTCTCCCCACTCAAGAACCAGCCTGGAACTAGACTTTCTCTCCCTCCAGGAATCTGTGTCTGGGACTCTCTGTTCTGAACAGCTTTCAGAACTCCATGCATGTACTTCTGTTGAAAAGTTGCTGATCTACAAATGCTCAAGAGAGCAGACAGTCTGGCTAATCCCTCAGTTGTCCTTCTATTGCACCAGAAAGAATTTTCTGGATTTTATCAGGCAAGTGGAGATAAGATCCATCAGTAAAGAAGGTACATTAGCAACAAGCTCAATATTCAGTCCCTGTGCACCAGTAAGTCTGACCAGATGATAAAATATTTATGTTTAAAAGTCTAGTGCCAAGAAGCTCATAAGCATCACCTTGAGTCACCCAGGTTCCCTTCCTAGTAGTCTGAAGGTTGAGTCAACCCACTGCCAATGTACCATCGTTGGATAAAGATCATTATTTAGGAGTCAAATGATCAGGATTTGGTCTGGCTCCATCATTTATTCATCTCTTCATGAAGTCTTAGTTTCTTCACCCATATCTGAAGTTCAAGGTGTTAGTGCTGTGTTTTGCACTGTGATCAATAAATGATGTGATTATTTTAGGGTTTCTCACTAGCAAAGAATGGATCCTCACATCCATCCCTTATCTCACCACCTTCTATCTGCTAAGGCATATATTCTTGTCCCTCTGGCCCATAGAATCATCCAGAAAATTCACCCATGATTTGGCAGCACAGAAGCTTGGTTAGTTGAGGATTCTTCTTTGAGGACTAATCATGAGCTTGCGGAGGAGTGTTTGATTCATCAGCAAGCATTGCATTTTAAAACACACTTTTCCAACACACATTTCAGAACAAAGGAGTCAAACATTGATTCATTCACTCCATCTCTGGGTGCATATGATCAGTTGCTGTCATTCACTGGTGTGTTAGCATCCCTTGGGCTTTACCACATAAATGGTGTATGTTTTGAATTTTACTTAGGTTTAATACGTATGTAAGTAAGTATATAACTATATATATATATACATAATTTGTTGTTATAAGAAATTTAAAGTTCACCAAGCTTCTTGCTAAATGTGGCATAAGTGTGGATAAGCCCTACATCTTTCTTGCTTCGGATTTGCTGACTTGAACTGGACTTGGTGCTGAAAACGGCAGAGAGAGCTTGGCATAACAGAGCTGCCAAGACTATGAAGCTCTTGATTCTTTTCTACCTGCAGGTACCACCTCATGGCTTCAGATATTATCTCTTTTTTGACTGCTTTCCCCAAATCCTTTCTTTAGAATTCAAGATTCTTTAGACTTAATTGCCTACTGAGAAACTAGACTACCCCTGCCAAAACCAGAAACACACACACACACACACACACACACACACACACACACACGCGCGCGCGCGCACACACACACCCCACTGGGTGGGGGGCGGTGGGAAGGAAGGGAGGAGGGACATAGTCTCCAGCTCTTATCCTGTTTCATAAGTTTCTGCTCCAACACGGTCCACCTCACCACTTGGCCACCTTGGGTGCTGATCTTTCCTGCATGCTTCCTTTCCATCCCATCACCTGCTTCTGGTGACCAGGTTTCCCTGTCCAAATAGTCCTTTGGTCCATTGTTTCCATTCCCAGTGTTAACAATCACAGTCTAGTGCCTTGAGGGTAAGCCAGGTCTCCAGGAATGCCATCTCATCCCCTTTGTTTCCATTTCTTATGCAGCAGTCAAGAATCCTAAAGGAAGGTATCAGACCTCAGTCCATATCACAGGCCTCCTCCCTTCTTGTTTCATGCAATATTATTGGCTAAAGGCTAAGACAACAGGATTTCTGAACTGGGAGACAATTTGCCAATGAGACAGTGCAACAGTTTTTGTTATCAGCATTGCATGATTTTGGCGTCCAGTGGTCAAAGTCAAGGATATCCCAAGAGAAAACAATCTGTCTAGTACCAATGCCAATGTGCTGAGTCACTTCCTCTAGGAGCTGCAGGGGAGGGCCATTTAGTGTCTCCATAAAAAGGCTAGTAAAATGAACCCAAGTCCTGCTAAAAGAAGCAAGCATCCTTATCACAGAGACTAGAGTGCTCAGGGTTTACATGCATCTAGCAAATCTTATGCCTAATAAAAAACAACAATGGTGAAACAAAGCCACAGGTGCTGACAGGTTATATTTCCAAGGTCTCTAGGGACAGTCACAGACTTTTTGAACTATGGATTGGACAAAACTAAACAGAATTTTCAGAGGACAAACATCTCCTAATTTTCCCCATTTCACCCCTGCCTCTGCCCATCACTTCAAGCTGTCAGGCTTAAAGAAAATAAGGCTAAGTAATCTGTTCTGTGGTATCTTGGGTTACTTAAAGAATGACACATTGTTTCTCTCTCTCTCTCTCTCTCTCTCTCCTCTCCTCTCTCCTCTCTCCTCTCTCATCCCTCTCCCTCGCTCTCCCTCCTCCCTCTCTCCTCTCTCTCTCTCTCTCTCTCTCTCTCTCTCTCTCTCTCTCACACACACACACACACACACAAAATCATGATTTATTTTTCTGTAAAAAACATCTTGTCCAATGTCATTTTAAGAAACTAACATGGGTGATTTCAAAATGTGTGTCCTCACAATAAAATAAAAACAAAACAACTGTTCCTTTCTATTTCATTAAGCTGAACAGAAAACATAAGGCTTGGCCTTTCCCACTGCTGCATAATCCCACGTACTAGGAATACAGCCCACAAAGAGCTACAAGTTATCCATTATCTACCTCAATTAGCTTTCCTGCCAACCATTTGTACCTTGGGTTTTTCCCTGGCCAATACGAAGCCTTCCAAGGCGTGCTTTTCCCCAGAGACCATCTAGTTCCCCTTGCACTTAGTAGGGCAAAGTTCAAGCCTATCTTTTTTTGACAGGTTCAAAGATTCTCACTTGACAACCACACAGAGTAAAAGATGAGTGTCAGTTTAGGTGGCAGAGCCTCAGAACAGATACATGTATGTTATAGTAGTCAGAGATCTGGGGCTTAAGGAACCGGGTGTTCTAGATAACGTCTCCTATACCTGCAAAACTCAACCCTGGTTACAATACGAGAATCTTCTGGAGGAGCATTTGGAAAACACATGACGTATGTTTGGGGCTCCGTGTTCACAGTTCCTGATTTTGTTAGTCTAGGGGAGAATCAGGATATTGGATTTTTAAAAAATTTTCCCAAGTGACTCTAATGAATGTTGAGGGCTGAGAACTTAGACCTGTTTTTCAACAATTCCCTCCCTAGATATTCTTGCCCCCTTACAAACTGGGTCCCTCTTTTCTCCCAGTTAATACTCCCTCTGCTTTCTGATCACGTTATTTCAAGACCCTATGTCCTACCTCCCTTAAGATCTGTGTCCCTTCTCATATATTCCCTTCTACTTTTGACACACACACACACACACACACACACACACCTCATTTTATTTTACTCTAAATATTTATTTGTTTTGATTTTATGCTGAATTTATTCCATTTATCTCTTTCCATAGCTTTTTGTTTCTTATGGGATGCTCTTTTTCTTTTTTTAAATTTATTTACTTATTATTTTGTATACAGTGCTCTGCCTGCGTGTACACCAGCAGGCCAGAAGAGGCATCAAATCTCATTATAGATGATTGTGACCCACCATGTGGTAGCTGGAAATTGAACTGAGGACCTCTGAAAGAACAGTCAATGTTCTTAACCGCTGAACCATCTCTCCAGCTCCAAAGGGATGTTCTTTTCTTTTGTGCAACTTTCTCTTCTGACTTAGGAACAATTTGTTCCACTTAGAGAAGACATCTCAATGGGATAGGGGGAACTCATGTATAGGTTAATGTGACCCTGAACTCTATAAGTGATGGATCTTGGGTGATATGGTCACCTGGATGTGCTCAATGACTAGAGACTATCTAACCTGTCTA
The DNA here is from genome assembly GCF_903995435.1 of Acomys russatus. Classification (NCBI taxonomy): domain Eukaryota; kingdom Metazoa; phylum Chordata; class Mammalia; order Rodentia; family Muridae; genus Acomys; species Acomys russatus. The sequence goes on from NC_067169.1 coordinate 28,079,075, forward strand.
CACTGTTTGGCCCAATGAACTTCACTAAGATATATATATATATATATATATATATATATATATATATATATATATATATATATATCCAGTTATTAAATGAAAGCAAATATAAATACTAATGAGATGGTTATACTTGTTATTTACATAAAGAATTGAATTTTGAGATCCCAGGACATAGATAATTTTCAATGTTTTTCAGAATTGATTGATATTTTAATTTTACATCATCAATACTGAAAATGCCATAAAAAAATAGTACACAACTCCAGAAGCATATTTAGGGCCATTTTAGCAATTCTGTCTTAAGCCCTAGTCAAAATTCATTGAACATTTGTTTTTTATAAAGCTCAATTACTTCAAATAACAATTTTTAAAATTAAATATTCTAATGCAATATAATCCAAAAACAAACTCATTTAATACTAATATGCTGAGGGATGACTGTAGGAAAACATTGAGAATCTTTGTTTTCCATAATTAAACAACATGCTTTCATAATAGCAGAAAACTTAGTATGTTCAGTAAAAACACTGCAATTCTTAGCATATAATAGTCTAGACTCTGAGTTAATGTTAATATGTTTCAAGCAGCATTGGTGTGAAGATATGTACAGTGCAAGGTTTGTCTCTTATGTGGTCAGACAAAGGCTATAATGAATTTTCAGTAAGCAACATGGGTGAATGCTGCCAGAAATATCTTGGATTCATCATGCATTTGATTTTGGATTAATATTGGCCACTGCACTTTCAGAAACCTTTTACTATTGCCAAAGTTTTTCTAACCTTCCACATTCAGTTAAAAGATTCCATGTAGGTTCCTAACCCACAATTTAAGAAGCTGAGCTCAGGCTGGAAATTTGGCTCAGTGCTTAAGAGTGTTTCTTGTTCTTCAAGAGAATATGAATTTTGTTCTTAGCTCCCACATCAGATGACTCAAAACTATAACTCCAGCTCTACTGGGTCTGAAGCGGTTTTATGACTTCTATGGATACACACACACACACACACACACACACACACACACACACACACACACACACACACACACCACAGATTCATAAAGACATTTATCATATATATGTGCACATAAAAGAAAAATAAATTAAAAAAGAAGCTGGAATCTAGACTATAGTCTCTTCAACTCAGCACTCTTGATACTTTGGGCTGCAGAATTCTTTGCTTTGAGGGATACCATGATGTTCAGCAGCATCTATGCCCTCATCCCCAACTACATCCTAGTGGCATTCCTTTCTCTGCAAATATCAAAACTGTCTCCACTGATATTGCTATATCTTTGGGAGGACACCTTTCCACCCCAAACACACACACACACACACACACACACACACACACACACACACACACACACACACACACACACACAATCTCTTGGCTAATGTGCATGGACCAACAGAACAGATGAGAAATTTGGCAGTTGGCAGTTCAGCTCTGATATAAACTAGAAGGAATGGACGAACTGTCCAATAGCACATTTTCTGCCTACAAGAAAGACTACTGATGTGCTTCATATTATAGGTATTATAGGATTATACGCATAAACTAAATTTGTCTTGTTAGTGACTTTTATTTAAATAAATAAACCCATGGTCCAAATTACTTGTATAATGTAAAAGACTCACCTATGTCATTTTAAAAGGCTAATTATTCTCTTTTTCATCTTTTGGTTTCTGCCTCCACTCCCATGGGCAGCTCTTCTCTCCCATTTTCCACTCCTCTGCTAAGAAATGTTCTAAGTCTGTGCTGTCTAATAGGATAGTCACTAGCTACATGCCACTTAAGGTATTTTATTCTCAAGTCGAGAGAATTGGCTCTGCACTGATTGCTCTTATAGAGGGTCCACCTTCAATTTCTAGCAACTCACATCTCAGTGTAGCTCACAACTATCTGTAGCCCAAGTTACAGGAGATCCAAGGTCTTTGTCTCATCTGCACAAGTACCAGGCATGCACATGGTCCACATAAAAAACCATATATACATTCCAAACTTTTAAAATTTTACTTTTACAAAAAATATTTAATCAAACTCCAACTTCCTGCTCCAAACCCTTCTCCACTCTCTAGTCTCCTTTGTTTAGTCTGTGCCACTATAGGGGAGACCAGGCTTGCCTTGAGTCTTGGCACATGCTGTTTTCTTTGCCATGGGTGCCCTTTTGCTAACCTTTTCGCTTGGCAGGCTCATACTTGAACTTCAGATTCAATTCAAATATCTTTCCAAACTCCTCCCACTAGCTCTCTGGATCCTAAACAATCACCCAATTCACTGTTGCCACACAAACTTGAATGCCTAGCATATACTAGTCAAGTCTTACTATAAGTAATTATTTCTATATCTGCCCTATGTGTAACTCAGAGTTCTTCAAGGGTCAAGGCCAGGCTTTCTTCTTCTTTGTATTACCAAAGGCTGTCAGGAGAGGAAAAAGTTGTTTTACTGTACAAGAAAGGTTGTATCTGCTCAGAGACAGTAAAAATAAGAATATATACTTAGTCCATTGTATGAAGAAGGAAACTGAAACTCAGAGCTCTCAGATACCTCTTCCAGAATCACAAAATTATTAATATACAGATGTGAATTTGGATCTTTGAACTTGAAGCTATGTGTGTATTATTTTTAAACTTCAAAGTATCCACCTTTAAAAATGGCTCCATACTGGAAGGTTGCTTAAGAATTCACTCTAGCATCACACACACCTTATACATTTATAATTTTAGGACTGTATAACTCTTGTGAGAAATTATATGTTTTCAGAACAAAAGAACTGCACACTGATATTAGATCAGACCTGACAGGATTCATTCCTCTCAGCATGCTAGACACTGACATCCTGCATCCTTCATGTTCCAGCATCAAGTGCTTCAGTTGCTGTTCCTCAGCAGAACAGGACAGCTCCCAGGACACCTTCAAAGAAAGCTTCCAATCCCAGTTGGTCCAGCATTTCAGGCTGTCCCACACAGGACTCTAATTAAGCCTGGAATTTCTCAACATTTAGAAACTGGACCACAAATGCTATTACTAGCTTATTTAATCATTTCCCCAATTTTATTTGGGCCCCTACAAAGGTATTACTTGTCTCAAATCAGCTAGAAGAAACCTTAAAAGAAAAATGTCTCATTTCCTGTAAGAGGGATTGGGTAGGGTTTTGGTTGCTTTCTTGGACTGTAGTGGGTTATTTTCAAATGGAGTTGGTTATAAGTTATTATTGGTTTTGTTTAGAGAGAAAACAAGTTTGGACTCAGGCATGTATCTCTTTTCATTTATCTTCCATTCTTAGGTTTGGAGATAGGGGTTGAAAAGAAAGAAGGGGGAAATATGGAAATATAGAGGGAAGATTGAATAAAAAGTAGATGAGTGAATCTACTCCTCAACTTAATGCCTTACTCACTCAGAAGGTTATTTTTAATTCACTGTTGTAGAATTTTGTATATAGATGTAAAATAAGTTTAATTTTAGGTACAGTGGTATAGAATTCAAATTTAAGATCATTCTTCACACATGTTATATATATTTCTACTCTAATATGTGTTATTCTATCCGTATAACTCAATTATAATACAAGGTTTACTTTCAGTACTTTGAGAGTGCTGTTGCGGGTTGCTTAGGATAAATAAATTATACAAGTTAATTGTTAGTTGATCAAATCATGATCATATCAATTACTAGTCTATTTTTATCACAAGAGTGTGCATCTTAGGTGCAACAGATAGATATGATTCTATAGAAAGATAAGGTAAAATAGTTAGATAAAGTCTTTAAAAACCTCAAAGGCATAGAGAATAAGGCATTTTAAAATGTTTTTTATTATTTTCAAGATTCATTGACAATGAGGCAGGTTAACTCCTGGCAACACCCAGCCTATCTCAAAGAGGATGATGAACATCAAAGAACCTCCTTATGGAGATGGCTTCAAATGTGGCAAAAAAGCCATTGAGCAAACTGTCCTCATTTCTGACACAGACAGAAGTCTGCCTAAAAATGTGCAAGCTTGGATGCAGGCAGAGTTGATGGCCAAACTCTTCCAAGACAGGATAGGCAAGTCCTCAGTAGTTCCTGCCTCACAAATATGTCTGTTAGATATATTGGTCCAGAAGACTGACGATGATGCTCCAATATTATAGGGAGCTTTGAGTGACTGCTTAGGTAGCAAACCGTCTATCCTACACCCCTTGTAGACTCAGGCAATTAATTTTATTCCTTCTCAAGTCTCTGATGGGGATGAAGACCAGATAGTTTAGTTTTACAATGAAGCTTAGTTGTTTAGGGGTTAAGATATTTTTAGGTCTAGATAGATGTTTTAAGTTGATGACAAGATATTGTAGATACTGATTTACATTCAGAATTTTAGACTCACAAAGACAGGAAAGATGTTTTCTTCAAAGCTTCCTAATACAAATAGCGAAACAAAAAGAATGCAACATTTATATAATTCTTGATTGTGTTATGGTTCTTCTTGCTGTAGGTAGTTTATTGTATATATGTGTAATACTATAAATGTATATGTGAAAAATTAAAAAATTAATAAAAAAGAAGAAAAAGAATTCCCTCTAGGCCTGGAGAGGTTGCTCAGAAGTTAAAAGCACTGGCTGTTCTTCCAAAGGTCCTGAGTTCAATTCCTAGCAACCACATGGTGGCTTATAACAATCTATAATGAGATCTAGTGCTTTCTTCTGGTGTGCAGGCATGCATGCAAGCAGAACACTGTATAGATAGTAAAGAAGTAAATTTTAAAAATGATTTCACTCCATATTGTCCATCCCTGCTCTGCATCCTGTTGATAGGTGAAGCTTCTACAAAAGGGTATTGTAGGGGTATGGTTGGTGAATATATTTTGTTAGTGAATATGTTTATTTTACCAGATGTGCTCACAATGGAAGTCATATTTAAAATATTTTTCAAAACTTGTCATTGTGATGTAGCCTATAAATCTAAGCACTTGGAAGATAGAAGTAAGAGGATTAAGCATTCATAGTCATCATCTGCCACATAGCAAGTTTATACTACTGAGGTGGTCTTTGAGACCACCATAGCCAGCAGAGGTGCAATCTGAGGGAGGCAAGAAAGTAGTTTAGTTCAATATGACTCAGTAGCTGGTGTTGGTTCAAACTTCTGGAATCACATATACTGGATCACCAAGTATTTTATTTTAGGCCGATTTAAGGCCAACTTAGTGATAACTTTTCTGGTGATATTTAACTCAATTCTGTGTGTACAGAAAAGCTTACATAAATCTCCTAGAAGAGCAAAGTAATCTAAATAAATATCAGGTGTGATTACATCAAAACTCATTGTAAAGTTCATATGACACCGTCCATAATAATGGGTCCTATAAATTGACTACATATGACACCTTCCATAAAGATAAATTATATAGATTGACTGAGAAAAACAAGCTCATGTGGAAGGATCCAGTGTGCACAGACATAGCACAGATAGTGCAAAGATCACCAGGCTATAAGCCACACACACACACTCCCAACCTTCTGGGCAGATAACAGGTTATGCACCCCTTCCTTTGAAGGGACAACCCTGTGTGTTTAACATTCTAGGTTTCCCTAAAGTTTATTTATGAGCACAAAGACTACTGTGCCTTCTACAAGACTAATCCTGTCTGTTTAAAACCCTATCTCAAAAAAAAAAAAAAAAGAAAAATAGCAAGAAAAAAAAACAAAAACAAAAACAAAACTATTTTCTGAGGTTGTGGGACATAGAGAATAAAGGCATGCTGTAACAATCTCTTTCTACATAGTCTAAACTCTAGCACTTCCCCCTCTCTTCTCACCAGCCTACTAGAAGTTCCTTATTATGCCATGGAGTCTTCTCTTGCTTCTGTCTTGCCTAGAAGTTATGGAAGGCTCTAGGAATTTACTCTGGTCCTCTCTTCTCTGCAAACTCAACAGGGCAAATCCATCTCATTCACCATCTCTAACATATTCACTCCAGAATTCTAGGTTGGTAACACAATGACCAAGTAGACATCCATCCCTAGGTGGAGGCTTTTGGGTACTGTGGTCTCAATATTGCCCAAAGAGATTTTTTTAATTTGGCAATTGGGTTTTCTCAACTAAGCCTCACAACTCAGTGAATGATGTCACCCACTCACCACATAAGCTACTGTTTTTATAATATGATTTTAATTTGCTGCAGTGTTAGGTATTGTGTGTGTGCTAGGAAAGCACGCTGCAGCTGAGCTATGTTATCTCCTCGTTGTTCTTAAGTTCAACTTTATCCTTCCTCTGACCTTCCGCACACTGTCCAACTGGAACAGCAAGTCCAATGAATCCAATTTCCAAAACATTTCTCAAGTCTGTCTATTTGATTCCATGTCCACCTGTATCACTACTGTTTGCTGCCTGGGGCTACTACAAGAGCTTCTTCTAGTGTCTGTACTACTGCATGAAATGTTCTGAAAAATGTAAATCATACCACGTTAGCTCAAGGCACAAATCTCCCTGGTAACTTCTTGTAACTTGGCTGAAAAAAATCCTTCTTTAATCTAGCTTTTAACATTCTTCAAAAGCTAGCTTCTATTCACCTTTGACATCTCATCCAGTCACTCATCAGACACCACAATCACACTTAGCCACATCATACTCCTTTCTGCTCTAGCCAGGCATATAGCTTATTCTCAACGAAGGAATTGCTCTAAGTGATCACTGTGCCCAGCAATGGGCCTCCACCCCTGACCTTCTTCTGGCTAGCCTGTCCTTGTTTTTAGCATGCCAGCTCCATTGCCCTCTTTCCAGAGACATTTTCCCTGACCACTCTGAGCCTTGCTTTTCTTATATATTATCTTTTGTTCCATGAGAGGAGGAATGGGTCTGATTTGTTGAAGACATGATTGATATCAGCAATCTGGGAAAGAAGATAAGGCTCCTATGGGGGGAAGGATGTCTCAAGAGTTTAGGTTATACTAGAGCATTAAGAGGAAGAGCCTGAAAGGCCACATTTGAGTTCAATACTCCATTTCCTGCCACCCACTTCCAATTTGGATGGGACTAGGACAAGAGCAAAAAACAAATCTTTGTTATTACTGGCCATAGAATCTCACAGTGGTTAATGTCTTCCGGCAAACACATTTGTCTACTGTTCAGGAGTCCATTAAATGTCTCTTTGCCTCTCTGTATGTTAAGCAATGTTGAAAGTCAGCTCATTCTCCTCCTCTGAGAAGGCCTCCTTGACTTCCCTGGATTGTTTTTACATTCCCTCAGCACCATGTGTATTGGTTCATTGTATCCCTACCACATTAATTACATATTATCTCCCAAAGGGGACTATATGTTTGCTGAAGTCGGAAACTACATTTCATTCTTCTCTGAGTCTTCTTGGCCTGTCAGGGTGTCTGGCAGCAGAGTAAAGCTTTGGCTCACAAATAAGCTTTGAGAAGTTCAGAACTTAAAGGAGGAGAAGAACACTGTGTGTAACACTTAACTGTTTTAGTAGAAATTCTAGGCAGGGAATACAAAGTGGGAAACATGTTCTGAGCATGAATTTCTTTGGATGTAAACAAACTTTGGAGTTATTAGATAAATACACAATAATCGTTAAATACTTTTTAAAAATAGGGAAAGTTCTAGAGGGGAAAAATCCTTTCAACTGCTTTGGATCCAAAGAATAAATACTGAATGAACAAATGGCTGTCACAAATGAGAAGAATTCTGCCAGTTAACATTTCACAATTCTATGACCTTATGAGTAGGAACATTTATTAAGTTATTTTTAAATCTTGACAGTGACATTGTAGAGATTTACACTGAGAACTAGGCATTGTGGAGCCAGAAATCACACAGATTGCTTTTATCAAAGTTGCTCTACAAACTGGTGAACCATTTAGAGTCCACTCCCAAGAGTGGACTAGACACTCATAGACTTCCTGGCAGTTTTCAAGGTGCGGCTTTATTGTGTTTTGGGTTCTGTGCATCCTCCAAGGGACAGATGGTTAATTGCCTTTCTTTGGCCACTTACCCACCCCCAGAAAAGGTGTGAGGAGGCACCAGGGAAAGCAGACTCTCCCACAGCAGGCCGGGTCTCTCACAGAGCTGGGATTGTTGACCCACTGATTGGGTCTGAAAGCCTTTTCAGTCGCACAAAACCTCGGGCTTCTCTATTAGCATATCAGAGGTGGCCGCAGTGGTGGGAAATGCTTAGGCCAACAAAAGACAGAGCTCGGTGGCATTGTCTTATTGGTGCTTACAGAAGCAGAAAAAAAATGATCATCTGGCCAAGGCTGCTGTGATGGACAGATGTTGACATATTGGGGGGGGGGGCGTAGTGGTGAACGATGTCTTCCACTCCCCAACCCTCCCAACACCACTTGTTCTGTTCTGCAGACTGCAGCTGGGCCCCCTACCCAGACATAGTTCCTTCACAAGGAAAAGCCACGCCCCCACCTCTCTTTTGCTAAAAGGAAGGCAAAGTTTCAGCTGTAACCAGGACTTTATTTCCACCGCCACCCACCTTGGACTTGAAATTTTTCTTTGAAATATAATTTGATGACAATAGGAAAGTCCTTTGCCAGTTACTAAAACTAAATCTCTTGTTAGGTCACAGAGTCCTTTCTCAATAATCAGCCATCTTAGACTTATGGAAGGGAGAAAAGATGTTTAGTAAAAATGAAAACTTTACATGCTGATTTTCCATCTAGGACATTCAGGATCAGTATCCTATGCTCAATTGTAATGGCTTACATCCAGAACAGTTTTGTCCCCAAGGAATACTAGATAATGTCTGGAGTCACTTTTTTTTCTTCTTTTTTTAATTTAAATTTTAAATTTTATTTTTTATAATTTATTCAGATTACAGCCAGATTGTTATCCTCTCATTTGTGTCTTCCCATTCCCCCTCCCTCTCTCACTCTTTCGCCCTGTTCCCCTCCCCTAGACCTCTGACAAAAGGGGACCACCTCCCCCACCATATGATCACAGCCTATCATCCAGTTTCCCCTTCCTCTGAGTGCCTGGGCAGGGCAGCTTCCCCACCACACACCAGAGTTCATTTCAGAGGCAGACTCTCCCTGCTCTCACCGCAACTGTGGAGAATGAGGCATTCATTGCCTAGATCTGAACAGGGGGTCTAGATTTACGGTATGCATTGTCCTTGGTTGGTACAATAGTTTGTGCAGGGTCCCCTGGGTCCAGATCCACCAGCCTTGATGGTCTTCTTGTGGGATTCCTGGACTCTCTGGGTCCTTCCACGCCTCCAATCTTCCATACCACTTTCACCTGGAGTCCAGCAACAAGTCCCAGCATCTGTCCCAATTCCCTGCTAAGTGGAGACTCTATTGTAACTACTAGTGTGGGAATCTGAGCAGCCAGGGAAGCTACAACATATATTTCCATGGCTCAAAATGTCAATAGTGTCATTCCTGGGAAAGTGGTCTATAGCAGCTGTTCTCAACCTGTGAGTGCTGACCCCTGGCGGGGATGGGGGTGGGGTGGGGACGAGGGGTGGAATTACTCTTTCTCAGGGTCACATATCAGGTTTCCTGCATATCAGATATTTACATTATGATTCATGATAGTAACAAAACTACAGTTATGAAATAGTAACAAAATAATTTTATGGCTGGGGATCACTACAACATGAGGAACTGTATTAAAGTGTGGTGGCAATAGGAAGGTTGAGAACCACTTGACTATAGTCTTCTTTTTAATATAATTTACAGATTCTTGTACAGACAAATTGATACTGATAAATAGGAACTTATCAATAAGGGAGCATAGCTCCATCCTTGTGTTCATTACGTTAATTTAGAGTACTAAACAGTGTTTGACAAAGAAACAAAAAGTTTAAATTATAATGTCTCATCTTTGGTTGCATCACTGAGAGATTTAATTTAAGGAATGGGTGTCAAATTTTATAAAATTGTATATTCAATATAGAGAGGTGAAAACATAGTGATTTGACTTTCCTATAGTAAAAAAAAATGTATCATTAATTTTACCCTGAACTAGGTCTCAAATATAGTCCAAATGGCATAAAATTAGATTGAATAATTCTTTTTTTAATTTTCTTTCTTAGTTAAAAATATTTATTGCCTTTTAGAAAATGGCACGTTTGAATGCATTATACATTTATTCAGTTAAATGATAGATAGATAGATAGATTAAAAAGTTTATGTAAAAACCCACAGGTTATAGTAGTTTAATTTTAATATCATATTTGTTTGGTTCTCATTTTCTTATTCAATATCTACAAGTTAGAAGACTTTTAATCAAATGCATGCATACATCCATATGCATAGATCAGACAGGTACAGAAACGAATGTTATTTTTCTTAGATGCAAGTTCCTCTACATGTCTACCAAAAGGCTCCAAATGAAAAGCACTAAGCATTAGTCACTAACTCCTATTATAGCCATTGGCATATGATTTTTAATTGTTTTCTTTTTTGAAGGATCAAGTGCAATTTGGCCAGAAATTGGTGATTATAATAGTTACTAAAGAGAACATGAAATGGAGACCAGCAGGGTGTGGTGACACATGCCTGTAATCGCAACACTCAAGAAGCAGAGACAAGATAATCAAGAGTTCAAGGTCCTATTCAGTTACAGAATGAGTTCAAAGTCATCCTGGGCTATATAATACCTTCTCTCAAAGAACATCCATAAAAAAATACATACATACCAACTTAATTACCTTAATTTGCCTTTAAGTATCTTTTGTTATAGGCTGGCTGACATATAATTCTTTCACTCAAATGTTTTATTAAAACATCCACTTGATTAAGAATTAAGCCCAAGGCAATTAAAATATTTTAGGTATGCTCCCTGGCGAAGATATTTCATCACTGGTTAACATTTTTATTTTCTATAAAACATAGTATCTTGTATTCTACCACAGTGGTTAATGTTAGAATTAATTGAGCCCTAAAGTCATACTTACTTCTGTGAACTGAAATTCCCAGAAAAAAGAAAATCTGCACCTGTGTTAAAAACTGTACAAGGCCAAATGGCTGAACTTTGTGATTATGTAAAGATAGTACATTGCAGATCAGAGCCAAATTATCCTGGGAGTATTTTTTAGCCTCTTTGAAAGCCATTCGTTATCTACCCATGTCTGCTTTAACAGTCTTGTGATGATCAAAACTTTAAAATATCCTCTTAGCAGACCACTGGCTTTCACAAAACTAAAAGCTAAGACTATATCACCAGAACGCACCTGAAATCTATAGGAGAGAGTCCCCTGCTTTTCTGTAACCAGCTTACCTGTGGGCCACCCCAACATATTTGGTAAATACCTTTAAGTTAGGCTTTATTGTGTAACAATATTGTGTAACAAGCAACATCTCATGTAACCACTTCCACAGCAGAACTCATCCTTCAAGACTTCCTGAATCCCTGTTCTCAGGCCATGACCACGCATGCTTGGCTTGAGAATGGGCTATTTCTTTTTCACTTTGAGATGAGAGCTATGCTTTGTCAACAGTTCTTGGTCTTCACTAGACTGGTTGAAGCAGTATCTCAGATCCTGAAGATAAGGCATTGCTATTAGAAAGAAACCAAATACCACCACCACCGCCACCGCCGCCACCACCGCCGCCGCCCTCACACACAGCAATTCTGAAGCACAGACTGTGATAAGTATAGAGCTGGCATGTCATGTGGGAAATTATCAACCGAGGCATAAGCAGGGTCTTTTCCTCTCTTAGTTTTGCAAAGGTGGTGGTGAAGGGATGGATGAAAAGCATACACTTGGCATAGGACAATGTACCTAGATTCATGGTTGAGATTGCCACCACCCACCGTGGTGGTATGGTGAGGCTTCTTAAAGAACTAAGAGCAGCAGTAGCAGCAGCAGCAGCAGCAGCAGCAGCAGCAGCAGCAGCAGCAGCAGCAGAGTATACCAAGACTGGCAGGGTCATCCCAACCCAGACACTAAAATCTACAAACTACCAAATCAGAGACTGTTCAAGAGCCTTACAGGAAAAAAAAGCCATTGAAAACTAAAACAGAAAGAAAAACAGGGGGAAAAAAGAATTCTATTGTTGCAGAACACTGAAACTATTTGAAAATGTGAAAATGCCACTTGATGATCTTGGTTTTCAACCATTAAAATACAGTTACATAAAATCAAAACTATTTTATTTTTGCTTACAATTGTCACAAGAACGATGAAGTGCTTCCTTAGCGTATGTGAGACCCTGGATTTAATCATCAGTAGGAAGGAGGAGGAGAAGGTTGAGAGAGACAGTAACAATAATGAAACACCATAGCCTTTGCATACAATTTACTCACATCTTCCCCTTTAAGTCATCTCTGGGCTACTTATAATGTCAGGACTGTATGAATGTTGATGCTGTATTGCTTAGGGAATAATGATAAGAAAAAGAGTCTGTATGTGACAAGACATTCTTTTTTCAAACATTTTCAATCTGCAGTTGGTTAATTATGAAGATACAGAAGCCTCGGTTGTGGAGGACATACTGTGAAACAAGAATGCTAGCCCCCATCCCTGTGATGTTCTAAGTTCTGGCTCTCTCCCCTAAAGGCTGCTGTTTGGTAGGCTCCCAGGCCTTTAAAAAAAAACTTAAATGATTTAATTTTGTATACTGTTTATACATTTATAAAGTATGCTATAGAAAACGATGAACAACTTCCAAATAACTTTTGGTAATTTATAATTAAGACATAAATGTTATCTATTAGGAAAGATTGGTTGGAGTTTTTACTGTAAGTTTGCTTGTCTGTCTGTCTGTCTGTCTGTTTGCAATAGGGTCTTGCTATGTAGCTCAAACAGGCCTCAATCTCACTGTAATCCTAGGGTGGCTGACATGAGATACCACAGCCAGCTATAGGAAGGAAATTTATCTTAGGCTGGAATGTGGCCAAATCTTCAGGAAAAATGCAGAAAGTAAAAGACATGAAGCAAAGAAAAGAAACTGGCATATTCTTTTATAAAACCTATTTTAAAATGTGAAAAACAGAAGAGGCAGAGAGTGGGGCTCCATGATCTTAAAGAATGAAACTGTGTATTTGCATATAAACCAAATCAATTACTTGTACAGAACATCTGTTGAGAACTGTTGGTATACAGAGAGAGAGAGAGAGAGACAGAGAGACAGAGAGAGACAGAGACACAGACAGAGACAAAGACACAGAGACACAGAGACAGAGACACAGAGAGAAACAGAGACACAGAGACAGAGACACAGAGAGAAACAGAGACACAAAGACACAAAGACAGAGAAATAATAATTAAGAAGAGGTCATTAAATAGTAACATATAGCAGAGAGAGAGAGAGAGAGAGAGAGAGAGAGAGAGAGAGAGAGAGAGAGAGAGAGGAGAGAGAGGGGAGAGAGAGAGAGAGAGAGAGAGAGAGAGAGAGAGAGAGAGAGAGAGAGAGAGAGGGAGAACTGGGCAAGGAAGAAGCCTACTGAAGTTTTCCTCAAGTTCTATTCAAGGCTGACAACTCACCCTGGCTGGTTTAGTCCCAAAAGTCTCAAGTACCAGAAACCTAGGATGATTGATGACCATCTATCTTAGACTCAAGAAGGAGTTTTTTCCGGGGGGATTGTAGTAAAAGGGAAAAAGCTTGAAATGGAAATGCTTTCAGGAACTTTACCATATAAACAGTAAGTTAAAAAAAAGATCACAGCTGGGGAACTTTAAAGAGAATATGGCAAGATCATATTTTGTGGGTTTTTCACATTTCTTGAGCTCTGTTGAGTCCATAATCTGTCTTCCTGTTAATAATAGTTTCAATATAACAGGTTGTAGGTGAGGAAAATGTTTATTCATAGGTGCATTAGTAATTTTATAGTACAAGTTTATACATCCTCTAGATGTGATAAATGGTATACATTAACGATGAAACACAACCCAAACTTTATTACTCAGAAGTCACAGGATTTCTAATTACTTCCTGGATTTGCCTGAGGAGCACATGAAGCATGCAACAATGTGAGAAACTAACTATGACTAAAGGGGTGACTTGTCTAGACTACTTTGGAAACAGCAAGCAATAAAATGGGCTGCATTTTCGAGGGAGTTTTGTTACTGGATTATTTAAGGTACCTCACTATTTTCCCTTCATCATATCAGCCCTTGATTGCTTATTCAGTTCAGTCTCTATGTTGCTAAATGAATAAATGTGTTTCTTTTCTCCACTGTATCTCGATTGAAGACCAGACTCTGTTAGCTACTAGGGCTCTGATTTCCTTAGACATGCTGCATATTAACAGAAGGGAGCTTAGTAGCAAGCAGTCTTTCTACTTTGTCCAGGGTTGTGGGATCTACACTGAGATCTATTGACATAAGGAATATCACTCTTAAAAGGATAGTCTGCATTTACTCAACCATCTGCTTCCAACTGTAAGTAGAAGCTGGCTCCTTCCCATAGGGTCACATGCAAGCTCATCCCAAAATGGCACATGAAGACACCCCACTTTCCCTTAGATAGGACTACATTTTTCAACATAAATGGACCCCACAAATCGTTCCCATTACATTCTTTCATTCTAAGCAGCTATATACATTGTATGATTTCGAAATGACAACTGTGAATAAACAAAACAACAAAACCCAGTTGAATATATTAATTCACAATATTTAGTAATGTGTCTGATGCTATCATACAGCCAAAGAATCTAGAGTAAGTCTTATGAAATATTTATATATTTTTTATTCTTTGGCCTCTGTCCACATAAGATTATAATCTTAATAAACTTCGAGTTGTAGAGCATGTATATTCTATGGAAGGATAAAGCAAATTTCCTATAGCTATCCCTCAGCTGTCATCCTGTATGTAAACTGTAATTACAGATAAACAGACTGTCCGCAGCTCATGATAATGTAGGCAATGTCCAGAGAGCTGGGGCATGCAGTGGTCATAAGGAATATGACTCTGTATTTCACCATAGGGATCTCTCTTCCAAGGAAACCTTCTTTGGGGATATCAGCCTTCCCATGGTTGAATCTTCCTGCCTTTAGTGTATTTCTGAATCTGACAGAATATAGGGCTTCCCTGGAATGCTAAGATGCCTTAGCAAATGGAAGATTCCTGATAAATAAAGAGCCGACTCAAAAAAAAAAAAAAAAAAAAAGGAATATGACATATCAGGATATCTAGAAAACAAAAAGGCAATGCTGCTAGGGCATACAAACCTAATATTTTTCAAATCAATCTGGATTTGTAATGTTTTGGTCTCTCAAGCACTGACGGCCACATTCTGAGTTGGTGCCTTCTGGTCTTCTCCATGTTCTAGTCTGATATCTGGTTCTACCCTTCTCACCACTACAAAAGCAGCCATGTTTATATACATTTAAAAAAAAAACACGTTAGGCAATGAACTTCTAGTTTTCCAGACCCCCGGAAGTAAAAAACAGCAAGAACTGAAAAACATGGATCTTCTCTATAATTACATTTAAATGTTTCATTCAGAACACTAGTGCTATGGTTATCCCTAGGTGTGTATTGTCACAAAACCAACTGTCTAGGGTTCTGGCAGCCTGAGCCGGCAAACAAGTATTAGAACAGTTTCTGTGAGCAAAGAATTCAAGAGCCTGGTAGATTGGTGGTTCCAGCTCTGTGGTACTCATGAGAGTACAGTTGTGCTGTTGACTAGAGTAGCCAACACCCAACCACTCTAAAGTGTTTCACTGATTTTGATGCTACTGTTAAATGGACTTTTTTTCCTCTTAATTTCCTTTTCAGGTAATTACGTGTTAGTATGTAGAAATGAACTGAAATTTATGTTTCTTTTAAATCCTGCAAAATTATTGAAGGACTTGATTAGGTTTCTAACAGGGTGTGTGTGTGTGTGTCTGTGTGTGTGTGTGTGTTTTAAATGTTTTTTACACACAATACCATGTTAATGTGAACATAAATCATTTTACTTCTTCCTTTACAATTTCAATGTTTTTTTCCCTTTTGACTAATTGGTCTGGTTGGGTCTTCACAATTACTATGCTGACCAGAAGTAACAAGAGTAAGCATCTTTGTCTTCTCCTGATACAATAATGAAAAGCTCGAACATCAGCCAGGTGCTTTCCATATTTATCTGGGTTGTGTAGTTATTTTTTATGTCTACTTTATTGAGCACGTTTATGGTGAAAGGGCATTACATCTTGCCAAGTGTAAGTCAAGATGATCACATTATTTCATCTTTTATTCCTTTCATGGGTTATATTATGCTAATGTTTTTCATAGACTGAACCACCCTGGCATTCCAGGAACACAATTTACTTGGTCATGGTGTATAATCTTCTTAATGTGCTATTGAATTCAGTTTGCTAGTATTTTGTTGCGGATTCTTGAGTATGACCTCATCTTAACTAACTACCCCTCCAAATATGGTCACATTGTGAGGTACTATGAATCAGGACTTGAACATATCCTTTCTTGAAGTGACAAAATTCAACACAACATAATCCCCAAGATCAAAGCTATAGTCATTTATTCCCTAGTCTCAGAATTTTTATCCTATCACTTCTGCAATAGTTTTTTTTTCCTTTTCTTTTTTTGTCTTTTACAGTAACAGCTAGTCAATAAGTCAAGGGAAGGAATTACATAGGAGCTGGCTATCATAAGGTGTGCACAAGTCAGAGCAATGTCAGAAAATGCCTTCTCACATTCATAATTACTAATAAGAAACTGTATGTAGTTCAGTTGATTTGTTGTTGTGTTTATTTGTTTGTTTTTGTTGTTTGTTTTTGAGGTAGGCTCATGTGTCATCAGGTTGGCCTCAAGCCCACTGTGTAGCTGAGAATGACCCTGACCTTATCCCCTTACCTCTATCTCCCAAATGCTGGAAGTTACAGGCCTCTGTCAGCATGCCCAGGTGGATATAGTAGACTTTTAATTTTTTATTTGTTTATTTATTTTAATATGTTTTAAACTGAAATACAATTATATCACTTCCTCACTCTTAGGTACCCGTCCACCGAACTCTCCCATATCTTCTTGATAGCTTTTTCCTTTAAATTATTATTGATACATATATGAATATACATATATATGCATATATTTACATACATGTGTATATATGCATACATATATATGCATGTGTCTATATAAGTACATTAATATAATCAGTCTGGTTTTGTTGATGCGTGTATATGGTTTCAGGGCTGGCCACACTGCATTGGATTGCCAAGAAGGGGCTCATCCGTGGGAGAGCTAATTCTGCTTTTCATAGGAGTCATTAGTTACTTGTAGATCTTTGTCTAGGGTTCGGACTCTTCAAAATTCCACCCCTTCCATGTTAAAATGTCCTTTGATATTGCCATTTCTCAGGTCTTGTTTATGCAGTCATTCATTTCTAGGAAATACTGTTTTACCACAGACTTTCTAGTATTCTGGCTTTTACACTCTTTCTGCTCCCTTTTCTGAGATGTTCCCTGAGCCATACAGACAAAGGAGAAAGGATAAATAGCACTAAAGCTGTTTGAAAAACCTCAAGGAAATTATACTATTTTTAATTTATCTAAAAGTATACACAACACATGTAATTGCACACACACACACACACACACACACACACACACACACACACACACACACCTACCTTAAAGGAAGTTAAGCCATTTCAGCTGATAATGTTCTCCACAAGAACCACAGACTAGTGCTAATAAAACCTCTAGTATGATGAACAAGAAACCTGTTTTCAAACAGTTGCCTAGGGTTGTTCTTGTGACTTCGCAAACAATATAGGCCGCCAATGCCTGTCAGAGCTTGAGGGTGAGTTCCTATAGCTGAAGATGCCGCACACTTAGGACTTGTGACTTGGATGAGTTGAGCTGGATCTGACCTGAAAGATTCTTTTCTGCAGTCTAGCTTCCATGGTACCAGATAATACTATGCAACCTGCCAACGGAGGGAAACAACTACACAATTGTACATGGCTGCAACACCTATGAAGCACAGTGAGCAGCATGGTGTAATATGCATGAAGGTATAATAAGTGGCATTCATAAGTTGGTGATAACCAACAACTGTCTAATTAGATTTTATAGCCCATTCAACAGCAGAGAAATCATACTTGATGCTAGAAACCTATCCAACTTCCTGGAACTAGGAAGGTCATATGAACTTTAGAAGAAAATCTACTACCACTAGTTTGCTAGACTAGCACAATTCCTTACTATATTCTAAGTTATACCCTTATACCCACAGATATATACATCTACCATCCCTCATCAAAACAAACAAACAAAAAACAAAAACAAACAAACAAAAAAACCCTTCTCTACAGAAAAATGGAGACCATCACAGAAAACTACAATTGGACACATAATCAATAGAACATGGGGAGCCGAGTCACTTTTTGCTTTGTTTTGTTTGAGACTTTTTGCCTTGTTTTATTTGAAACTCACTATGTAGACCAGTCTGGCCTTGAACTCACTGAGATCCACCTGCCTCTGCCTCCTGAGTGCTGGGACTAAAAGCCTATGGCACCATGCCCATATAAGTTTCCCTTTTAAATCAGTTATCAATTGTCATTTCAGTTTTATATAGTGATACGCCCACTTAAAATGGATTTTACTACATTTCACTAGTTTGAACTCCTTGGCTCAAATGATCCTTCTACTTGCCTCTCTAGTTGTCTCGGTTTACAGACTTCAAAATCTGTATTCTTTTGTTATGGCTTTCATTTGTCTCAGATAAACTGTGGTTTGGGTCCTCACAATGTACTTGTCTTTACTATCAAAATTATATTGCAACTCAGAGAACAAAAATTTTGAGGCTGGTGTATTCTTTTTTTTTTTTTTTTTTGGCATTTAAAGATGTTTTTATTATTTTAAAGATTCTTTGACAACAAGACAGATTAACTCCTGGCAACACCCACTCTACTTCAAAAAAAGATGATGACCATCAAAGAATCTCCTTATGGAGATGGCTTCAAATGTGGCAAACAGGCCACTGGGAAAAATGTCCTGGTTTCTACCACAGACAGAATTCTGCCTAAAAATGGGCAAGGTTAGATGCAGGAAGAGCCTACAGTCAAACTCTGTCAAGACAAGGTAAGCAATTAAGTCCTAAATAGTTCCTGCCTTTCAAACATGTCTATCACGTATGCTGGGCTAGAAGGCTGAAGATGATGTTCCAAAGTTATAGAGAGTTTGGGGTCACTGCTCACATAGCAAACAGTTTCTGTCATTGTTCATTTTGGAAACTGCTAAGCTGTACTTCTGGTTTACTCAGGTAATTAATTTTTATTCCTTCTCAAGTTTCTGATGGGGTTGAAGAGCAGATAGCTTAGTTTTACAATTAAGTTTAGTTGTTTAGGAGTTCAGATGTTTTAGGTCTTGATATATGTTTTAAGTTGATAGAGATGAGATATGATATTGATTTATATTCAGAATTTTAGACTTGAGGCTGGTGTATTCTTTTACATGCTCAAGAAAGCACACAATCAATATTGAATCAAGTAAACAGTCCTACCCTAACTATAAGACTTGGTTTCAGATTCACAAAGAATTCATCTTTTTATAGACCAAAAGGAAAAACTATAGACTAAAAGAAGTAAAATGAAATTTTCCTTATAGGAGATGCCAATCTCTTTTTGAGGCACCCCACCCACAAGTAGTTGCATTGCCAAATGTAGGGAGAACATGACCCAACTTTCAACACAGCAACTGCTATATAAATGGTTGCACACCAGTTAGTGTTGGGCTGAGGACTGCTCATAAGCCTTAATCTCATCCAAAACCAAAATCAATGGCAAAGAATCAGAAGGGTAGAGATACAGCATAGTGGTCTACCATGCACAAGGGCCTAAGTCCAATTCCTAATACTGACAAAAGAACCAGAAGAAAGGCAGATGTAAAAGAAAAAAACAAAACAAACAAATAATGCAAACCAAAAACCTCAATATAGATAAAACTGGACTGGCACACACAGCTAGGGCCAATGCCTGAGTCTGGGAACATTATAAAGAATAGAGGTTTTGGAGGCTGAAAACCAAGCTCCGCTGTCCCTTTTGGTCTCATTTCTGGTGAAAGCCTTATGGAGGATGGCATCATAATGTCAGGAGTAGGTGTCAACAAGGTCACATAATAATGTTGGAAGCCAGAAAGATACAGGGGCTAGACTTGTTCTTTTTTATGGCAAGCTACTCTCAGGGAGCTAATAGATTTTCTACCAAAACAGAAAACAAAACAAAACCCACATTATCGCTCCTACCAGACACCTAGGGGTCATCCAATGACTTAATCACCTTCCACTAGGCCCTCTTACAGGTTCTATCACCTCCTAACACCAGCACAGTGAGGACCCAGCTTCCAAAAAATACATCTTTGGGAACACATTTGAACCATATCAAAACCACAGCAGTAGTCTAGGGAGAAGCCGAGTGTGCAAAGCCAGACACACATTTATTCAAATGTATTGCTTTATTCCCATCAAATTCCAGTGGCCGGGGGTGGGGCACGAGCAGAAAAGAATGGCTATGAGATCCAAACTCAGACCAGTCCCAAAACCACCACTGATCCTTAGACAGAAAAACTATTGAAAAGAAAATAAAGGACCTGGGCACAGTCGCACACAATTATAGTCCCTCCTACACCTGGGACATGGAAGCAGAATTATGAGGAGTTCAAGGCCAGTCTTAGCTACACAGAGAATTTGAGCCAACTTATCTCAAAACAGAACACCAATGAAGAGTTGCATTCACTTAGTTTACCTCTCAATTTCACTAATCATATTAAATGTCTTCTTTTCTTCTGGGAATCACTAAGATAAATCCCTCTTACCAATAAGTTCATTTTCAACCAGGGAAAATAAACAAATTAAATGATTAGCATATCAGTCGGTCACTGTCTGTCTGGATCAGGAAACAAAGTACAAGGGTCTGGCTAGCTACTGGTTTGAGTCAAGCATTCCTCAACATGGTTATTGATGCCTACGTGGTTGTATAGTTCACCTCACTCATCCCTTGTGGTCTAGAAATAGTAAACTTCCCCAAAGCTGGCTACATAACAGGGTCCCAATTCACTACACCTTGAACAAATCCTAGTTGAGGTTTTGACAGTCTTCTTTTACTTCACTAAAGCAGCTCCTCAACACAGTCAAGGATTGTTTAAAAACCAACTTCATGTGGTTATTTAAAGGAATAT
The DNA here is from genome assembly GCF_903995435.1 of Acomys russatus. NCBI lineage: Eukaryota > Metazoa > Chordata > Mammalia > Rodentia > Muridae > Acomys > Acomys russatus. Next base: position 28,100,143 of record NC_067169.1, read on the forward strand.
TATCTGTTATCCAGGTGATTGCTGTAAAATGTAAGCACTTTGCAGAGATTTTCATACACAGTTTTTCAAAACAGTGATGTGATGTATTGTGGGTTTTATTTTATGATGTTGTGTATCTTTCTTTTTATGAAGCTACCCTGGTATCCTGACACCCTACTGGTACTCTACAGCTTAGACGATCTCCATGCAGGTGTGGTCAATCTTTTGTCATTGTGACACATTGTTCTCTACAAAGATCATACCTGAGGACCACACAATCAAGTTACAAGGGGGGGGGGGGCTTGGCCGATGGCTTAGTGGCTAATAGCACTTGCTGCACCTGAGTTCTGATTCCAGCACCCATGAAAAGAATCCATGCAAAAGTGGCAATGCGCATGCCTGAAACTCTAGCACTGAAGAGACAGGAACACTGGGCTTGCTGACTACCATCCAAATTCCAGATTTCTCTCAAAAGGATAAAGCAAAGAGATACAGCAGGATAAATAGCCAGTGTTCTCCTCTGGTATGCGCAAGTGAACACAGCACATATGTAACAAAAACATACAGGATAGTCCTATACACAAACATATGCACAAATAATAGGATTTTAAAATCTTTAGAAGCTAAAAAAGATTTATTTATTTTATTTATTGCCTATGAATGCTTTATCTGCAGAAGAGGGTATCAGATTACATTATAGATGGTTGTGAGCCACCATGTGGTTGCTGGGAATTGAACTCAGGACCTCTGGAAGAGCAGGCGGCACTCTTAACCACTGAGCCATCTCTCCAGCCCCCCCAGGGGAAATAGTAGAACCCACAGGGTCCTGGAAACCTACAAGAAGAACTTTATGACAGGCAGATCTGTGTCCTGGGGTCCTCCTCAAACTAAGGCACCAGCCAAGGAGAATATAGGCAGTAAACTTCGAACCCCTACTAAGACCTAGCCGACGAACAGGATATTCTCCACCGTTGAGTGAAGAGTGAGATCTGACTCTCACACGAACTCTGGTGCCCCTTTTCTGACCATGTCCCCTGGATGGGGAGGCCTGGCAGCACTCAGAGGAAGGATAGCAAGTTACCGAGACGCAATATTCTAAGAGCATATATAGGGGGAGGAGGTCTCCCTCAATCATAGACATAGGGGAGGGGAGAAGGGGGGAAGTGGGAGGGAGGGAAGAATGGGAGGAAACAGGGGAAGGGCTAACAATCGAGATGTAATATGAATAAATTAATAAAAAAGATGAAAAAAGGAAGCTAAAAAAATCACAAAACAATCTTATAGTATTTTAATGAGTTTATGATTTTGTGTTAGGTTGCATTCATAGCTACGCTTCACCGAATCCAGCCCATGGGCTGCTTGGTAGACATTTCTGCCAATTTAAAAGAGCCCATTCACACAACTCACCAATTGGGAGCAGTCTACACAGTTTTAGTAAGTTGGTAACAAATCAAAATTTTAGGAATACTGCATTTACAAAGTCAAAACAGCATAGCTCTGAGATTAGACTAGTGTTTGTAATGTGAATGTATGCATGTGTGTATGAATGTGTGTGTATTTGTGTGTGTGTGTGTGTGTGTGTGTGTGTGTAAGGAGTATACAGTACATGTATGTCAATGTGCAGCAGCCAGAGCAGGATATGAGGTGGCATCCTCCATCAATTTCTACCTTGTTGCTATGGTATGGGGTCTCTCCGTGAGCCTAAAGTAGAAGTTTGCCATATCAGTTAGACTGGATAGCCATCAAGCTCTTAGGATCTGCCTGTCTTTGACACCCTCCAGCCCCATGCTGGGGTTATACAGGTATGTAAAGCCATGGATGCTATGGATTAAAACTTGGGTCACACTTAGTGAGCCATCTTCTCAGCCTCAATAATATTATTATTTTTTTAACTTTGATGACATCTCAAACTACACATGATACAGATGCATTATTTTATGAAGTTTGCAGACAGAGCATGTTTCTGAACACTTAGGAGTAAGAAACTGACTTGTAACATCTGTTTATGTAAACATCTTTTAAAATAGTTTTTAATAAAAAATTATGTATATGTGTGTGAGCTTGCTTGAGTTTATGTGCAACAGATGTGTGCAGGAGCCCACAGAAGGTAGAAGAGGGCATTGGGTCCTCTGAAACTGGAGTTACAGGCGGTTGTGAGTCTCCATGTGAGTGCTGGGAAACCAACACCAGTCCTCTAAAAGAGCAGGAAGTGCTGTTAACTTCTGAGCCATCTCTCTAGTGCCAAACTTATTTCTTTAAAAGTGTTCATATTTGACCTTCCTTTGGGAGATTGGAAAGTAACAACATGACTTTTTAACCAATCAAAGATGAGATTCTTTAAAGAATCAGCTAGAAACTGAGAAAGTTCATTTGAGTAACACTGTCATACTAGCCTGTGAAAGTATATTGTTATTTGCCCATGTATTTGGTCAGTTGATTGACACCATGTTAGTAATGGGAGTTAGAATGTGGGAATTAGCAAGTGCTAAGAATTGGGGTTTTTATGAGCACACAACTGAATTTTGTCTTGTCTTTGAAAAAAATCACAAACAGTCCATATTATTCATGGCATGCCCATCATGCTATTTTATTTAAGATAGTGAAATTCTCCCTAAATCCCACAATTTATTCATGGCATATATAACCTATTTGGGAAGAGCAAGCAAATTGGAAATGCCAAACAAAGTAGTATAACATTGACCATGAAAACAACAAGAATCCGAAGAAGAGAGGGAAGCATGTGGGCACAAGTACAGGAGAATTGTCACGGGAATGTTGGTTCTGAGCTGGAGCTCAAAAGACACTTAGGACAAGGGTAATGGCCAATCATGAAGGAAGAAAGTCATGGGATAGTAGCAGCAGGTAGACAGAAGGAATCAAATCTACTGCAAATAAGAACAGGGGCTAGAGATGTAGCCCAGTGTACAAGATTTGCCCTATGTTTAATTCCCAGCACCACAAAAAGACAGGGAAAAAAAAAGAGACAGAGAATAGAACAAGACATCCCAGTAATGTGGGGGTTGTAACTGTAGAGTTTGCCAAGCCTTTCTTATATATTATCTCATTCTGATCCCCAGAGGGAGCTTGGGAGAGGAAAGCAACTGAAGCTCAAAGGATGCAACACAGTTGTATAAGCCTACTAATCAGAACAGAAAAACAAAAGGCCATCTTTTGTTCCCTTGTCAGCCTTCTTCTCACAAGGCACACTATGTTGACTGTCCTCTTCTGCATTTTAACTCATGAAACACAGAAAGGTATCAGTAAAAAGGAATATTAAACAACAAGTAATCTATTCAACACATTTTGGTTTACTTTAAATGCATAGAGGATGCTCTGGCTGGCTTCTCTAAATGATAGTGAAGAGTAACTTCCAAATATAATTACTTTTAGGAGTTCAGATACAATCTCTCTGCAAGGTTTCCAACACACCCAAATCCACAAAGCCTTGCTGTATTCAACTTGAACTCTTTACAGGAAACAGAGTTATAACCAGAGCTCAATTTCTAAGAAAAAGAAAACACAGAACAAGGGGAAAATAGTCTTGTCTAAACTATGAAAGCCAGTTTCTTAGGTCCCCTGAGAGTCAATTTTTCTAAAAGAAATATTTTTGTTCTTCTCCTCATACCATATACTAAGCTTCAAAAAAGGATAAACACAGTCTGAACTTTTGAGTTTAAAATTTTCCAGTAGTAGAAATCTGGCAAACACAGAGTTGAATGAAAGAAGCCAGATCCAAATACAATACTTCATGATGATTTTATTTCTAGAAAATATGCAAATCCAAGCAAACTAATCTGTGCTTGTTGGAAGGCAGATCTATGGCCACCCTTCATGGGGTAGACTGACAACATGATGACAGGAAGAGGTCAAAGACAACCTCTAGTGTGTACATAAAGAGAACTTCTCAGGTGTATATACAAAGGGGGCTCTAGGGCATACATATAAAGAAAGCTTTCAGGATCTAATCACTTCAGTTTCCCCAACTGAGTTTCCTTTACACAAATGTGCCAACTTCATAAAAGTTCAAATAACTTCCAACTATATATACAAATGTTATGTTAAACTATGTGTGTTATACTTGTATAAAGGGGAATAAAAAATTTCTTGGAACATTAAGCAGGTTAAAATTAGGTTTAAAATGTTTCAAGAGATAAAAAATGATATTGAATAAATTATCTATGACAATAGAATGATACAATTAGACATTTTTATGATATAATATGTTATAATAAAACTGATATTAAGATCTGGCACACCTTGGGGCCATTTTCCTCTAACTCAACAGCTCAGGTTCCTTCTCATGATATTCATTAAGAAATAAACAATTTTAGAAAAAGATAGTAAAAGCAGCACTTATTGTTGCATGAGCTTTTTCCGGAGAGACATGAACTAAAGTCTACTTATACCCAGATGACATACCAACAGTGGATCAAAATTAAAATTTCACTCAAGTTCACCTTGGTGAATCAATGAGTTTATAGTGCCTACTTTAGGGGCACATGTGAGGCTTTACTCACAAGCATGTGGGTGACTCCCAAACAGTAGCATCACCAAAAACTCACCACAATGTAAATGATAGCCTCCCCAAACTGTATAGATGCTACTCCCCTTTTGAAGCTAAAGCAGAATTATACACAACTGGAGGGAGGTGCAGAAGAGAGTGGCTGGAATTTCAGTTGAGGGTCTAATAGTCCTCTACACCTCCTCCTATGAAGGAAATTCATCAGGCCAGATGTGTTGATGGTCCCTTGAATGTGATCACAGTTGCTTTGTTTAAGATGGTAACAGCCTTGTCATGCCTGGAGGATAACATTCAGAAAGCACTCATAAACAAGTAAATAGACACAACAATTTATGAAGTGGGGCATGGGTCTCATTCAATCTTGCTCACCGATTATGTTTCACAATTTTAGCAGGTATTCTGGATCCTTGGATTGCTTTTTACCAGAAAGAGGTATATAATTTAAGAGCCATGTAATCCTCTCCCCGTTCTGGGTTTTCAAACTCTGTATTCAGAGCAAGTTTTTGAAGTCTGTACTCATATCAAATTAGATCATTAGTTTTATACCATGTTGGGTTAAACTCTTAGCTCCTACCAAAATGTCTACATTATATCTTGGAGCAAACGTGATCTTTTTTCTATCCTAGGGAATCCATAAATGATTTGGTTCCTTTGGATCCTTCTCAGCTTAAGAGATAAATGAATGAATAAAAAGATGCATGTATTTACAGCAAAAACCACTTATATTAAATAAGTTAACTTGTATGGGATATATGCTCCTTAATCAAGCCACTGCAAGCAAAGCTACCCAAGGAATAGTAGAAGTCATACTTTTGAAGAACTCACTAGAATAAATACAATTTTGAGGTATCTTCAACAACTAATATAGAAAAAGAAATATATGATTTCCATTGCCTGCCAATATTTCAGATATTAGAGATGGATATTCAGAGTTGGGGATGTTAGGCAGCGGTATGGTACTGGCCTAGGGTGTAAAAGTTTCTAGATTTGTTCCCCAACATCACACAAACAGAGGAAATGAACAAAATTTATGCATCTGGGTCTGGTGGAGTAATATATTTGCAATACCAGCACTTGGGAGGTAGAGGCAGGAAGTTCAAGAATTCGACGCCAGCCTGGGCTACATGAAACCATTTTAAAAAATTAAAATCCAAACTGACTGACATGAAGAGTCATTTAAACACCCAAAGGGGTTGTGATCCACAGGTTGAGAACCACTGCTGTAGAAGATCACATGAACACTCAGGGGCAAGAAAGAAGTCTCATTCATGTACTCTGTGCATCTCTCAGTGCCGCTATCTATCTGGCTTTTTAGTTCACCTACCATATGACATCTTCATGGGTGTGAGGGCTCAGAGGTGTCTTGTAGTGTTTCAAGGGTGTCTTGCCACCATCCTAAGGTGTGCCTTGATCCATGCTGCCACCAAGGGCCATGCCTGGGCCCACGGTCCTATCTACCACACCTGGAGTCTGTGTTGATGTCTGTGGCCCATGTTACTACCAAAGGCCGTGCAGATGTCTGAGGTCTGTGCTGCAGCCTGAAGCCATGTTGATGTCTGCTGGGGGCCATGATGTGAGTATCCTGAGATGCCACCTGAGGCCATGGTAATGTCCACGGTCTGGACTGCCTCTGAAGTCCTTGTCTGGGTCTGTGGGCCCACTGCAGCCCGGAGCCATGCTTCTGGTCTGTACTGTCCCCAGAAACCATATGGAATCCGGTGATGTCCATGCCCCTGCTGACTGTAAAGAGCAAGGAATCTACTTTTTTCAGTGATATTAATGACTGCAGACATATAGTTGAGAAAGAGGGACATGGAAGGCTTTGGTGATAATGCGTACCCTCTCTGAAATTCTCCCCCCCCCCCCAGAGTAGCAGCTTAAAGAGGAAGACACTGAAGAGAACTTTTAGCTCTCCACAATTGATGGCTTCTGGCAGGGGTCCAGGAGGGGAACACCTCAGCTCTGTTCAAGGGGAAGGCCACTGAGAGTTTGACCATGCTCCAGTAAGTATATAGACAACACAAAGTGGACTTGGTTTCCTTCGAAGGAGGTGGGTCACAAGGGTGGAGGGTGGACATGGCACTGGGAAATGATTGTGATTGGGATGCATGATGTGAAATTCCCAAAGAATCAATAAAAATATTATGTTGGAAAAAAGTAGGTACTTTAGGAAAAACTAACTACATTGCTCAAGAGATTACTGATAAATTACAATATTTTTCTAATCCAGGCTGGTTTCAAACTCACTACATAGCAGAGGATGAACTTGAACTTCTGTTCATCTTGTTTCCATTGCCCAGGTGGTAGGATCACAGGTATGCACCACAACACTTATGTGGTTCTAGGGAATCAACCCCAGGGTTTTATGAATGCTACCAAAGTTTTCTACAAATAGAGTTATATCTCTAGCCTAGAACATTCTTGAATTTGACATTGCGGGTGGATAACCTATTCTTAATACTGGTCTACTTTTGCCCATGAAACCTACCTCCTTTAAATAAACACACAAACACAAACCACAGGTTGGGTCTCTCTGAAAGCTGAATATTTTGAAATACATTTATCACCAGGAGTAATACCTTATCCCGAGGTTGGCAGAAGAAAAAATCTTTTTTGTCATTGTCATAGACCCAAGTATCTGCAAACCCTGGTAGCTAATACACACAGAAATTAGAACTAGCTTGTGCTATAATTAAACCTGGATTTGCAGTTATGAGGAGATAGGGCGTTAGTCTCCAGAATACAAAATTGTCTTTGAAAATTAGCCAAATGTAGAATATCATTTAGTGTAGTTGGGTCTGCTGGAGCCATGTATGCCTGTGTTCTGTCATTGAAGGACATGGGGAGGGCCAACCAGATCTTCTCTTCAATAACAGATTAATTTCCTCTCTTACTCTATTTTCCCACCCCATTTTAGATGTGATTTTTTTTACTTATTTTATTTTTAAAAATTTAGAATTAGAGATTAATTACAGAATAATATAATCACTATTTTAAAAGATGTTAAAGTGACTGAGAAATCTTTACCACTCTGCTTTATGAACTTCATAGCACTGCCTGCACCATGTCAAGCAAATCTGTTTGCTGGATTAGCTTGGAGCCTATCACATGGCAGTCAGAAAGAGAAAATGGATAGATTCGCATGATAATTTTCCAGTGCCCTTATTTAGCAAATGCTGTGGGTGTGCTTTTCTTCACTGCTCAGCTCAAGAGTGAACATGACAAAAAATGACTGCAATTTATAGGCAGTGCCATCCTTAAGTGTGTCCTCCATGTCTCTGCCACTGTGAATGGGAAAGCTACAGTTGTGGGCTCCTTTTGACAGGCAAGGCCATCACTAATTGCTCTCTCTGCTCTTTTGTCTGTGTATCTGAAGCAGGCACAGAGTGGATCAGTCACAATGGTCAGTCAAGTCCTTGTAACATTGAGGTCTGGAAATTAGCTTTGGGCAGCCACCAAGGGCCCAGGATGACCTCCGATCTAGTTGGATGTGGTGGCTTATATTTGTGGAGCCTGAAGCAGGAGGATTTCTGTGAGTTCAAAGCCATTGTGGCCTACAATGTGGTGTCCTGTCTCAAAATACAAACAAACAAGGATGACATCCTAAAGCAGAAGGGAAAAATCACATGGGGTCTTACCCTTCTATAGGCAATGAAGGAACCCTGAGAGCAGGAGCATCTGCTCCCTAGGAGGAGCACACCAATTCAGTTATCCAAAGCCATATGGCTGATCTCTCTCTCTCTCTCTCTCTCTCTCTCTCTCTCTCTCTCTCTCTCTCTCTCTCTCTCTCTCTCTCTCTCTCTCTCAGACAACAATAAAAGAAAAATCAGTTATGAATTTGAAAGAGGGTAAGGGAGTAGTAAATGGAAGGAATGGAAGGGGACTAGAGGGAGGATATTGAATCTGGAAATGATGTAATTATGTTATGATGTCAAAAATTATAATAAAGCATTTTAAAATCATGTTTCTTTTTTAATGTATACATTTATAGTATTACACATGAATAAAATAAACTACATACAGCAGGAAGAACCACGAGACAATCAGGAATTTATAAATGTTATGTTCATAGTGATTTGGCTATTTGTATTTGGCAAACTTGAAATAAACATCTTTCCTATCTTGTTGGGTCTAAATTTCTGAATGAAGATCAATATCTATCATATCTCATCTCTATTAACTATTGTCAGGGATCCCGGTAAGTACTTCATATATATTGCCTCATTTACCTAACAGTTTCTGTAATGTTGCTAGCTACATTATTTAGATGAAGAAGCCCAAGATTAGAAAGATCACATAAATGGCTATAGGATACGTAGCACTGTTCGGCAAACATTTCTAGTCTTCTACCTTCAGGGATCATGTGAGAGCTTGTGCCTAGCTGACCTATACTCCACAGTTCTGGCCAATGAGATGGTAGCGAACATTCTGACACTGTTTTCAGGCTAAGTGGTTAATTGTAGCTGCAAGTTTCCCCAGACATTTTCCCCTTCTGCTATGGCTACCAGTCATATCCAAGATGGTATTTGCTTTATCCGCAAGCTGCCCTCTCTGTTCACGTAGTATAACAAGTGAACCTGTCTGAAGTAAACCTTTCTGAAACCACGTTCCAAACTAAAACACTTCAACCCCTGATTGGTTTCTGCCAGATACTTGGTCATGGTGACACAAAGACAGCTTTATCCTAATAGTATAGATTCACCTTATTTGTACCTCCTAAAGTTTGTATCATCTCTCAAAATTGTGGCATAAACTGAGGGACAATCACTCAACACAAGGCCAAAATATATTACAAATTTACATCTTTAATAATATTCTATTCCTTCACTAAGTTATTAAATAATTATGCCTTTATATCATGCAATGTGGTTTTTTATTCTAGCATATATAAATGTATGTGTACTGCTATAAAACTATCCCTTAAGAGGAATAATTTATTTCTAACATGTCACCAACACAAGGCCAGCAAATGTGTCTTACAGAAACATTGAATATAGAAATAAGGTACTTAATTGTTCACAGCTGGCAAGGAAATGAATTAAAAACTCTTGAAAAGAAGAGTTTTCATTTCATCCTGTTAAATGAAATGCCATCTCTGCAATTATTTCCCCTTTGTTCCTATTCCTCTGCATTTAAGTAGGACAGAAACAAAGATAAAAGTATGTTTACTAAGTGCTGTCTTCTGAAGAGTGCATTCATTTTCTTTCCGAATGATAGATGCTAGGAGAGTGCTGTGCACAAAATTGGTAAAATGGTCACATGTTGATGGTAAAGTGTAAAAGCAGTAAATTCTGGTCCTAGTTCACACCCATCTCTCCCCACCCCACTCCCACGCACACAAACATTATATATAGTTATACATATATACACTATATACAGTATATATGGACTTTGTTATAAAACTATACCTTAAGTAAAAGTAATAATTTATTCCTAACATGTCTCTATATAGGTACTTACTGTTCATAAATAAGTAAATATGTACACACACTATATAGTTATGCATATGCATAATATCAGTCTCTAACTTTTTGTATTTCTGTGTTGTTGTTTCTTTGTATTTGAAAGGGACATCATACTTAAAACAAAAATACCTTTGACGCAGAAGCCACAAACAGCATTGTAACTCCAGCATAAGCCATTCTCTTCTGACTAAAGCACATGACTTCTGTATCATGTAGCTGGTCAATGTAGATATTGCTTGGTTGCTAGGTCTGCACCTTCAATCACAGAATAATAAGTATGTCACTTTATATTAGTCAGACAAACCAGAGTCTCACTCTTGTTCTAGCTCCTCTCTCTATCTACTTCTCCACCCCTTCTTCCTTCTCTGTCTCTCTCCCTCTCCAGCATCAATACAAGAGATACCAGGAACCAGCTTAGTAATAATTAAAGAAGTGAAAGATAAATGAAGCAGGGTTACTGTGCTGACTAGATTGATGTCAATGTCACACAAGATGTAGTCATTTTGGAAGAGGGAACCACAGTTAAGAAAATTCCCCCATCAGATACACCTATGGACAAGCCTGGGGTGCATTTTCCTAATTGATGATTGATGTAGGAGGGCCCAGATCACTGTGTGTGGTGCCACCCTTGGGGTGGTTGTCCTGGGCTTTTCTGGCATCTCAAGATACTTGTAACCAGGCATGGTGGCACATGCCTATAATCCCAGCATTTGGAAAGTAGAAGCAGGAGGTTTGTCACAAGTTGAATCCAACCTGTACTATCTAGTAAGTTCCAGCCAGTGTAGGCTACTCAGTAAGACTCTGTCAAAGAAATAAAGAGTGAAAGAATGGAAGGAAGGAAGGAAGGAAGGAAGGAAGGAAGGAAGGAAGGAAATTAAAGCACAGCACAGTGGCACACACCTTTAAATCCCAGCACTTGGAAGGCAAAGGCAGGCACATCTATGAATTCAAAGCCAGCCCAATCTACATAGTGAGTTCCTGCCCAGCCAGAGCTACATAGTGACTTTGTCTCAAGAAAACAAAACAAATCAAGACAAAAAATACAAGTAAGCCAACAAAAACAACCAACAAACAGAAAACCCAGAGATCTGTGCCCATATAATCTTGACGTTTTCCACCACTAGAATTTAGTCAGTGTAGAAACAGAATCACTCCTTCCATACAGTCTGGGCAATAATTTTCTCTAAATTTTTTCATCCATTGATTAATTCTTTAGAAAATAGTTCCCAAGGGTAGTAAAAAAGTGCTTAGTCCAGATGGTCTCGTTTTATTATTTTTAATGGCAAGTTTAAATTTATGTTCCAGAATACAACCTTTTTATTGTACTTTTGAGACGAGGCCTCATGTGGCCCAGGTTTGCCTCCAACTTCGTACAGAGACTGAGGATCATCTCGAACTTCTAACCTTTTGCTCCCACTTCTCAAGTGCTAGAGTTTTGGGTACACACTCTAACTGTATAGCACTCCAAGCCTTGAAGCATATCCTTTATATTTTGTAAGGAGGGCATGGGTGCAAAAGTGATCCTTCTTAATAAGGTTTGATACATTTTACTCATTTAGCAAAGCCAAGGAAAAAGGAGCAAAGAGTATCAAATTGGTGCCCTTTGACAATCATTTTCTGAAAGGGGTATAATCTTAGAGAGGACATGGCTGTGCTATCTGCTTAGTGGTGGTATATGTTTCCAGTTTGTGTTTTATCTTTCAGGAAAGACGGACTTCTTAACTTACCTGATGCCAAGGCATCTTTCAATAAGATGGCATCAGAGGACACTCCAAAAAGAAATGAGAAGAGCATCAGAGCCCTATCCTTTTATTTCTGTACAAGCCATGAGATTTTCTGCCCTGCTCCATCTTCCACAGCATGCAGCTTTAGAAATCTGATGGTGCTGCTACTCATGATGCAAGGAAAGAACAGCTCTTCCCTTTCCCTCACTCCATCGACCTGCTATATTTGCTCCGTTCTTCTAGACCCTTCTGAAAAAAAAATCTGCTCTACATCTACCCTCAAAGGGCTTGACAGATTATTCTTGGATCTAGGTAGCTACTTCCTCAGCTTTAATTACACAATTTCACTCCTACACAACCCAGTCTTTCCTGAGTCTTGTGATTCCCCGCCCTCAGCTTAGTCATACAGTTACAATCACATTAAATTGCCTCCACCTGAGCGGCTTCCTATGCAAGCACATGCACACACATTTCAACAGACCCAATTATTTAAGAACGATGCATTTCTTAGTATCCAAGGCACAAGTCTATGTTCCTGGATGGGGTAACATGACAGCTCTTTGTGTGACAATAACAGTAAAATCTGATTCAGTGGCAAGACTCAAGAACCAAGTACCTTTCCGTTTAGTTTGTTACCAAACTCAGGATGAACTTAAAATGTCCTTTCATTTCCAACTCTTGCTTTTCTGCTTTAGTAAGCTCCATGTATTAACTCACGAAGGGTTTTGTGTTAGCAGTTAAGTTTTCTGTCTCTCTTGGGTTCATAATTCAAATCATTAGTTGTCACTGAACAGGTCTCCAGAATGGGAGATGCAGATCAAAATTTTCTTGGCATTTCTGTTGATTAAGCCTGGTCCTCTTCCTCCTGGGCATTTAGTTACAGTGCCTTTCTCAGCTTCCCTTGGAGTTAGGTATGGCCATGTGAGTGCACTGAAGTAGCAGTAGTGGTAAAATGACTCTACATCTAACTCATCAAACTCTTCCAAGGACCATACTCTAACGGGCGCATTCTTCCCTTTACTCAAGATAGATATTAACTAAGCCCAAAATCAAATTGCATACTTAAAACCTTAAGAGATTATTTTTTGCATTATGTTTCAAAGTTTGAAAGTTCATAGCTCTCCACCAAGGACTTTGTAGATGACACAATATTGTGTTGTAACATCAAAAAGTACTTCCTTTATTTGTATTATTACTTATTTTGGGAGACAAAGTCTCATTAGCCCAGTGTGTTGGCTAGTTTTATGCTAAATTGACGTAAGCCATAGTGATTTTAGAAGAGGAAACCTCAACTGAAAAAATGCCCTCACCAAATGGGTTTGTAGTCACGCCTGTGGGACATTTTCCTGATTGATGATTGCTGTGGGTGGGCCCAGGCCACTGTGACTGGTGACACCATTGTGCTGATAGCCCTGGGTTCTCTAAGAAAATGGGCTGAACAAGCAAGACAGTAAACAGTGTTCCACCATGGCCTCTGCATCAGCTCCTCTGCCAGGTTCCTGCATTGAGTTCCTGCCCTGACTTACTTGGATGATGGACCTTGTCCTCTTCATGTTGATTTTGGTCATGGTACTCATCACAGCTATAGAAACTCTAAATATATAAGACACCCAGGTAGGCCTTGGACTCTTGCTATTTACTCAAGGATGACCTGATGCCTGATCTTCATCTCCCAAGTGCCAGGATTCCAGGATCCCCAGCTGTACTACCAAGAGTACTGGTTTGGGTTTTTTTGTTTTGTTTTGTTTTTTTGTTTGTTTGTTTTGTTTTTTTAATCTCTAACAACAATGACATATTTTCATTCTTCAGAATTTGGAAAAACTTCAACAGTGGCTTGTTAATGTCACCTGAAAGATGCTTTCAGGAAATAAAAATCTCCTGCAACATCTGAGAGAGGATAGAAAGGAAAAGCTAAGAGGGCACAGAAAGGAGAATGGGCTGCTCATGCTCACTACTGGCTCTTACCAGCCAAGTGTCAAGAATTGCAACACAGAGTGACACAATTTGCTATGATGATAACATATGTAAAAACATCCATTTTTTCCTTTTATTGAAACTAGGCTTTCAACCAGGTCGTGGTGGTGGTGCACTCCTTTAATCCCAGCACTCGGGAGGCAGAGGCAGGATGATTGCTGAGTTTGAGGCCAGCCTAGTCTACAAAGTGAGTCCAGGGCAGTCAAGGCTACACAGAGAAACCCTGTCTTGAAAAACAAAACAAAGAAAGAAAGAAAGAAAGAAAAGAAAGAAAGAAAGAAAGAAAGAAAATAGATTTTTCTTTCACATACTATATCCCGATTATGGTTTCCCTGCCCTCTACTTCTCCCTGCTCCTCCTCCTCTATCTGTACACACCTTTTCTGTTTGTCATTAGAAAACAAACAGGCTTCTATGGGATAACAATAAAATGAAATAAAATATAATAAGATAAAACAAGACTATCACCTCAAAGTTGGACAAGACAAACCAACAGAAGGAAAAGAACCCAAGAGAAGACACAAGAATTAGACACCCACTTGTTCATATACTCAAGAATCCCATAAAAATACTAAATTGGAAACCATAATATAAATGCAGAGGACCTGTATGGTAAATGGAGAGAAGAAAAAGAATATACAAATAAAATAAAAATAATAAGATAGTTTACATTTTGTCTTTCTTTTATTTTTAATTTATATATTCACTTTACATCCCAAGTATAACACTCTTCCTCTTTTCCTGGTCCCTCCATCCCACCATCTTCCTCCTATCTCCTTCTCCTTGTCCTCAGAAAAGGGGAGCCTGCCCACCAACCCCTCATCACTTCAGGTCACATCAAGACTGAGCTCTTCCTCATCTACTAAGGCCAGACCATGTAGTCCTATTAGGGGAAGGGGTTAAAAGCAGGCAACAGAGTCCATGTCATAGACAGCAACTGCTCAACTTACTAGGGGACCCACATGAAGACCAAACTGCTCATTAGTTACATATGTGTAGGGGGCCTAGGTCCAGTCCATACACATATGCTCTTTGGTTGGTGTTTGTCTCTGTAAGCCCGCATGGGTGTAGGTTAGTTGACTCTGTTGGTCTTCTTGCAGTGTTCTGGTCCCCTCCAAGCCCTTCTATCCCTTCCCCCCAAGTCTTCCACAGGACTCCCTGAGTTCCACGTAATGCTTAGCTGTGAGTCTCAGCATCTGATTTGATCAGCTTCTGTGAGGGGCCCTCTCAGAGAACAGTTAAGGTAGGCTCCTGTCTGTAAACATAGCAGAGTATCATTAATGATGTCAGGAGTTGGCTCTCTGGCCATGGCATGGATCTCAGGTTGGGCCAGATATTGGTTGGTCATTCCCTCAGTCTATCTTTATCTCTGTACGTCTTGGAAGTAGGGTAAATTTTGCTTTGAAAATTTTGTGGGTGGATTGGTGTTCCCCTCCCACCATTATAGGTTCCGCCTGGCTAGAAGGCGGCCTCCTCAGTTTCGTGTCCTCGACTACTAGGAGGTTCAGCCGGAGACGTCTCCATGCCCTCTCAGTAGCCTCTCTGTTGTAGGTATCCAACTTCTCTCAGTGATGCCCCCACCTTCAATTCCCCATTTCTCCCCAGGCCCTCAAATCTCACCTCCTCACTCTCCCCATATCTGATCCACCCCTTCATTTCCCTCCCTACACCCTCTCCTATCTAGTTCCCTCTCTATTTCCTCTTCCACTGTCCATTTTATTTCCCCATCTAAATGAGATTCAAGGAGGGGAACCCTTGGGCTCTCCTTGTTACTTAGCTTCTTTGGGTCCAATAGCATCCATTTTATAGAGATATTCCAAAGAAGTACAAACCAAAACTCCGAGGAAAAAAAGAAAAGCTACACACATGCCATAGATTATACAAGGCTAAATGACTAAACTATCTTGGGATGATTTTAGTCCCATTGAAGGTCAATACACATACCTGACCTAACATCCTCATGACTATCTAAACCAGGGTTTCTCAGTCTGTGGGTCACAACCCTTCTGGAGGGTCACATATCAAGACACCTTGTGTATCAGATATTTACATTATTATTCATAACAATAACAAAATTACAGTTATGAAATAGCAACTAAATAATTTTATGGTTGGTGTCACCACAACATGAGGAACTGCACTGAAATGTCACAGCATTAGGAAGGTTGAGAACCATTGATCTAAACCTTTTAAAAGTATTCTTAGTAGACCATTAGTTTCCACCCATCCAAAAGCTAAGAATGTAATCTGATAGCACCTAGCACCTTTGGCAGATTCCCCTCTTTTCTGTAGCCCATCTATCTGTGATCCTTACCAACATACTGGATAAATGCCTTGACTTATGATTCTCTATGTTGCATAAAGAATCGAATTCCATGTAACCACTTCTACATTGCAACATGTCTTCCAGGGCAACCAGAATCACTGTTTCTGTCTGCCACAGTCTGTAATATCTGGCTAAAGAATAAACTGTTGCTTTTGTTGTGAAAGATATTTTTGCATCTACATAATAATGTTAAAATAGGGCACTAGGGAGATGGAATGTTTCCAAGGTTGTTCTCCAGTTCTCTCTCTCTCTCTCTGTCTCTCTCTGTCTCTGTCTCTGTCTCTGTCTCTGTCTCTGTCTCTCTCTCTCTCTCTCACACACACACACACACAAATATATTAAAATAGCAGTAAATCATGCTTCAGGCCAACGTATATATGGCCTTTGACTTTCACCTTACTTCTTCCCCAGCTATAAATGTTCTAAGACTCTCACAAACAAGATGGCTTCTCTTATTTTCCCTCAGGCATATCTGAAAACTCCCTTGTGATGTAATATAGTCACCAGGACTGCACTCCACTCTCCCTGTGGCTCCCCAGTACTCTTACAATCTCTGTTGAATTCAGATGAAACAGCACAACGTAGAAGAAGGGTAGATTTCATTAAAGAGTATCATGAGCCACTCTGAAGACTGGACAGTGACCAAGTAGCTATTGTGGAGGAAACCACTCACATGGTGAGAGTAGACAATAGCCAAAGAGGTCTAGACATGTTGATCTACATGTTTATGGAACCTTATACTGTTTTCTTTTTTTAAATTAATACTTTTATTTTATTACACATGTATAAAACAAACTACATACAGCAGGGAGAACCGTGTGACAATCATGAGAATAATGAGTTCTATATGTGTTCCATTCATAGTGAATTGGCCATCTGCATTCGTCCCATTTGAAGACTGTTTTCTAAAGTCTCTGGCACAGGTAGCTTTCCTGTCCAGATGACTGACAGCCCCATTTGAATTAACCTCAAAAAAAAAAAAAAAAAAAAAAAAAAAAGAGGACAGCAGTTTGTGATCTTCACCATAAAACCTGCTGGGCAATAAATCTTACAGTCTTCTTGGTAACTCAGAAACTTGTGTCTCCACCGGGGGCAGAGATGAGACTCACAGACTCACATTCCATTCTCTACACTAAATAGCATGTAACACTGTAGGTTTAAAAACTTAAGAGGAAAAAAATAACATATATATATGTATATGTATATATATATATGATTTGAATAAGATTGACCCCCATAGACTTACATATTTGAATGCTTGGTCATCAAGGAGTGGAACTACTTGAGAGTGATTAGGAGATATAGCCTTGTTGGAATAGGCGTGGCCTTTTGGAGGAAGTGTGTCATTACGGGTGGGCTTTGCGATTTCAAAAGCCTAAGCTAGGCCCATTGTCATTCTCTTCCTGCTGTCTGCGGATACTTATGAAAAACTGTTAGCTACTTCTCCAGTGCCATGTCTGCCTGCATGGCAAACATGCTACTACATGCTACGCACCATAATGATGATGATGGGCTAAACTTTTGAAACTGTAAGCAATCTCCAATTAAATACTTTCCTTTATAAGAGTTGCTGTGGTCATGATGTCTCCTAACATCAATAGAACACTAAGAAACATATCTATAAAAATATTCACGGTTCACCTCTACTACTTTACCTTTCCCCCTTTCATATAGTATTTTAAATTTTTGTATGCTTTCCTTTTTGTATCATTTTATTCAGTTTCACCTTCACAGCAACAGAAGGTGTGTGATTAATCTACATTTTAAAGGTATAAAAGCTGAAGCAGTAAATACACAGATGTGAAGGTGAAACAGGGGGTGGATTCTATTTTTTGTGTGTTATGATAGAGGTACATATGCACACACACACATATAGTTGAGGTGCATATGAATAGTGTATATGTGTATGTACATATGTATATGTTGGGAGTTTCATATATACATTTGGAGTACATAGATACATATACATATATACATACACACACATATATACATATACATATACACAAACATACACACACACACTTCTCTAGGGGTTGTTGGAATCCCAGAGGGTTCCATGGAGGAGATATGCTCTGGAACCCTGTCTCCCTGACTAGGAAGGACAAAGTTTTGCTTGACCCACCTCAAAGTGGAGCCCCGATTCCTTTTTCAGAGTTCAGAAAAT
The DNA here is from genome assembly GCF_903995435.1 of Acomys russatus. Taxonomy (NCBI): domain Eukaryota; kingdom Metazoa; phylum Chordata; class Mammalia; order Rodentia; family Muridae; genus Acomys; species Acomys russatus. Next base: position 28,118,299 of record NC_067169.1, read on the forward strand.
CATAGACTGGTTGTAGTAAGTGTAGTGATTTTACCTTCTCTTGCAAGTCCACGGTTGAGCTGGAAGAGGAGAAAAAGATAGCATCATTATTACCAATGAGCAAATTCACATCCAGTGATTAATTCCAAAAATCTAAGGGTCAAGGATCACGATCTGGGAATTGGAGCTCTTCGCCTTGGGGTATGCATGTGATATAGATGCCTCGTTCATAGCTGAACACTCTGCAAACATGTATCCTCTGCACTTTGATCAGTTGTAACTTTCTTTGTTAGTGTCGACAAAGAAGGCTCTCTGAGAAGGACTGAAAACTGTACTCATCTATGAGTTTCATTCCAGTCTTTTTAAAAATTAATTAAATTTATTCACTTTACATTCCTCCGCTCCCCCTGGTCCCACCCTCTCTCCCTCTTCCCCCTCCCCCCTCGCCTATTCTTCTGAACCCACCCCAGCTCATCAAATCACATCAGGACTGAGCACATCCTCTTCCCCTGTGGTCTGATGAGGCAGCCCCCACCAGGAGAAAGCAATCAAAGAGCAGGCAGCAGAGTCCATGTTGGAGACAGCACTCCCTTCCCCTCCCCTTACTAGGGGACCCACATGAAGCCCAATCTGCCCATCTGCTACACCTGTGTAGGGAGCCTTGGTCCAGTCCATGCATGGTCCTTGGTTGGTGCCTCAGTCTATGCAAGTCCCTCTGGTCCCTGGTTAGTTATCTCTGTTGGTCTTCTTATGGAGTGCCTGTCTCCTCTAGGCCCTTATATTCTTCCTCCCATTTTTCCACAAGACTCCCTAGGCTTCGTCCAGTGTTTGGCTGTGAGTCTCAGCATCTGTTTCAGTCTGCTAGTGGGCAGAGGCTCTCAGAGGACCGCTATGCTAGGCTCTCATCTGCGTCACTCCAGTCTTAATGACTCAGATCCCACATTACATTGCACAATAAGGATTTTCAGGCAGCCAAAAACAAACACATACACAACCCCCCACAAAAAACATACAAAAATGGGGGAAATGGGGAACCAGTCACAGGATTTTAAAGAGGCCTGACCCAGAGCAAAGGTAAAGAGTCACACAAATGTGAAGCCAGCATAGGTGTTCAGATAGAGGCTAACAAACCCAGCAGCAAAGAGCTCACTAGGCACAGAGCTGTCGAGGTGAGGGTCCTGACTGCTTACAGCTTGAAATTGGGCCACATCAAACAGGGGAATCATGCCAATCTGAAGCCCAAGGACAAAGTGGGAAGTTTGCTGCCTGGCATGTATATCCAAACATTAGCTAAGATGACCTGTCAGTATGTACACCTATGTCAGTCTTAGGTGCCACTCCTTTTTTCATATCGCTCAGGCAAGGGAGTGGCATCATTCATACCTTAGTTTCTCTGTTATGTTTTTGAAAAGTCTATGTGCCCATTTACTCCTAACTTAATCTGATAAATTCAGAGGTGATTTTTTTTCTTACTAACCAGAATAAATTTTTTTTAAAGAATGAATTATCTAGGTGATGAGTAAGATGTCTCAATGAGAAAATACTCTTGCTACCAAGCCTTAGGACCTAAGTTCAATCCTCTGAACCCACATGGTGGACTAACTACTGACCTCCATATTTGTGATATAATATAAGCATACTCCGACAACACACATACACACACTAAGTAAATATAAATGTAAGAAAAGAACAAGTTATTGATCAGTTCGTGCCTTGCTGCCATGCTGGTGAGGGTGCTGTTCTTTGCAATAGGTTGTGTGTGGCCAATATCTGGTGACATCTACTTGCCCAAATAAATTACCAACTGATTCTACCTTGGCACTTGTACTCAGAATGGAGTAGCTCAGGATGAATTTCCATTTTTCGAAATGGAGTGACTTGAGGGCAGAGCACAGACTGTTCACATGGGGGAAGAGCACAGCTTGCTCTTTACATACACAAACATTTCTAATTACTTTCTTAATTTTGTTTGTTACCTCCAGATCCTGTCCTCAGGGGTTCATTTTGTGCAAGTAAAGAACTCTATCCATGTAATCCTAAATCAAGTCACTCCACTCCATGAGCTGACAGCTGTTAAAATAAACACACACACACACACACACACACACACACACACACACACAGAGAGAGAGAGAGAGAGAGAGAGAGAGAGAGAGACAGACAGACAGACAGACAGAGACAGAGACAGAAAGACCTTGAATTTATAGATTTTGGTTATTTTGAAATTCTCAATTCAAAAGATGATAGGCCTGGAGCATGGAAAACATTCAAAATTGTACTTTTTAGAATTAACATATATAGTACACACATTCCCCATTAATGCTGTTGAAATGTACCTTCTGAAACCATAGTCTGAAGTAAAGCTCTCAAATCACATTGCCAACAAGCAATATTAATGCTACTTGCCTTTGAACCACAGTTTGAATGGATAGATTTTAAAAGATTCCTAATGCAATGCTTATACCTGAAAATATACATGATAAAAAGAAAATCAGAAGATAAGTATGTACATTTATGTAATATAAGTGGTATATGACATAGGAGCCTTGAGAAATGAAGTTCCAAAGAAACAGGGAAAACTATATTTCTATGGTCATGGAAGCCAGAAGTGGGTGTTGGATCTCCTGGAACTGAAGTTACAGGCAGTTGTGAACCATGTGGTGTGGACCGAATTTGGAACTTGGGTCCTCTAGAAGAGCATGTTCTTAACAGCTGAGCCATCTATCTCTCCAGCCCAATTTTCAGTATAATCCATTTACATCATCATATAACCAACACTGACTAAAAGATTTTAAACGGGTTTTGAAATTAAGTTATATGTATATGATATTTTACAATTACAAATTGGAGTTTATGAGATGTGTCAGTGGGTGAAGGCATCTGCTGCCAACCTCCCAACCGGAGTTCAATTCCTGAGACTGACATGTTGGGAGAAAACTGGATTTCAATAAATCGTCCTCTGAATTCTATACCGATGCTGTAATAATGCTCATATTCTCATTCTCTGTCTCTGTCTCTGTGTCTCTGTCTCTCTCTCTCCTCCCTCTCCTCCCTCCCTCTGCCCTATTTCTCTATCTGTTAAAATAAGATATAATTATACTTCATTTTCTGAAGTCTTTTTCTCATTGAATTTAATCAGTAACTTCTTATAGTATTTAGAAGGCAGATATAGTTCTTTTACCTTTGTGGATAAATTTGTATGTTTTGCTCAGGAAAAGAACTAAGCAAACTAAGCAAAAGAACTTGGCAAGAGTTATACAGTTTAAGAACAAACATCTAACAAGAAGAACATTATGATGGGAAGATCTGGGCCCAGGGGTCCTGCTCAAACTATGGCACCAGCCAAGGACAATACGTGCAATAAACTTCGAACCCCTAACCAGATCTAGCCAATGGACAGGACATTCTCCACAGTTGAGTGGAGAGTGGGGTCTGACTTTCACATGAACTCTGGTGTCCCATATTTGACCACGTCCCCTAGAAGGGGAGACCTGGTAGCACTCAGAGGAAGGATATCAGGCTACCAAGAAGAGACTTGATACCCTATGAGCATATAAAGGGGGAGGGGGTCCCCCTCAGTCACAGACATAGGGGAGGGGAGTAAGGGGAAAATGGGAGGGAGGGAGGAATGGGAGAATACAAGGGATGGGATAACCATTGAGATGTAATATGAATAAATTAATAAAATATATTTTTATAAAACAACAAACATCTAGTGCCATGGGAAGAATACTGAAAAACAACTGATTCTTACCCTTAGGGTGAATTTGTTTAGACAACTGTTATTTGCTAGGCAGGCATTTTTAGGGCCATCCTCCTATATTTGTGGGAAAGCACTGCCTATTGTAATTTGTACATGATTTTGTAGTGGTTTGTTTCAGCTGAGGCCCTTTGGAGAAGATCATAAAGAGTCAGCCCAAATCTTGGGTGACTGACTCATTCTTTTAGGGGATCTAGAGTAATATTTTCCATTGTAATATTAAATTCTTCATCCTGAGGTCTTTGATTTACATCTTTTGACATGAGATGTATTACCTTGAACTGTGAATGTGTTCTTTACACTTGATGGCCAGCCCTTCTTAGATGAATATGTGCAAGTTTCCCTAATAAAAGCCCCTTGGTCATCTTTGGTCCAGGAGAACACTACTTTGAGTTATGTTACCTGCAGTGCTCTTTACCTGCTGCATGTAATACATTTTCCCCTGTTCTTCTGTGTCCTGACTGTGCTTATTGCTATGCAACCAAGAGGCCAACCCAAATGTGTTCTGTTCTACAACTAGTAAATATGTATGCATGTGAAGAGGAAAACTACTTGACCCTCCTTGAATTTATTTCATGTTTTTAAGCCTTCTAATTATACATTAAGTGATTTTGGAAATGAAGACTGCCAAAAAGTTGAGGCTACATATATTGTTGCAGTTTGTGTGACAAAAATAAATCTGTCATACAGTGATCTTCAAAGCTTTATATCAGTGTCATGTCTCTTCCTAAAACTTTTGAAGCCCTATGAGCATATACAGGGGGAGGAAATCCCCCTCAGAAACAGTCATAGGGGAGGGGAGTAAGGGGAAAATGGGAGGGAGGGAAGAATGGGAGGATACAAGTGATGGGATAACCATTGAGATGTAACAAGAATAAATTAATAAAAAATTTAAAAAAACTTTTGAAGCCTAGTGTTAGCTGCATTATTTTTCACTTACTCAAAAAAAATCACACATTAAATACTATTAGTGTCTTATAAAACAATGACTCCAAATTATGGTGGGATTTTTGTTTTTGTTTTGTTAGGATGTTGAGCAACTTAATCTAAAGAAAATGAAAATGCCTGAAGGCATTCTTGCTACTCTTACTCAGAGGAAACAAAATATCCCTCACCTTCTCGCTCCTGCCCTCCTTCCTTCCCCCCTGAATTTCCTCCACATCTACTTTAAGACCAGTCTTCAAAGCTGCCAAGGTAATATAATTGTCATCCAGCTCCCTCCCAAGTCCTATTACCTAGCTCAGAGGATTGAAAGATTGGGGGACTGAGTGGATGTCCATTTTCCATTACAAGATAATGTCTGTCCCTTGGGCTCATTACAATTCCAGAGTGTGTCACTGATCCCATCCATTCTCCTAACAATCGTTTCTTTGTTCTTGTCTCCAGAACTGTCTCAATTCCCTGGTCTCCCTTTTTGCCATAGAAAATGTGCTGATAAGTTTGTGGGTAATGTTCAGTGGATCAGGAATGTTTGCTCCCCATCTCCACGGTTGTTCCCTCCCCCCCCCCCATGGTAATAAATTTGTATACTAGCCTCCTGTTTAGTCTTTGTTGGTCTATTTCAGCAAGCCCTTCTCCCTCACACCATGAACTCTAGGGGCACAACACTGAGTAAGAAAGTCATGAGAACTGGGGTTATACAGGCCTGAGCAGAGGGCAATTCACTGTGGTGAAAGAGAGAATTAAAGAAATCTTAAAAGACAAGATTGGAACTCATAGAAATCTGGAGAAGATGAGTGAGAATGTGACTAGGATGAAGTCAGGAGAGGAATCCCAAATTGAGGAAGTGACAGGAGTGGATGTGTCAAGTAGGCAATGAGCTTGAAATATTTGAGGGATGGTTAATTTATTTAGACATGAGTTTAGAGGAAAAGCAGGGAATACTAGAGGATAATGAGGTGAATTAGGGTCAAATTACAGAGTTTTTTTCCATGGTATTGTATAGATGTTTATCTTCTATATAGAAATCAAGATCAATAAATACAGAATAAATATTGACTAGGGTAATGAGTGACTCCATCAGATTTATGTGTGTGTATGTGGCAGGGGAGGATCTAGGCAGAGCATAGAAAATTGCCTAGAAGAAAGAGTATACCCTAAGAATACAGGTTGGTTAGAAGGCTGTTGAGTTATTGAAATAGAGAGGAGATACCTGATTCAGGAGCTGCTTCTGAGAATCAGCAGGATGTCTTGGCAGAGTGCAGGGAAAAGAAGTTACAGATACAGGAGGAGGAAGATCTGGGTGGGGGATGATAGTGTCTTCTGAGAAAGGAAATTTAAAAACAACAGCTAAGTGGGGGTGAAGCTAAAGAGGCTGATTCTTCACATGGTGTAGTAATAGCATCTTTGAGTCAATGCCAGAGAGTTCTATGCTACGCTTTTTGGTGTGATATCCCAGCAAGGACACAAACAGCACTTATGAAGTTCTCTTGCCAAAAATGCATAACCTAAGTCAAAGCATAACAGAACATCAAGCATCCAGGAACCGATGGATAGGTTACAAAAAACAAAACAAAGCAAACAAACAAAAACCAAAAACAACAACAACAACCAAACCAACCAAACAAAAAAACCTTTTTCAAAATTGTCGGTGCCGGGCCTGGAGACGTAACTCCATAGGATAGCATTTCATCTAGCAAACAGGAGGCTCTGGATTCTACCCCAATACTTAAAAAACAATCTCCTGTCCAAATGTCAATGTTCATATAAAACTCGTGAGAAACAAACCACTCCAGATTAAAAACTACTAAACTAAAACTAAACTAAGTACTCTGCAATGTGTGATCCCGAACAATGTCTTGGATCACATAGATAGTCATAAAAATAACAAAACACTATTGGGCGTGTCAGGTGGTTTAGCTGATAAATACGCTTGCTGCTAAGCCTTACAAGCTAAGCAGAAATCTCTTGAGTCACCAGGAAGAAGAGAACAAACTCTTACCAATTGTCCTCTGATCTCCATCCTACCAAACAATATATAAATGAGGAAAATATAAAAAATAGTTCATACCATCTGCGTTCAGCTCTCAAAACCCAAGTGTGCTTCACAGCCTTAGCAAACTGCCATCTAGGAAACATTTCGTCGGGCACCTTACCCTATCACTACTTACTGCGCCTGCGCACACTTGAGCACGCGTCAGCTGTTTACGCTACTTCCGGATGATGCCAGCAGGGCAAGATCCTGGTATTTTCCAGACGGAAGTGCTGCCTTTAGTCATTTCGCGGCTTGATGCCGTAGCTCACGGGCCTCTGGCCTAAACTTCATTGACGGGCTTCGATGTGAGGGAGGTGTACCAACAGTCATCCATCTTAGAGGTTAGTGAAAGTCTTGTGTCTAGAAAAAGTGGTTAGCTTTTCTTCCCTCCCCCAGTTCTACCGGGAAAAAAATGCCTCAAAATCTGTCCCCGCCGGCAGGCCTTTAACTACACAGGCCGGAGAACAATCGCGAATTCGAGGACAGACCAGGCTACGCTACGTAGTGGGAACCATTCTCATGGCTGCTTCCGCCCTCCCTGTGCCTCCATCTATTAAAAAGTAGGAGACGACGGGGATTAAAGTTTAAATGTGGAGAATGTGGGCATATTTGAAAGATAATTCCAGAACAAACAGACGAGTAATCGCGTTTTTATAAACAAAATACAGCCACACGAAAAGACAAAAATCAGCAAATGTCCTATATAGATAAAATGTAAACAATGAATGTTTTAAATTTCAAATATAAAGAATGTGACAGTGGGTCAGCAACATGACTCAGAGGGCACTTGCTGACAGTCATAAGGTTGATCCTGAGACTTGTGATGGAAGGAGACGGGTAGAATTGAAGGTTGTACTCCCATCGTCTCACACACACAGTGCACAAACGCATACATGCACACATCAAATAAACAAATGTAATTAAAAAAGAAAAAAATGAATGGGCAGTGGTGGCGCACGCCTTTAATCCCAGCACTCGGGAGGCAGAGGCAGGCGGATCGCTGTGAGTTCGAGGCCAGCCTGGTCTACAAAGTGAGTCCGGGACAGTCAAGGCTACACAGAGAACCCTGTCTCAAAAAAAAACCAAAAAACCATAAAACAAAACAAAACAAACAAACAGAAAAAAACTTCTTTAAAGGGCTGGAGAGATGGCTCAGAGGTTAAGAGCACTGTCTGCTCTTCAGGAGGTCCTGAGTTCAATTCCCAGCAACCACATGGTGGCTCACAACCATCTATAATGATATCTGGTGCCCTCTTCTGGCCTGCAGGTGTACATGCAAACAGAACACTGTATACATAATAAATAAATCAAAAAAATTTAAAAAACCAATAAGGCTTTGCCTACGTATCAAAAGATGGATTATTTATGAGCTGTTTTGTTGCATGGAAAGGTCTCATGTATCCCTAGCTAGAATTAAATTAGGAAACCAAGGGTCATCCTGAATTTACCTTCCTATGTCTAATTCCCAAGTGCTGGAATTACAAGATTATACGAGCATGCGCTGCCTGAGACAATGTATTTAATATTTTGAAAAGGAAGGCTGTGATTGCACTAGAATCAACTCCCAATTGTAGATAATCCATGAAGATTCCATTATGTATGAAAAACTTCACTATATTATGTCTGAAGAGTAATTGAATGAACACTTTTGAAAGAGAAAGTACATTGTAGGGCATGGAGATATAGGTCAGTTGGCAAGTCATTGCTTAGTGTGCCCAAAGTCCTGAATATGATCCTGGCACCATATAAATGAAGTGTTTTCTTTTCCAGAAGTGAAACAGAAGGATCAAAGTTCAAGGTTATGCTAAGCTATTTGGTGAGACAGGATACAGCCTAGGATACATGAGACCTTGTCAACCAATGCCTGATTTGACTTAAGGCCCACTCTACCAGATGGAACCCATACCTGACACTGATTGGGTGACCAAGAACCTGAGACTAGATAGCCCAGAGACCTTGGGTAAAAACAAATACTACTTGTCTAAAAAAAAAGAGAGAGGTAAAGTATTGATAAAAGCCCTTCTAATGATACTCTGCCATGCTTATAGATGTTCAACCATCATCGACTCAAAAAAATCAGTAGCCCTGCTGTATAAAAATGACAAACTGGCCAAGAAAGAAATTAGGGAAACTACGCCCTTCATAATAGCCACAAATAATATATCTTGGTGTAACTCTAATTTTTACATTACTTATTTATTATATGTGCATGTGTGTGTACATGTCACTATGTACATGTGGAGGCCAATGTATACTTTTTGGGAGTTTGCTGATAAAATTCAGGCCATCAGACTTGGCACCAAGTACCATTATATACAATTTTTTTTTAAATCAAACTTTTCCTATATCCTTTATTCTAAAATAAATATTTTTTCTTCTTTTAACTTGTTTTTGGCTACATTTTAGCATAAAGATGAAATTATCTGGGGATTTTCACCTTGAAAAGTTCATATATAAGTGCATCTCCCCATCTTTGGCATTTAGGTGAAGCATTCTACAAGTTAGGCTTAGGATGTACCTGGTTTTCATTTTGTTGAGTCAGTGTTTCATGTAGCCCAGTCTGGCCTTCAGCTTGCTATGTAACTTAGGATGTCTTTGAATTTCTGATCCTCCTACTTCCACCTCCAGAGTGCTGGGATTCCAGGCCTGTGCTATAACCCCCGGGTTATTTGGTGAATGATAAGCAGGCACTCTGCCAACTGAGCTACATCTCCACCCCAATTAATACTATTTATTACTTAATAGTAAGAAGGTGAGTTTTTATGATTTTAGATCTAAGACTGTAGAATAAACCCTAAACTGTAGACTCAGTCTCATTGCTCACTAAATATTGATGCCGTGTTTACCTTTTTCAGACCCAAGTATCAAATGAATTTTATGTATTAAAAATTCCTTCCTCAAACCATTTCCTCAATTTTTCTGAACCCCACACCCCCAGCAATGCCTTACAGATGTTCAGCACTAGTTACCATCTTTTAACTTGCCTCGCTGCCTTTCTGCTCATAGTAATCCTCCTGGATACTACACTCCTTTCCTGGCAATCACTGTTGATTGTCTCTACTGTGACTGTAAGCAAAGTTTAGTCCTTCTCCATACTTCTCATATCTACATGTTAATCTTTTCCTTGATCCTTGAAGGTTAAAGAAAAATAAAAGGGAACACACTAACTTAAAACAGCCAAGAGAAGTAGGTATCCTTTGAACTGAGAAGTCCAGACCCAAACTATGAAACTCTTCCTTGTTCCCAGCAGCCCATTGTATGGCATGGAAATAAATGAAAACAAAATGAGCAACTCCAATTATCTCCTACCTTAAAGTTGAGGCATCATTTTCTCTTAACTTAGAGGAATAAGAAATCCTTCAAACCCCTTTATTTCTGAGTCTAGCTTTGTTTTTGTCCTCTAGAACATCCTCTAGAACATCCTCTAGAACATCCTCTAGAACATCCTCTAGAACATTCTCATAAAGATTGATAGGAAATATAACCACACCTATTACAGTCTTGCATTCAGGTGGTTTGGAAATTTTAAACAATATCTTATTTTAAGTTTTTTCCTATTGTTACTGGAAACAGGCATGGGGAGAATCCCTTTTGGAGCTTCCTAGTCTTTAGGACAAAAGAGTTTATAAACAGACTCAAAAGTAAGTTCAAGAACAGTATTAATAGAATATATGAGAGAGCAGCACACTAGGAAAGCCAGAGATCTTGGCTGCTTCTGGGAAGAGGGAGCTAGATAAAAGAAATGGAGAAAGTAGTATTTTCTTTCCTTTCTTTTTTCTTACTCTCTCTCCCTCCCTTCTCTCTCTCTCTCTCTCTCTCTCTCTCTCTCTCTCTCTCTCTCTCTCTCCTCTCCTCCTCCTCTCTCCTCTCCCCTCCTCTCCCTCTCTCGTCTCTCCTCTCTCTCTCTCTCTCTCTCTCTCTCTCTCTCTCTCTCTCTCTCTCTCTCTCCCTCCCTCCATCCCTCCCTCCCTCCCTCCCTTCCTTCTTTTCTTCCATTCTTTGAGTGAGATAGGATCTCATTCTATAACATAGAATACTCTAAAGTTTACTGGGTATCCCAATCTGGCCCCAAACCTTAATTAATCTCCATTTTTCAGCCTCCCAAGGGATGGGATTACAGTTAATAGCTACCAGCTACCTAAAACTGTAATCTACTGATTTCAACTGGGTGTACTGTACCCTGTTGTGGTTGTTTTTCCTCCCTTCCCCGAGCTCCTGGAATAAAGACTCATGATATTCAAAATACTTACAAATACCTAGGCCGTATAGCTAGGCTCTTATGTGACTAACTCATAACTTAAAATATCCCATTTATACTAATTTACATTCTGCCACGTGGCTGGTTATCTGTGCTCATGTACCATGCATCTGTCTTCACATCTTCATGCTTGAATCTCACACTTGGCTTTATCTGAAAATCTTTTCTACCTGTCTCACTCCTGTTTTCTGCCAAAGCTATAGGCTATCAGATTTATTATTGATAAGTGAAGTTTCCATATAGACATAATATGTTTTCTTAGCACTACCCTCTGAGGACGTTTAGTACTGTGGAGAGACATTTATAGTTGTCACAATGGTAAGGACTTCTTTGGTGCATGCTTAAAGAAAGACCAGGGATATACTGAGAAACACAGGGAACTTTCCTACACCAAAGAATTTCTTCAAAAAAATTATCTGGTCGAACATATTTTTGCGGCTGAGGTGATAAAACCTGCTATAATCTGAGAAATTAGCACCCATGATCTATATCTAAGTCTATACTAGGATCATAATGATATCATTCTTATCTTTCTATTTTATTAACTCTTTTCCTTTTCCTTTTTCTTTCAGGGCCATCCATTGAACCTAGGACATTGCATATACTTAGGTATTTGTCACTGAGCTTCAAAACCTCTCCCCCATTTTAGAGACAAGGTTTCACTGTGTAGCCCTAACTGACCTGAAAATGACTATGTAGACTTGTCTAGCCTCAAACTCACAGAGATCTGGCTGCCCTGGTCTCCCGCTTGCTGGGATTAAAGGTTTACACCACCATACCCAGCCACCCAGCCTCCTTTTGCTTTCTCTTATTTTGAGACAGATCTCACTAAATTTGTCAGACTGGCCTTAAATTTGTTTTATTATCCTGCTAAAGGATTATAGCTATTACCACTTAGTATTACAAAAATAGTGCTTCTTTTCCATATTCCTTTTTCATAAGGCTTATGTCTTGAAGTCTGGCACTACAAAACCAGTATTCCAATGATTGATTCAATAGTATTCGAACAATGTAACAGAGCCCTCATACTGACACTCGAGAAAACTACTCCTTTCCAGAAAAAGTCTTAGTTCTGATATTCTATCTCATAGTGAAATCTATATAGACATACTTCTTAGGTTTTTGTTTTAACTTTTCTGTAGGTTATATAATTGCTATAGGAAAGACGAAAAGAATTTTTTTTAACTTCTTTAATTTAATTCCACTCCCAGTCTTGACCCATACTATACTCCATCCTTTCCTTTTTTCAATATGAGTTATCAATATGGATCCTGGGTTTTCTTCTAAGGTGTGGTGATAACAAACTTGAGATCCCAGTTCCTGACTCCAGGTTCCATCTGGTCTGTTAACAGTATTGTTTGCCTACTAGTGGCAGTAAGTACCAAGTCCCAAAAGTTAAAAAAAAAAATCATCCTTACAAAATTACAGTCTTTCTAGTGTGCATTTTGCATAAGAGAAAAATAGTAATTACACAACATGACTCCAATTAAGTGCAAAGGTAACATTTTAGAAATAGCCTTGGCAGAAGGATGAAAGGATTTCGAGAGCTACTGCCCCGCAGATGGAGTTTACAGATGTTTTTCCACTTATTCTTGATAGCAGTCTCACCAGACAACTTTATTCTTGTCCAGTAAAGCATTCAAGAAGGCAATAGGATGTTACTTTGAAGATTTCATTCCCCCTTCCCATTATTAACTCACGCCTTACACAAATTACAAGCTATAAAATATCTACAGAGGAACATTACAAACCACTCTTTCTTTACTGCCAGAGATAACTGTAGTGACAAAAAGGCTAAGAATGCAGAGCCAAAACAAAACAAAAAAGTTCCCCACTCTGTAGCAATCAGAAGCTAACTACTTGGAGCTTGAACCAGTGACTTGTGAAGCCCTAAAAAAGCACCAATAGTGATGAGGCTGGAGGGATGGTTCAGTGGAGAAAAACACCTGTTGCTTTTCCAAAGAACGTAAGTTTGATTCTCAGCACTCACGTCAGGCAACTCACACCTGTTTGGAAGTCCAGCTCCAGTGGATCCAGTGCTTTCTTATGGCCTCACAAAAGGTACACTCTCACATAGATGCACTCACATGCACATGAATAAAAATGAAAAGAAGACTTAAAGTTATATACTACATATATACATGCCCATATATATGTATGTATATGTATATTACTTCTAATAAGTATCCATAGGGTGAATAAAGGCATTCCTTAAGGTAGAAAAAAGTACCTCAGAGGAAACCATTCTCTTTATGGAATACCTTATTCCCCTGTTTGGGCTCCCTGATTGCTAGAGTCTGATAATATCTTGGCTTTCATTTCCAATATCACTCAAGGAGTGAGTGGTGCTATCAAAATTAAGTGTTAACTCCATGTAGCCTGGCACGTGCAATCTTCTGGGAAGGTAAAAAGGTCTAATCTCCCTAAGCTTATCTTGAGACAGTCTTGTACTTTAGTGATCTTGTATCATACCCAAGTCTGAAAACTACCTCAGACCCTTTGAAATCCTTTATGGCAAGCTCCTCCTCCAAATAGGCCTCTTACTATGTCCAATGACTTGTTATCTACTTCAGCATATCACTGGGAGCTAAGAAATTGTGTCTATTTTTAAAACTATCCCAACAGGATAAAAGGCCACTTGAAGCTGTCTGGATCAAACTGCAGTGAACTTCAATCTATCTGCCCATATTTAAGACTATTCCACCCCACAAGCACAAAGGACCTACTTCTGTGAACCTCTTGGAATTCTGCATCTGTTCCTCTGACTCCAGGTGAAATCCACCCATACACACCTTCAAATCACAATGAGTAGCCAAGGTCCTTTAGCTCAAATTTTGGCATTCTATGATTTAATTTTAGAAGCTATTTCTTCTTCCAATTCCTATGAGATCCTACAAGATGAAAATTTGCTTGAAGAATTTGTCTTAACTCTGTTTCTTCATGGTCGTCTAAGAGATTATACGTGGACTGAGATCATCACTTACCTGGAGCTATAACCTTGTTTCTTCTTCTATACAGAAAGTCAAAAGTAGTGGTGATATTGTATTGGGAACTTTTTCAATGTATTTTTTACTAATAAACTTCTGTCTTAAGGAATCAACCTCTCTTCCACTATGGAAATTCCTTTGCTGTTGCTTGGTCTAAAATAGTCTTACCTGAAGGTAATTCATTTTGCCAAATAGCTTTGACTGTCTTTCTGTGCTGCCTTTTGACAGTCCTTTATGTTTCAAATGTTTTTCTCCTTCCATTCTAGCTATAAGCAATTTAATAACTTTGTCTAATGTTTCTAACTGTTGACTGTGTCCATAATGAGCTATGTTGGTAGATGAGGTAGCTCCCTAACCATAGAAGATCTGCTAACATCTCTAGTTAGTCCTCAGGGTTTTCATGTATTGCCTCTTCCACAATTTTAATGTATACATGCTGTTAGGAAGATTTTTCAGAATGCATTTAGATGATTTTTGCTCCTCTAGCCTTTGCTTTTAATGTTAGTCTGTTTTGGGGCTCCTGTTTACCCACCTTTTTAATGATTTATGTCTTCCAGATTACAATCCATTAGACTCCAGATGACACTGTCTCAGAAATACAAGCCATTACCACCTACACCATCTCCTGTCACCAAGAACCTCTTGACCTCCATGCTATTTCACAATTAGACCTTTCAGCTCCTGTAGTAACCACACCCTTCGCTCTACAAAAAAATGTTTTCCTCCCTTCTCCAAAATTCTGATCAAGTTTTATGATCCCACGACCCCATAACAGATCAGCAATGCCAACCAGGGCCCCAACTCTTAAGACTTCAACAGCCCTTCTCAGCTCTGAAGCAGTTATAGAAGAAAGAAGGTCTTCGCCCCTTTGTCAATGATTTGACCTTGCTGATCTGTCAAGAAAGAGTATGGAGACCAAAAGCCCAAAAGAAAACAACCAAAAAAACCCCACAACAACAACCCCTCTACCCTTTCACAATCATACCTAACTGCTTGGAGCCTGATCCTTGACCACTAATTTTTCCTGGAGCCTTACCCCAAATTACCAAATACAAAGTCCATTGTATTACCTCAGCATAAAAAACTGATCTCTTTTTTTTACATAGACCAGTAACATAGTAATTTATTATCTCTTCCTTGTATATTTTCTAATTAATTTTTTTTAATTTTTAAAACTAATGTATACAGATTACAACTCAATTGTTATCCCATCACTTGTATCCTCCCGTTCCTTCCTCCCCGCCCCCCCCACTTTCACCCTAAAGCTGATCTCTAAAACTGTTGAAACTTGACTCCATACAAATGTCCCAGGAGGTGAGGCAACTTAATTGCTATTAAAGAACCCCATTTCCTCTCAGAGGAGTAATTTTTTTCTCTGTGAATTTGTTATGTTTCTGTCTATAATTTTTTATTGACAATTACATAATTTCTCATTTGATAAATACTCTTTGACTTTGATCTCATCATCATTCATGGCACAACAAAATACAGTTAGGTCTAAGGGCTTGCAAAGTGAATCAGATGGTGCAATGTTTACTGTATATACCCTGGGATCTAAGTTCAGTCTCCAGCATCAATGTAAAAACTGGGCCATGGTAGTCCCACCTAAACTTCTTGCGCTGGAAGGCAGATGTGGGATGACTCCTAGGGCTTGATGGCTGGCCAGTCTAGTTGAATTAATGAGTTCAGGTGCTGTGAAATTAACTGAAAATTTAAGCCATTGTGATCGAGGAAGATAGCCAATATCAACCTCTGCCTGCCACAACATGTATTATAGCATGTACACATGATCACTTATACCACAAAATACTATTATCTTCTTTCTTTTTTATTAATTAAACATTTTTTATTTTTACATATACATTTATGTTATTACACATATATACAATAAACTACCTACAGCACGAAGAACCACAACACAATCAGGAATTATATAAATGTTATAGTCTTAGTATTTTGGCTATTTCTATTTGACAGCCTTGAAGAAAACATCTTTCCTATCTTGGTGCATCTAAAATTCTGAATGTAAATAAGTCTCCATCACATCTTGTCATTATCAACTTAAAACACCTATCTAGACCTAAAAATATCTTAACCTCTAAAAAAAATAAGCTTCATTGTAAAACTAAGCTACCTGGTCTTCAACTCTATCAGAGACTTGAGAAGGAATAAACTTGATTTTCTGAGTATGCCGGGAGGGCAGGTTAGTAACTTTCGATGAGAAGGTGACAGAGACAATTTGTTACCTGAATAGTCACTCAAAACTTTCTATAAGGTTGGAGATCTTCTTCAGCCTTCTGGCCCAGTATATATGACAGACATATTTGTGAAGCAGGAACTATTGAGGAATTGCTTACCCTGTCTTGGCAGATTTAGCCATCAACTCTGCCTGCATCCAAGCTTGCCCATTTTTAGGTAGAATTCTTTCTGTTTGCCACATTTGAAGCCATCTCCATAAAGAGGTTCTTTAAAAGTCATCATCCTCTTTGAGGTAGGCTGGGTGTTGCCAGGATACAAAATAAGCTTAATTCTAGATACAATGGTGTACACATACTTTCTACTCTAATATGAGATATTGTACCCATATAACTCAATTATAATGCAAGGTTTACTTCCAGTTCTTTGAAAGTGCTATTGCAGGTTGTTTAGGATAAATAAGTTACACAAGTTAATGTTAGTTGATTAAATCATGGTCATGTCGATTACTAATCTACTTTTATCACAATATGCATCTTAGGTGCGGCAGCTAGATATGATTCTATAGAAAGATAAGGTAGGATAGTTAGATAAGGTCTTCAAAAAGCCTCAGAGACATGCAGAATATGGCATTTAAAATGTTTTTATTATTTTAAAATCACTGACAATGAGACAGGTTAACTCCTATTAGCTTATTTCATGTATATTATATAGTTCTCCCTCTTTAGAGTTATTTCATGGGTATTTCAGCAGTCAATCAATATTTTCCACAGCATGATTCTTTTTTTATTAATTTATTCTTGTTACATCTCAATGTTTATCCCATCCCTTGTATCCTCCCATTCCTCCCCCCCCCATTTTCCCATTAT
This sequence comes from Acomys russatus, assembly GCF_903995435.1. Classification (NCBI taxonomy): domain Eukaryota; kingdom Metazoa; phylum Chordata; class Mammalia; order Rodentia; family Muridae; genus Acomys; species Acomys russatus. The sequence continues at coordinate 28,135,322 of NC_067169.1, forward strand.
TCCCCTCCCCTATGACTGTTCCTGAGGGGGATCACCTCCCCCTATATATTCTCATAGGATATCAAGTCTCTTCTTGGCTACCACACAGCATGATTCTTAATGATTAAGTGGCTTCATTATAGAGTGTGTCCACATCTGTATTCATTTTTGTTGATGTGTGGCAACATTTTCCATGTAAAAAGGAAAAACATAAAAACTGTTGCTGTTTGTTTAATGGTATGGCCTAATAAAAGCTTATTATTAGGCTTATAATTATTATGGCAGTGTTATCTAACTCATATTTACAACCAATAAAGATACAGATACCTGATACATTTTAGATTAGCCTATTTCATCTGAGGCAAGGCAGGCATTACCTCCTAAGCTTTCTTCATTTATATCTCAGCCGCCATCCTGTGCCAAATGCTTCTAATGATTTCTGTTTGATTTACTTCACATCCATAATCCCAAAATACTTGCTAAAGTGGCTCATTTGGGCCATTTCTTTCATGTGAGACTTCAGAGTACCTCCTCTGAGCCCACATGGCTCTTTCCTATCCTATGGCCATTCTCTTTCTCTTTCTTCTTCTGTCCCAACTTCTTCTCTTTCCCAAGATTCTCTCTGCTCAAAGCCCATGAATCTTCTCTCTGCCCCTTCCTTCTGCCTTGCCCAGGTGTAGGCCTTCTATTTAGTCAATCAGGGAGACAAGGTTCAGGGCAGCAACTAGGTCTTGTGAGGCAGTAATTGGCATCAACATACATAGCATCAGAACAACCTCCAACAATTCCCCTTTTCTGTCTTAATAAAAAGGCCATTTTTATGTACTAATATACAGTAAGAACAATTATGAATTATAAAAACAATAGGGAAGATTTACATACATAATGTCTAGTTAAAAGGCATTTGGCAACCTTGAATAAAATATTATCTATCCTATCTTAATGAGTCTAAAGTTTTGTATCTAAATTCATTTTTATCATATCTTAAATCTAACAGCCTTAATATATCTTAATATATAGAGAACTTAATTTATTTTTTTAATTTCTAAACAACCAAGTTTAATTGTAAAACTATAATAATCTAGTCTTCAACCTCATCAGAAACTTGAGCAGGAATAAAAATAATTACCTGAGTAAATAGGAAGTTCAAGTTAGCAACTTTCAAAATTAAGAAATGACAGGCAGTTTGCTACCTGGACAGCCACCCAAAACTCTCTAACATTGGAACATCATCTTCAGCCTTCTGGCTCAGTATTTCTGACGGACAGAGTTGTGAAGGAGGAACTATTAAGGACTTGCTTACCCTGTCTTGACAGAGTTTGGCAGTTGTCTCAGCCTACTTGCCCATTTTAAGCAGAATTCTATCTGTGGTAGAAATGAGGACATTGTCTTCGGCTTTGCCACATTTGAAGTCATCTCCATAAGGAGGTTCTTTGAAGCTGCCAGGAGTTGACATGTCTTATTGTCAAATAATCCTTAAATTAATAAAAACATCTTTAAATGTCATATTCTATAGGTCTCTGAGTTTTCTGAAGATGTTATTTATCTATTTATTTTACTCTATCTATAGAATCATATCTATCTGTTAAACATAAGATGCATAGTCTTGTGTGTGGGGTGTGTGTGTGTGAAGGATAACCTTAAATTTAAATTCTATTCCAATATGGTATATCTATACAGATGTGTCAAAATTAAACTGATTTTTGCATCAATATACAAAATTTTATACCAATGAATTAAACCTAACCTTATTTGAGAGTATTAATTGAAGCCATAAGTTGAGGAGTAGATATAATAATCTAATTTTTGTTCTATCATCTCTATATATTTTCTATAGTCTCCCTTGTTTCTTTTCAACCCCTTTCTTCATACATAAAAGAAAAAAGATAGAGAAAGGAAAAGAGAGAAATGCCTGAGTCTAACCTCATTTTCTTTCTGAATAAGACCATTAATAACTGTAATCAACTCTGAAATGACATTAAATATCAGAGCCCAAGAAAACAACCAAAAACCTACCCAACCCCCATTAAGGAAAATGGGACATCATTCTTAAGGTTGTTTCTTGCTGATTCTTGGGGCAAAAAATGCCTTTTTGGGGATCCAAATAAAATTGGGAAAAATGGTTAAGCAAGCTAGTAATAGCATTTGTGGTTCACCTCTAAATGTCAAGAAATTTCAGTCTTAATAGAAATCCTGTTTGGGTCTAATGATAAATTTATGAATGCTGTACTTAGTGTGGTCTGTTGCTTTGTATTTCCTTGTAAGCTGAGCACTGAGGGAGTGCAGAATTTAATTGTAACTTTGCCAATACGTCTGCCATTTTTATCTTCTATGAAATTTTTGCCAAGGAAGACAGGATTGCAAATTTGTCTGACAGATTGAGATGGCATGGTGTATTCTTGGGAATTAAAATGCTCATATAGTATGGAGTATTTAGTTGGTAAATATTCATGATGTGGGAGAAAGCATGGTACATGCTTGTATAATCTCAATTGCCCAAGTATATGTACAAGTTGCAGAATCTAGAAGGACACACCAGCTGAGCTGCTTGTGACTGGGTGACTTAGTTCTTGGATTCTTGTGTTTTTTTTCCCGTAATGCACATACTAAAAAATAAAAGATTCTTTAAAAGCTTAAAAAATCCTGTTTGGAACAGTATGAAATGCTGGACCAATTGAGATCAGTAGATTTCTTCAAAGCTCTTCTAGGAGCAGGCTCTGAAGAGGAATAGCCACCAAAGCAGTTGAAGCTGGAACATGAAAGATGCTGGAACAGCTGTGTCAGCATCTCAGCATCCTGGAGAATGAATCCTTTCATGACTAATACAGTGTCATCAGTGTCCAGTTCTTTAGTTCTGAAAATACATAATTTATCACAAGCATTATACAACCCTAAAATTATAAATTTATGAGATGTTCAGGATGAACAGATCAACTAAGGGTGTTTTTCTGTTTTTCATATGAGAAGAAAGGACTTTTTTCATAAGCCAGTCTGGGTTGTAAACCAAACTGTAATTTAATTTATCTATGCCACTTAAAAGAATGGCATGATAAGTTTTGAAGATACTGTAGCCAAGGATTTATTGACCATAGTTGAAGATTTTGGCTGGAGACATTTTATGTCTCAGTCAATCTTACAGCCATTCCCATGTGAAAGGTTCAACAATTTGTTACCTATTCTGTTTGGTTTTCATAATTTCTTTCTTCTTGTGTCTGCAGCCAAGATATTCAAGAGGTCTTCCCTTGTCATATCTGATCCTTATTATTCTGGGTAAAATCCAAAGCCCTTTTTCTTTTCCTGTTAACATAAACATAAAATGTCCCTTCCAATATAATCTGTATAGTCTTTGCCCTCTAGTTGGAAGATAGATAGATATAGATATGAATAGATATATATAGATAGATAGATAGATATAGATATGAATGATTTTTATTTTTTATGGAGACAGGAGTTTCCTATATAACCCTGGCTCTTCCCTTTTCCAGAGTCGTGGAATTAAAGGCATTAACTAATTATTTTATATTAGATTTCTATCTGTTTCTGTGGACTATAGGCTGTTCTGAGTATTAATTAATTATTTTGTGCTATTTATTCAGTGCTGATTAAATTACCATTCAGTTTTTGTGGAAGTTCCACACTAGGAAACTGTTAGGCTGCTCAAAGTATAACATAATTATTTACTTTGTATTATTCTGAGTTCCCTTCATTTTATTCTGTGTGGACCCAGATTAGGTTGTCTCCAGAAAGTTTTTCCAGGTGCCATTGTGTGAGCTGTTCAGGATAGATCTCATGAATCCTTCCTCTGTGACAATTGCTGTCTATGAGAGTCTGTAGGCAGTAGCTGCTTTTGTGAGCTCCATGGAAGCATGTGTACTAAATTAGCATGTACATGATTGTTGCTTCCTCCCCTCTACTTTAAAAGCAACTTGGGTCTCCCAGGCAGGTGTGATCAGGACAAGATGGAAGCCAGCTTTGTTGTGTTAAGTCCACTACTTTTGTTTATGGGCATGTTAAGAGTCCCTTTTCTTACTTTTAAATTATTTTATTTTTAATTTGTTCGCTTTCCATCCCAGTTGTGGCCCCCTTCCTTATCTCCTCCTGGTCCCACTCTTCCTTCCTATTCCTCCCTCCCTGACTCCTAGTCCTCAGAAAAGGGGAGTCCTTCTCCCCTATCATCTGATCCCAGCCTATCAGGTTTCATCTGGGTTGCCTGCACTCTCTTCTTCTGTGGCCTGGCAAGACTGCCCCACCAGGGGGAAGTGATCAATGAGTTGGCACCAGAGTCCATGTGAGAAGTAGCCCCTACTCCCCATAGTATGGGACCCACAAGGAGACTGTGCTGCCTATCTACTACATCTGAGCAGGGGGTCTAGGTCCTTACCATGCATGGTCCTTGGTTTGTGCATCAGTCTCTGCAGCACCCTACTCCTACCCTCTGCCCAGATTTGTTGGCTCCATTGGTCTTTGTTAGCTCTGTAGGTCTCCTTGTAGAGCTCCTGTCCCTTCCAGGTCCTTCTAACCCCAAACTCTTCCATAAGACTCCCTGCACTTCCTGCCCTGAAATTTGGCTGTGAGTCTTAGCATCTGCTTTAATCCCCAGCAGGGTGGAGTCTTACAGAGTGCCTCTATGGTAAGCTCCCATCCTGCTCCTCCTTTTCAACCATTTCCAGGGTCTATTCTATTTACCCTTTTGAATGAGAATTAAGCATTCTCTCTAGGGTTCTTCTTGTTATTTAGCTTCTTTAGGTCTGTGTATTATAGTATGGTTATCTTGTATTATGTGGCTAATATCCACTTATAAGTGAGTATATACTATGCTTGTCTTTCTGGTTCTAGGTTATTTCACTAGTTCCATACATTTGCCTGTAAATTTCAAGATTTCTTTGTTTTTTGATAGCTGGGTAGTATTCCATTGAGTAAACATACCACAGTTTCTTTATCCATTCTTCAGTTGAGACACATCTAGATTGTTTCCAGATTCTGGCTATTATGAGTAAGGCTGCTATGAATGTAGTTGAGCAAATGTCCATATTGTACTGTGGAGCATATTTTGGATATATGCCTAAGAGTGGTATACCTGGGTCTTGAGGTATCACTATTCCCAATTTTCTGAGAAGGCACCAGATTGGTATCCGCAATGATTATACAACTTTGCACTCCCACCAGCAATGCAGGAGTGTTCCCTTTCTCTACATCCTCATCAGCATGTGCTATCACTTGAGTTTTTGATCTTGGTCAATTTGATTTACATTTCCATAATGACTAAGGACTTCTAAGTGTTTCTTGGCTATTCTATAGTCCTCTGTTGAGAGTTATCTATTTAGTTCTGTACCCCATTTTTTATTGGGTTATTTGGCTTGGTGGTATTTAATTTCTTGATTTCTTTATATGTTTTGGATATTAGCCCTTTGTCAGATGTAGGGTGGGTGAAGACTTTTCCCAGTCTGTAGGCTGTCACTTTGTTCAGTTAACAGTGTCCTTTGCCTTACAGAATATTTTCAATTTCATGAGGTCCCATTTATTAATTGTTGATCTTAGAGCCTGAGCTGTTGGTGCTGTGTTCAGGAAGTTGTCTCCTGTGCCAATGAGCTCAAGGCTGTTCTCCACTTTTTCTTCTAGCCAATTTAGTGTGTCTGTTTTTATGTTGAGATCTTTAATCCACTTGGGCTTCAGTTTTGTGCAGGATAATAAATAAGGGTCTATTTTCATTTTTTACACATAGATATCCAGTTAGACCAGCACTATTTGTTGAAGACTCTACTTCTATTGCATTGTCTGGTTTTGGCTTCTTTGTCAAAAACTTCAGTGTCTATAGAGGTGTGGGATTATTTTTGAGTCTTCAATTTGATTTCCTTGATCCACCTATTTCTATACCAGTACCATGCAGTTTTTATTACTGTTGCTCAACAGTACAGCTTGAGATCAGGAATGGAGATGGTCTAGAAAGCATTATGTTGGTATTTTGATGGGGATTACATTGAATCCGTAGGTTGCTTTTGGTGAGATGGCCAATTTTTTTTAGCTTTTAGATATTTTATTGGGTATTTCAGATTTTTTTACAGTTATTTTTTCCATTTTTAAAAAATTATGTTTCTTTTTTAACAGATACACTTATATTGTTACACATAAATAAAACAAACTACAAACAGCAGGAAGAACCACAAAACAACCAGGAATTATGCAGATGTTACATTCACAGTGATTTGGCTATTTGTTTGGCAAACATAAAGTAAACATCTTTCCTATCTTATTGAGTCTAAAATTCTAAATGGAAATCAATATCTAGCGTATCTCATCTCTGTTAACTTAAAACATATATCTAGATCTAAAAACATCTTAACTCTTAGCCAACTAAGCTTAATTGTAAGACTAAACTATCTGGTCTTCAACCTCATCAGAGACTTGAGAAGGAATAAAACTTAATCACATGAGTGATCCAGAAGTGCAAGTTAGCAGCTTCCAAAATGAAAAAATGACAGAGACAGTTTACTGCCTGAACAGTCACCCAAAGCACTGTATAACATTGGAGCATCATCTTCGGCCTTCTGGTCCAATATATCTGATAGACATATTTGTGACGCAGGAACTGTTGAGGACTTGCTTACCCTGTCTTAGCAGAGGCTGGCCACCAACTCTGCCTGCATCCAAGCTTGCCTTTTTTTAAGCATAAATCTGTCTGTGGCAGAAATGAAGACATTTTGCCCAGTGGCTTGTTTGCCACATCTGAAGCCATTAGATGGCTATTTTTACTATGTTAACCTTACTGATCCATGAGCATGGGAGATCTTTCTATCTTGTCATATCTTCTTAAATTTCTTTCTTCAGAGACTTAAAGCTTTTTTCATACAAGTCTTTCACTGCTTAATTAGAGTTACACCAAGATACTTTATGATTTTTGGTGTTATTTCCCTAATTTCTTTCTCAGTCCACTTGTCTTTTGTATACAAGATAGCAACTGATTTCTTAGTTGATTTTGTATCCAGCCAATTTGCTGAAGGTGTTTATCAGCGTAGGAGTTCCTTGGTAGAATTTTTGGGGTCACTTATGTGTACTATTATATCATCCACAAATAGTGATACTGTGACTTCTTTCCTTCCAATTTGTACCCTCTTGATCTCCTTTGGTTGTCTTATTGCTCTAGTTAGGACTTCGAGAACTATAGTGAAGAGATAAAAAGAGAGTAGACATTCTTGTGTCCCTGATTTCAGTGGAATTTATTTAAGTTTCTCTTCATTAGTATAATGTTGGCTACAGGTTGCTGTATATTTGGCTTTACTATGTTTAGATATGTGCCTTGTATCCCCGATCTCTTCAAGACTTTTAACGTGAATGAGTTTTGGATTTTTCAAATGCTTTTTCATCATTTAAGGAGATAATTGTGTGGTTTTTTTTTTCTTTTAGTTTGTTTATATGGTGGATTACATTGATGTATTTCCATATATTAAACCACCCCTGCATGCCTGGGATGAAGCCTACTAGGTCATGGTGAATGATATGTTTCATGTGTTCTTGGATTCAGTTTGAGAATACTTCATTGAGTATTTTTACATCAATATTCATAAAGTAAATTGGTCTGAAATTCTCTTTGTTGAGTCTTTGTGTGGTTTAGGTATCAAGGTGACAATGGCCTCATAGAATGAGTTTGATAATGTTCCTTCTGTTTCTATTTTGTGGGATACTTTGAATAATGTTGGTATTAGCTCTTCTTTGAATGTCTGGTAGAATTCTGCACTGAATCCATCTGGCCCTGGGCTTTTTTGGGGGCGTGGGAGAGATTTTTGATGACTACTTCTATTTCCTTAGAAGATATTGGACCATTTAATTTGTTTACCTGATCTTGATTCAATTTATTAAGTAGTAGCTATCAAGAAAACTGTCCATTTCATTTAGATCTTCAAATTTTGTGGCACACAGGCTTCTGAAGTAGGGCATAAACATTTTTTTGGATTTCCTTGGTGTCTGTCATTATTCCCTTTTCATTTCTGATTTTGTTGATTTGATATTCTCCCCATGCCTTTTAATTAGATTAGCTAAGGGTTTTCTCAAAGAACCAGCTTTTGGTTTCATTGATTCTTTGGATTATTTTCTTTGCTTCTAATTTATTGATTTCAGCCCTGAGTTTGATGCTTTCCTGTCATCTACTCCTCTTTGGTGTGTTTGCTTCTTTTTGTTCTAGAGATTTTAAGTGTGCTGTTAAGTTGCTAGTGTGGGATTTCTCCAATTTCTTATGAAGGCACTTAGTGCTCTGAATTCTCTTCTTAGCATTGCTTTCATTCTGTCCGAAAGATTGGGTATGTTGTGCTTCATTTTCATTGAATTCTAGAAAGTCTTTAATTTTTTATTATTTTATCCTTGACCCAGACATCATTGAGTAGGGAGTTGCTCAGCTTCCATGAGTTTGTAGGCTTTATATTATTTCTGTTGTTGAGTTCCAGCCTTTAATCCGTGGTGGTCGGGTAAGAGGCAAAGGGTTATTTTGATCTTCTTGTATCTGTTGAAGTTTGCTTTGTGCCCAAATATATGGTCAGTTTTGGAGAAGGTTCTATGAGGAAAGTATATTCTTTTTTGTTTGGGTGAAATGTTCTGTAGATATCTGTTAGGTCCATTTGATTCATGACATCTATTAGTTTCATTATTTCTCCATTTAGTTTCTGTCTCACAGATCTGGCCAGGGTCAGAGTAAGGTGTTGAAGTCTCCCACTATTAATATGTTGGGTGTAATGTGTGATTTAAGCATTATTAATATTTCTTTACTGAATGTGGATGTTCTTACATTTGGGGCATAGATGTTCATTGGGATTGAGACATCATCTTGGTATATTTTTCCTTTGATGAGTATGAAGTGTCCTTTCCCATATCTTTTGATTAGTTTTGGTTGACAGTCTATTTTATTAGATACTATAAAGGCTACTCCAGCTTGATTCTTGGGTCTGTTTGCTTGGAATTACTTTTTCCAGACATTTCCTCTAAGGTAATGTCTATCTTTATAGCTGAGTTGTGTTTTTTGTATGCAGCAGAGTGATGGGTCTTGTTTTTTAATCTATTATGTTTAGCCTATGTCTTTTTATTTGGGGGTTGAAGTCATTGATATTGAAGATATTAATGACCAGTGGTCATTAGTTTCTGGTTTTTCCTTTTGATGGTGGTGGTGGTAGAGTGTGTGTTTCATTTTTTTTGGTTTTAGAGATGTGGGGTGTTGGCTCTGTTTCTTAACAATTAAACTTTACTATACAACCCAACTAGCTTACACAAGAAGGAAAAAAGGTTAAAGGGAAAAAAGAGTGAACCTTCCGGTATCTGTTCCACAGGATGGGTCCTTAGGTGTCTCTCTGGCACGCGTGCTGGTCCAGCCTGTTCGCTGCTCCACACACGCTCAAGCCCGGTCTCAACCTGTTGTTCTCTCCTCCCCACCTGCCTGAGTCACGTGGGAAGGGCAGTCTCCTTCTCCCGTTGAGGGTCAATTAGAAAAACAATAGTCCAGGTGGAGTTCCCAGGTCTGCTTCCTGAATTCCAGGCCCAGGATGGCTCCACTCAGTCTGTCACAAGGTATTCATGGAGTGCCCCAAGGGTAAAGCCCGCCAAGACTGCTTCCACCCATGACAAAGCTTAATCTTTCCCACAGTGGGGTTATTCATTTCTTGTGTTTTCCTGAATGTAGTTAGCCTCCTTGGGTTGGAGTTTACCATCTAGTTGCTTCTGTAGGGCTGCATTTGTGGCTAGGTACTTTTTAAACTTGGTTTTGTCATGGGATATCTTATTTTCTCCATCTATTATAATTGAAATTTTTGCATGAGATAATAGTCTGTGTTGGCATCTATAGTCCCCTAGTGTCTGCATGACCTCTGTTCATGTCCTTCTGGCTTTCATAGTCTGTTGAGAAGTCAGGTGTAATTTCTCTCTTGCAGCTTTTAATATTCTTTTTTTGTTTTGTACATTTAGTGTTTTGATTATTATGTTGCAAGAGGACTTTCCTTTCTGGTCAATCTATTGGGAGTTCTGTAGGCTTCTTGTATGTTTATAGGCATCTCTTTAAGTTGGGGAAGTATTCTTTTATGATTTTGTTGAAAATATTTTCTGGACCCATGGAGCTGGGAGTCTTCTTCTATTCCCATTGTTCTTAGTTTTGGCCTTTTTATAGTGTCCCAGATTTCTTGGATGTTTTCCATCAGATACGTTTTTGTTTTAACATTTTCTTTGACTGATGTATCGATTGCTTTGACCATATCTTCTACACTTGAGATTCTTTCTCCCATCTCTTGTATTCTGTTAGTGTTAGTTTTATCAGCAGTTCCTGTTCTCTTTTCTGGCTTTTCCAACTCTAAGATTGCCTCAGATTGTGTTTCCTTTGTTGCTTCTAATTCTCTTCTTAGGTCTTGAACAGTTTTATTCATTTCTTTCTCCCATTTGATTTTATTTTCCTGTAATTCTTTAAAGGGTGTATTTGATTCCTTTATGTATTTGAGTGTATTTTCCTGTATTTCTTTGAGAGATTTATTTTCCTCCATCAAGGCTTCTATCATTTTCATCACCTCAGATTTAAAATCTTCTTCTTGCATTTTGGGGGAGTTAATATCTCCAGGGCTTGCTGTAGTAGAACTGCTGGCTTCGAGTGGTGTCATATAGCTCTGAATTTTGTTGCTTGTGTTCTTACACTGGCTTCTAGCCATCTGATTGTCTCTGGTGTTAGCACAACTGGAGTTCCCTCTGATGGGGTTGCTGTTTGTGGTCCAGGTGGGCCACACAGGTCAATAGCAAGCAGAGAGAGATCCAAGCCAAAGGCTACTTTCTAGGGCTACCCAAAGGTCTCCTCAGGATGGTGGACAATGAGGGTTGGAGCCAGTACCCAGCTCAGCTCTGCTGGGTTTGCTGTCTGTGTCCCACTTGGCCTAGGCAGGTTAGGAGCAGGCTGAGAGAGCTCTAAGACAAAAATGCTTCAGTTTCCCCACAGGCTTCCTTAGTATGGCGGATAATGTGGGTTGTGTCCCATGCCTAACTCACCTCTGCTGGTTCGCTGTCTGTGTCCTGGATGGGCCAGGCTGGTGAGGAGCAGCCAGAGAGAGATCCAAGACCAAAGCTTCCTGGGCAACCCAGAAGCCTCCTCAGTATGGTGGGCAATGTAGCTTTTGGCCCGCATCCAACTCACCTCTGCTAGTTCACTGTCTGTGTCCCAGATGGGCCAGGCTGGAGAGGAGCAGGCAGAGAGAGATCTAAGCCCAAAGCTGCTCAGGTGCTGTACGTTAAGAGTCTTTCTTAAAGAGACATGTAAGAGAAAGTTTTTGATTTGGGAGTTTTTAGGTTTTAAGTTTGACTTCTTTGCCTAAGAAACTGCCTTTTACCCAGGACTTCTTAGGCTATAAACTTAAATTCAAGTCCCATGTTGGTTCGCCATTATATTGCTGATAGTTTAATGGTATGGCCTAATAAATGTTTATCATTAGGCTTATAATTATTATGGCATTATTGTCTAACTTGCTTTTACAAATAATAAAGACACAGACACCTGATATATTTTATAACAGCCTATTTTCTCCTGGGGCAAGGCAGACATTTCATCCTAAGCTTTCTTCATTTAAATCTCAGCCACCATCCCATGCCATGTGCTTCTAATAATTTCTATTTGCTTTAACTCCCATCCATAATCCCAAAATACTTGCTAAGGTTGTTCATTTGGGCTGTTTCTTTCATGTGAGACTTCAGGGTTCCTCCTCTGGGCCTATGTGGCTCTTTTCCATCCTATGGCCATTTTCCTCCTTCCTCTTCTGTCCCATCTTCTTCTCTCTCCCAAGATTCAATCTGTTCAAAGCCCACAAACTTTTTCTCCGCCCTTCTTTCTGCCTTGCCCAAGTGTAGGCCTTTTATTCAGCCAATCAGGGGAGCAAGGTTCAGGGCAACAACTAGATCTTTTAAGCCAGTAATTAGCACCAATATACATAGCAGCAAATCACCCTCCAACAGAGAACAAAAATAACCTATAATGGTTAATACTGATTATCCTCTTAGAATATATCCAGAAGATGCTCCAGCACACAACAAGAACATTTGCTCAACCATATTCATAGCAGCCTTATTCATAATAGCCAGAACATGGCAACAGCCTATGTGTCTCTTAGTAGAAGAATGGATAAAGAAACTGTAGTACATTTACACTATGAAATACTACTCAGCTATTAAAACCAAAGAATTCCTGAAATTTGTGGACAAATGGATTGAACTGGAGATGATCATAATGAGTGAGTTAACCCAGAAGTAGAAAGAGTCAAATGGTATATACTCACTTATATCTGGACACTAGCAAAAGGGGCATGTCCCATGAAAGTCTTCACTTACCGGGAAAGTGGGGCAGAGAGGAGGACATCCTATTGGGACTTTAGGTGAGAGAAGCATGGGAGAATGGGGAAATAGAAGGATCCAGAGGGTCCTAAAAACCTACAAGAAGAACATTATGATGGGCAGATCTGGGACCGGGAGTCCTGCTCAAACTATGGCAACAGCCAAGGACAATACGTACAGTAAACTTCGAAGCCCTACTCAGATCTAGCCAATGGACGGGACATTCTCCACAGTTGAGTAGAAAATGGGGTATGACTTTCACACAAACTCTGGTGCCCCATATTTAACCACGTCCCCGGACGGGGAGGCCTGGTGGCACTAGAGGAAGAATATCGGCCTACCAAGAAGGGACTTGATACCCTATGAGCATATACAGGGGGAGGAGGTCCCCCTCAGTCACAGTCATAGAGGAGGGAAGTAGGAGGAAAATGGGAGGGAGGGAGGAATGGGAGGATACAAGGGATGGGATAACCATTGAGATATAATACAAATAAATTAATAAAATATATAAAAATACTGATTATCAACTTGTCAGTTTCTGGAATCACTGAAGAGACAGGCCTCTAGGAGGTTTTTTCTATATTAGGTTAATTGAGGTGGGAAGACCCATTCTAAATGTTAGTGTCTCCATGCTATGAGGTGGTGTGGGAGGAGGGATATCCCAGACTGTATAAAATTGCAAAAACTAACTGAGTACCAACATTGATTTATCTCTGCTTCCTAATGGTGAGCACAGTGTGACCAACTGTCTTAAGGCCCTGCTGCCATGACTACCTCCTCAGGATTGACTTTATTCCCTCAAAGTGGAAATTCTTTCTCCTTTGTTCCTTCTTGTTAGATATGTTGTCACAGAAACAATTGGTGTAATTAATGCTGTATTTAAATAGAACATAGCAGCTTTATTTAAATATCAAGATCCAAGAAAACTCCAACAAAAAACACTGTCATGAAAAGTAGACAATACATCTTGGACTTTTTATCATTTAAAGTATAAGAAATCTGTGTACAGAGATACAAATTATTTTTTTCATTTTCTTCACAAAATCTGATACAGTGGTCTTTTTTTTTTTCTTTTTCAGGAGGGAAAGGTTTATTTCAGATTATTCATTCACATCAAAGTGCAAGAAGAACCTGGGGGCAAGGACTAAAGCAGAAGCCAGAGAGAACTGCTGTGTACTGGCTTGCTCCTCATGGCCAACTCAGTCTACTTTCTTTCTTTTTAAAAATTTATTTATTCACTTTACATCCTCATTGTAGCCACCTCCCTGCTGTTCTCCTGGTCCCTCCCTCCAACACTCTTTCCTTTACCTCCCCTCCCCTTGACCTCAGTCAAGGGGATCATCCCCCAACCAACCAACCCCAGCACATTAAGTTGTATCAGAACTAAGCTCTTCCTCATCTACTGAGGCCAGGAAAGGCAGCCCCATTAGGGGGAAGCAAGTCCATGTCATAGACAGTACCCACTCAACTTACTAGGGGATCCACATGAAGATAAAACTGTCTATCAGTTTCATATGTGTAGGGGGCCTAGGTCCAGTCTATGTATGTTCTTTGGTGCTTCAGTATCTGTTAGCCCCCATGAGCCTAGGTTAATGACTCTGTTGGTCTTTTTGTTGTATTCTTAACCCTCCTGGCCTTCTGTTTTTCCCTCCCACTCTTCCACAAGACCTGTCTCCCAAGCTTCGTCTAATGCTTGGCTGTGAGTGTTATCATCTGATTTGATCAGCTAGTGGGTGAGGCCTCTCAGATGATGGTTAAATTAGGATCCTGTCTGTAAATGTAGCAGACTATCTTGAACATGTCAGAAGTTAGCTTTTTCCCATGATATGGGTCTCAGGTTGGGCCAGTCAGCCTGCTTTCTTACAGAACTCAAGACTATCTGACTTTTGGTGGTATCACCCACAGTGGGATGGATCCTCCCCACCAATCACTAATTAAAAAAATCCCCACCAGCTTGTGTATGTTCCCCAATCTTATGAAAGAATTCGCTCAACTTTGCCTTCTTCTCAGATACTAGCTTGTTCCAAGTTGACAAAAATACTAACCAGGACCAGGTCTCATATAGCTCAAGCTGGCCTCAAGCTTATTGTGTAGGTAAGTCTTGTTGGCTTGAACTCTAAGTCCTCTTTCCTCCATTTCTTTTCTTTTTAAAAAACATATATATTTATTCTATTATACATGAATAAAACAAACTACATACAGCAGGGAGAACCATGAGACAATTTTGAGTTATATAAATGTTACATTCATAGTGATTTGGCTATTTGTATTTGTCAAACTTGAAATAAACACCTTTCCTATCTTGTTGGGCATAAATTTCTGAATGAAATTCAATATCTATCATATCTTATCTCTATTAACTTAAATCCTTTATCTTGATCTAAAAAGATCTTATCCCGTAACCAACTAAACTATCTGGTCTTCAACCCTACCTCAGTGACTTGAGAAGGAATAAAACTTAAGTGCCTGGATGAATCAATAGTGCAGGGTAGAAGCTTCCAAAATGAAAAAATAACAGAGACAGTCTACTGCCTGAACAGACACTCTATAACATTGGAGTCTCATCTTCTGCCTATTAGCCCAATATCTCTGCTAGACTTATTCACGAGGCAGGAACTATTGAGGACTTACTTACTCTGTCTTGACAAATACTAGACTAAGTTTAACAGATAGATATGATTCTATAGATATATAATATGAAATAGTTAGATGAGGTCTTCAAAAGCCTCAGAGACCCACAGAATATGGCATTTAAAGATTTTTTTTATGATTGTAAAGATTCTTTGACAACAAGACAAGTTAACTCCTGAAAACACCCAGCTGACCTCAAAGAAGATGATGAGCATCAAAGAACCTCCTTATGGAGTTGGCTTCAAATGTGGCAAACCAGCCACTGGCCACAGACAGAATTCTGCCTAAAAATGGGCAAGCTTAGATGCAGGCAGAGTCGATGGCCAAACTCTGCCAAGAGAGGGTAAGCAAGTCCTCCATTTCTTTTTTTTCTCTCTCTTTGTTATATTTTTTTCTTTTTTTTATTAATTTATTCTTGTTACATCTCAATGGTTACCTTGTATCCTCCCATTCTTTTGAGTTCTCCATTTCTTGAAGGATGAGATTATCAGCATGCAAACCCACTTTGTAATTTGGATGGCTTTCCACCATCTTTCTTTCTTTTTAAAAATTAGATCATACACTGGTTTCTGAAGTACACTGGATAGGATCACAGTTCAAGATAAAAACATAGGTCACAAGGGCCAAAATATTTGTTCCTATATTAAGTCAGTACATACTTCAATAAATAGATAAACTAGTATAGTAGTATTTATGACAGATCTTGTGGTTTGAATAATAATGGCCCCCAAAGGCTCATATAATTGAATGCTTGGTCATTAGGGAGTGGCACTACTTGAGAAGGATTATGAGGTATGGCCTTGTTGAGAATAGGTTTGGCCTTGGAGGAAGTCTGCCAACTAGGGGTGAGCTTTGGGGTTTCAGAAGCTCAAACCGGGACCAGTGGCTCTCTTTCTTCCTGATGTTTATAGATCTGGATGCAGAACTCTTAGCTATCTCTTCAGCACCATATCTGCCGACATGCTGCCATCTTTCTGCCATGATGATAATGGACTAAATCTCTGAAACTGTAAGCCAGCCTCAATTCAATGCTTTCTTTTATAATAGTTTCCATGATCATTTAGGTGGTCTGTATAGGAATGCCCCCCATAGACTCATGTGTTTGAATTCCTGGTCACCAGGGAGTGGCACTATTAGAGGGTGTGGTCTTGTTGAAGGATATTTATCACAGTGGGTGGGCTTTGAGGTCTCAGATGCTTAAGCCAGTCTCAATATCTCACTTTCTTCTCGATGCCTGCTAATCCAGATGTAGAATACTCAGCTACCTTTCTAACACCATGTCTACCTGCATGCCTCCAATGTTTCCTACTATTACAATAATGGAGAAAACATCTGAAGCAGTAATCCTGCCTCCAATTAAATGTTTTCCTTCACAAGAGTTACCATGGTCATGATGTAATAAGACCCTAAGACAGTCATGGTGGTCATCACAGTAATAAAACCCTAAATAAGACAAGCATGGTGTCTCTTCACAGTACTAGAACACTGTCTGAGATAATAACACATCATTTTAAAGATATACAGGGAAGTAGTAACCTGTATCTGTTTGTAGGGTGAGTGAATCTTGGGTTTTGTTGTAGTCGTTGATTTAGGAGATCTCAATTTTATATGTAACTAATTGTAGTTATCAATCTTGGAAGTTATGTAATTATCACCTAAAATAATTTGTTAGTACTTATAATATAGTAAATATGTATTACATACTATATATCACTTATAGTAATTATATTCTATTACAGTTATATCCAGATTTAATAGTCAAAATATAATACATAGGAAATACATTGAAAGCTAACTTTAGAAATTATACAAATTCTGACCTGTCTACTGTTTTCTATTATCAGAAAAGGATGATGAAAACTACACTTGAAAGGAATAAGATATTACTCAGAACTCACCAGGAACCAGAAAAATAGCATTCTCCTTTTGGTTAGTCTATACGCAATCTAAAAGAACAAGTCTTCAGATTTATGGCTATCTTGACCTTTTTTTCCCTGAGTGACATTAACATAAAGCAGTTCATACACTGTGGATCTAACAAGAAAGGCTATAAGAGTGCTTCTTCTCTCTTGACATTTTACTTGACTTTCAAAGGAATGAAAGACTGAATATCCCGTGCACTGTAAATATCATGAGGGAAGTTAAAGTCATCACAAAAATGCAATAAAATGTTTATAAATAAAGAACTAGTTCCAGAAAATGGGTAAAGTACCTATGTACAAGACAACAGTGATGATGGGTAGGTCTATTAGATTCAATTATTTAGTAGTGGGTTTATTAGCATTTACATAGCAATACTTAGTGATTGATTTTTCTTCTTAAATTATAAGACACAAAGATACAAAGATTATATAAAACCTCTGGTCAGCAATCAACAGTTTATTAACTAATTTGTAATGTGTTTAGGCATTTTAATATACATTTGTATTCTTTGAGAATTTTGTACAGCCTGTTTTGATAATTTTTCAACATAGTCTCTCAACTCTTTCTAGAACCACCTCCTTCTCTACCCACCCAACTTTGTGGCCTTAAAAAAATTCCATCAAGTCCAATTTGTGCTACCCAAGTGTTCCTGGATGTGTGGCCTTCTACTGGAGCAAGTTAAGTTACTAAGGACTACACTAACTCTCCCTCTCCCAGTAGCTATCAGTTGTTAATAGCTCCTCAGCTAGGTTTGGACTTCATTGCCAACTCCCCTCTCTATTCTGGGATTTGGTCTGGATTGAACTAGCACAGTTCTTGAGCATGATGTCATAATCACTGTAGTTCATACTTGTCATTACCCTTATGTATCCAGAAGACATTGTTTTCTTGTATTCATTCACTGTGTCTGGCTCTTACACTCTTTGCACCCCATCTTCCTCACTGAAACCTGAGCCTTTGAAGAAGGAGATGTGGTATAGATGTTCCATTTATGGCTTAGTATCTCATAGTGTCTCATTCTCTGCATGTTGGCCAATTGTGAGTCTTGGTTAAACAATATCTACTGTAAATAGAAGCTTCTCTGATGAGGGTTAACAGATATATTAATCTATACATGTAAGCATAAGTCATTATGAATTGGTTTAGTACTATGTCCATTTAACATTATAGTAGTAGATTGCCCCTCTAGAACCTATGACCTGGTATAGCTATACCTGATAATGCTCTTGACCTAGAATTAATCTAAGAGTTGAGGTTGGATCGAATTCTTCCTCAACAATATTTGTAGACAAACTCATACCCTGATATCCCAGTTATATTCTAAAACATAGTTTTATGTGTTATTATTCTCTTCAAGAGAACAGAATAATCTATAAATCATTGTTGATTGAATCCTGATAACAATCAGGTATTATCGGGTAAGTAATGGAGGGACTATAGTACATTGTACATCATCACTCCCTCAGCATCTTGCTATATTGAAGTGCACTCCTAATCTGGTGTTGCCATTTTTTTTTATAAATGTCCTGTTTGGTCTTTACTAGTGAATGTGTACAAGATGGTATCATATTCATTCATTGACACTTTTATTTTAAAATGTACTTTGGATGAATATTTTGGAAATTTTTTCATTTTTCTCTGCTTTAGAGTACATGTGGTTCAAATACTAGATCCATTAATGTCTCTCATTAAATATAAGTTTTATAACTTTGAGGGCTGATGGTGTGTGTTTACTGCTTGTAATGGTACCAGCTCAAACAGGTAACTAATATTCTAATGCCCATAACTATAATTTTACAGTAGTATTTTAGGAAGTATTCTCACAGAATGTTGAATTGTGTTTCACATTTTTGTTATAATGGGGCTGGAAGTCCCCAGATTGTATAAATGGATCTTGAAATAATGCAGTCTCCTTGGGAATTTTCAAATATATAGGTAGAATGAGGCTTGCACAACATAGATTTTCCAAAGTATGTTTTTCAGAGACAAGTCAAGACATCAGAGTGAGACAATGATTGTCAAATAGTTTATGGCTAAGGTCCAGGTAAGTACTCTGCATACATGTAAGGAGAAGATATTGTACCTTTCTTTTGGCATCATGTTTTTTTGTTTGTTTCGTTTTGTTTTTATTTTTGTTTTTGTGTTTGCTACTGCTCAGGTAAGAAATGATAAAGCCTTCAGTAGTTACAATGACTATGACAGCACACTTTTTCATATAATAGAAAAATGATAATGAGCTTTATTGTTAGGGGTTTGTTTATACACTAGTTTGCTATTATGGAACTCCAAGCTTTTCCCAAGAATATTGCAAGAAAAATGATAATGAGCTTTATTGTTAGGGGTTTGTTTATATACTAGTTTGCGATTATGGAACTCCAAGCTTTTCCCAAGAATATTGCAAGACTTGAATTATTTATCTACTGTCTATATAGAGTTAAAGTGTCTCTTAATATTTATGGGCAAGGAAAGGAGCATGAATCCTGTAGGGTTATAATCTGAAACACATTTTCATGGTTTTGTTTTTCATATCTCCTTTGGATGAGTTCAGAGATAATTGAAGATATCATTAGCAGAGATTACTGAGAGCCAGGTAAGTGGTTCAGGGTCATGCCACAGAGCAGAACTTCTGATCTTCAGTATCCAGGCAGATGAAGCATGTGTGTAATCCAGTATTGCTTTGGTTCTGTAGGTACCCTGTAAGAGTCTTGGCTTGTATACAGGTACGTAATGATACCACATTCATTCATTAGATGCATATTTATTTTCAGCTATATCTTTGATGAATGTTTTCAGTGCTCATATATTCCCCCCACCTTTTTTTTTACATGTATGCACTTATTACTTTGGAGGATATTATTGAGACAGGCTCTTGCTCTGTAGCCAAAACTATCCTGGAATTCATTATGTAGCCCAAGCTTGCCTCAAACCTGTGTCAGAACATATTCCAGCTTCCTAAGTGCCTAAAATTACAGGCATGAGCCAACATGTTTGGCAATGTGTGTGCATTTAAAATAGAAATATGTCTCTAACATGACTAGTAAATGTCACATTTTACCATGTCCTTGCTGATACATAATATATATTTAGTAAGTAAGTGAGGCATAAACAGGGTGCAGATATTATTACTATAGGATATTGACCTGTGGTTCTGCAATTATCCCCTGGAAAGGATAAAAGTTATCTTACATGTCTTTGTCTATGAAAACTTTCTGATCATACAGGCAAGGTAGATGGCTACTGAAAGACATATTGGCCTTAGGAATTATATCATGAAAAAAACCAATTTGTTACTCCTCCCCTCTCTCTCTCTCTATCTATCGATAGATAGATAGATATCAGTTATATCAAGACTTCAGAATGAGCTACAGATGTCACTAAGTAGACCATTTCTGATATCCGGGTAAGTGTTGATATGTGTTAAATCATATCTGATTACATCTGATTATCAAATATACAAGTAAGCAATGATGATGTCTCTAGTCCTTTATGTAATCATGTAATTCTATCACATGTTCAAATAAGAAATGTTGGATTTATATAACATAGGCAGCCATAGAATCCAGTAAAGTACAAAGAGACCATTTGAGGAGTGGGGCTTGAGAGGACAATAGTAGAACACAGGTGATATGAAGAAAGAAATGAAACAGGAGAGAGTAGGCTTGAATTGAGGAGGAGAGAGGGAAGTCAACAGAGAAGGAGAAAGAAGAAGGGGGGCAAAACATTAGGGTTGTTTGATAAAGTATCAATGAATGGTATTATTTTATATTTACCTAAATTTATAAATTTACCTAAAATTATAAACAATATGTATGATATATATCATACAATATATGCACACACACTCATACACACACATATTAAAGGAAGTTAAATCACTTAAGCTAACAATGCTCCTCCCTACAGGAATCATAGACTAAGAAAAACTCCAATACATGGCACGAGAAACCTTCTCTCCAGTTGGTTTGTCAGAGTAGTTCGAGTCCCAAAGCAATGTTGATTATTGTCTGGCATAGTGATGCATGCCTGTGTGTGTGTGTGTGTGTGTGTGTGTGTGTGTGTGTGTGTGTGTGTGTGTGTGTATGTGTGTGTGTGTGTTGAATTGAATATACGTATATAGTCAAAGTAGCCCTTGGTTGCCTCTCAGGGGTTAAGGGCAGACCCTTATTGCTATAGACACCACTAACTTAGGACACAAAAACTTAGAGCTTGATCTGACCTAAAAGTCTACTTTCCATGCTTCCAGAAAATAGAATGCAAGGAAACTATCAAGGAAAGGATGCAATTAAACAGGCATACCCAGATGCAGCACCTATGAACCACAATAGTGACCAGCATGACAAGATATTCATAAGGGTGCAATGTGGCACTCACATGCTAGTGGCAACCAACAGCTGTCTAATTGGATTTAAGGCCCACTCAGCAGTAGGGAAAGTATGCCTGGTATTGGAAACCTAGCCTTCCTGAGACTGGTAAGATCCTGGACCTTAGAAAATAATTTAGTATCACTAATTTCCTAGGCCAGCACAATTCCTTAGTATATTTTAAATCTTATTCTTATATCGACAAATAAATGTAGTTACTACCCCTCATCAGTAAAGCAAAGGAAGACTATCATAGAAAACCCCAACTGAAAACAATACAGAGATTAACAAGCCGCAGGGAACCCAATCCCAATGGATACATCTACATCACATATCCTGCATCTATAGCTCAGGAAACATCGTGGAAGAGGAGGCAGAAAGATTTAAGAGTTAAAATACCAGGAATTCTTTTGTAAAACAATGCCTCCAGGTAATGGCTGCATAAACAGTAGCAGAACAATGGCAATATCAATGTGAATGTTGAGGCATTGATTGCTTTCTGGTTCATTTTCATTTTTATGAACTTACCAAGATGTCAATAAGCATAGTATAATTAGAAGATCCCCAATTAAAAGGAATAGACTTGTCAAGTTAATTCCATTCTTCAGATAAATTTGAAGTGCCATTTAGTCACGATGGTGGGACAAAGGGATGAGTAGGTGTCCTGGCAGAGTAAGCTATGTTCTCAAACCTGATTGTATCTTTTCTTTCAGATTTCCTTCAAGAAAACCTCATAATCCAAAAAAAGATTACATTGACTCTTTACTAATAACCTGGTGAGTATAAATTGATCACAACTTTCTGATCTCTAATATATATACAAAGATAATGTAGCTAAACTGGTGCTTATCTTTTCTTTTCGTAGTAGTCCTGTGAAAACTTGACTAGATAACAAGTAGAAGTTGGTGCCTTCACTCACTAGATATCTTCTTACTTTCAAATGTACATCTTGTGAGCCCTTCTAGCTAATCTTGTATTTGTCCCTTTTTTGCTATGGATGCTGTACAAATGGTTACCAGTGGTATTAGCTATCCCCTGTGAAAGAATCATTTGACCCCAAAGAGGTTTTAGCCCACAGGTTGAGAACTGCTGCTCTAGGTAGCCTAGAGCTTGCTGTATAGACCATACTTGCATTGAACTTACAATGATCTTTCTACTTCTGTGTTCTGAGTGATGAGACACAGGTGGGTGTACCATGCCTGGATAGACTGTAGTTTTTATATGGCAGAGACATTGAACTTCAACCTGTGTATTTTAAAGGATGGGTTGTAACATGTTTCATTGTCAGTATTGCTATCAGCCAGCCCAGAAATAAACAGAAGATGTGTTTTTGGTACCCAATCAAGAGGATGGAGTCTCCTGATAGTGTTTCTACCCCCAAAGCAACACAAGTTTGTAAGTAGTACTGAAGTGGTCATGGGGAACGGAGGAAGTGGGTATCTTAGTGTAGCAGATTGTATCTTAGAACATATTTTACATATTTTTCAGGTTCCAGTCAAGAGAATACAGCATTTCAAAAAAGACTATTGGAAGAACTGGACTAAGAACTAGGTAAGTGATAAAGTTGTGGCAACACCTTGCAGATTAACTGATCTTTGGCATCTAGATAAATGAGGAGAGTGTGTAGGTCGAGCTTCCATGATTGTTTTGTAGAAATTCTCTGGGTTTGTGAGTGCTATATATGTATGTGATGATGCCAAATTTACTCATTAGAATTTTTAGATTTACATTTGGTTGGTTTGGGTTCTTATGTTTCCCCCTCTTTTAGTCATGTGTGGAGTAAAACCAGGAATATAGCCCTATTATTACTACTGGGCATCAAAGTTTACTTTAACCTTGTAAATAAAAGTTTATTTCATACTCATAGTGGTAGAGATATAAAGAAGGTTTCAGTGTTTTTAAGTGTCCATCATTCCAGTATTTTTAATTTCTTTTGAGACAATGTCTCATGTACTCCAGGCTGTCTCCAAATTCACTGTATAGCTGAGGATCACCTTGAACTTCTGATCTGCCTGATTCCACTCTTGAGTGTTGGGATTATAGTAAGTACCACCACACACCATTCATCACTACAGTGTTGACCATGCACTGCTTATAGGTATCATCTTAAGGAACTAAACACACCATACCAAGCAATTGTTTATTGAGAGCGTCAAGGCTTTAGATAAGATAGATGCATCCTGAAATCACACAATAACCTACTGAATTTCTATGTCTACACATATAATGAGTCAAGTACCAAATAGGTGTTTTAAATGTATTTTGTTTTTTAGAGCTAGCTCAAAGCATCATGGTGAGATAGAAAGTATCATTGAGTGGGGCTAAGTTGTAACATGAAGTACATCTATCTTAACATATGTAAATAATGATGAACCTAACTTTTCTTTTTACCATGTTCTTTCTTTTGCTAATGATCAATTAAATAATGGGATACTAACAATTTTACTGAAAATAAGATTATATGTCATATATGGCAAGTTTATTCAAATTTGTGCATATGGGAGATTGCTCATATCTCAGCATGTTTTCTATTACTATGTACTTGCTACCCTGGAAGTAATGATAGGATATACTGTATTAGTCAAGAAAGGGTGGGGTCTCTGTTCCTGTTTTAATGTTTAATAATTCCAAGCATTCAGGTAGAGTTGAGTGTCTCTTTACAACAGTCATTGACAAAAATGGACAGGAATCTAGGTAAAACAACTTGTATCTTGAAGTATATTTTTTCTTTTTCTTTGGAAAAATAGTATTCATAGAATCTTGCTAGAAAGCAGGTTAAAAAAACGAGTGATCATAGCATAGCAAAGATTGTCCAATCATTAGTATTCAGTAGATATGGAGTGTGTGTCTAACAGTGTGGCTGTGTTTTTTACTTTTTTTTTTTTAGGAACTCAGAAAAACTGAAAGAATACATGTATCCTGATTCTGGACTTGTCATCTTGAATGTAAGCATGGAATTTTAAAAAAACCTGGTGGTTGAAAAGCAAAACTTTGCTACTATTACTAAGACTTTTCAGATTTCATTGACTTCTTACTGACCAATAATATGAATAATAATATGCATAATATTTATAATGCTAGGTACATACTTGAGATTTCAGGTGCTTTTTCTAC
Organism: Acomys russatus; assembly: GCF_903995435.1. NCBI lineage: Eukaryota > Metazoa > Chordata > Mammalia > Rodentia > Muridae > Acomys > Acomys russatus. The sequence goes on from NC_067169.1 coordinate 28,159,660, forward strand.
TGCCTTTCACTGTGAGTTTAACTTTGGGATTTTTTTAGCTACCCTCTGAAATGAGTAGCAATTATCTGCAAGGCTTTGTCTACAAATATCCAGGTAGTCTGCACAGTTCTGAAATAATAAACTGACCTGGAGAGCATGCAGTGGTCCTAGTAGACTGCAGCATCTGCCAAGTCACTATTCCATCTTGTGGTTTTTAGAGACAAGGCAGATCCTCATGGTGAGCCAGAAAGTGTCACGAAAAGGAACACTGCTACTATTCAGAAAAGTTCTCGGGACTCTGAAATCATATTAAGTCATAGGTGGTCTCCATATGCATATTTTGGTGGCAGTGGTGGTGTGTAGTACTTTTCTTGTCATCATGCTTTTGTTGCATGACTTTTGTTTTCACATTCTCTTCAAGAGAATGTGACCCTGAAAAGCGTTGATGGAACCTTGTTAATTTTTAGGTATATGGTAAAGTATATACCATAGCACAAACCATGTGATCTTAGATATCAATGTAAGTGTTGCAGTATCTAGATATATGAGTACTAGGTGCCAAAAGTGGTGTCATCACAATTTTTACATATTTCTCGAATAATTTTAGGTAGTGCATGGTTGATGGGACATTACGCTCGTACTTTTAGATGTGTATATTAGAAATGTTTCCATGTTCTGGCTATTATGAATAAGGCTGCTATGAACATGGTTGAGCAAATTTTCTTGTTGTGTGCTGGAGCATCTTCTGGGTATATTCCAAGGAGTGGAATAGCTGGGTCTTGAGGAAGCCCTATTCCCATTTTTCTGAGATAGCACCAGATAGATTTCTAAAGTGGCTGTACTAGTTTGCATTCCCACCAGCAATGAAGGAGTGTTCCTCTCTCCCCACATCCTCGCCAGCATGTGGTGTCGCTTGAATTTTTGATCTTAGCCATTCTGATGGGTGTAAGATGGAATCTCAGAGTTGTTTTGATTTGCATTTCCCTGATGACTAAGGAGGTTGAGCATTTCTTTAAGTGTTTCTCAGCCATTTGATACTCCTCTGTTGAGAATTCTCTGTTTAGTTCTGAGCCCCATTTCTCAATTGGGTTATTCGGTTTGGTGGTGTTTAATTTCTTGAGTTCTTTATATATTTTGGATATTAGACCTTTGTCAGATGTAGGGTTGGTGAAGATTTTTTCCCAGTCTGTAGGCTGTCGCTTTGTTCTCTTGACAGTGTCTCCTGCCTTACAGAAGCTTCTCAGCCTCATGAGGTCCCATTTATTAATGGTTGACATTAAGGCCTGGGCCGTTGGTGTTCTGTTCAGGAAGTTGTCTCCTGTGCCAATATGTTCCAGGCTCTTTCCCACTTTTTCTTCTAAGTGGCTTAGTGTCTCTGGTTTTATGTTGAGGTCTTTAATCCACTTGGATTTGAGTTTTGTGCAAGGTGACAAATATGGGTCCAGTTTCATTTTTTTACACATAGACCTCCAGTTAGACCAGCACCATTTGTTGAAGATGCTATCCTTTTTCCATTGAATGGATTTGGCTTCTTTGTCAAAAATCAAGTGACCATATGTGTGTGGATTCATATCTGGGTCTTCGATTCGATTCCACTGATCAACCAGCCTGTTGCTGTGCCAGTACCATGCTGTTTTAAGTACTATTGCTTTATAGTACAGTTTGAGATCAGGTATGGAGATTCCTCCGGAGCATCTTTTATTGTACAAGATTGTTTTAGCTATTCTGGGTTTTTTGTTTTTCCATATGAAGTTCAGAATTGAACTTTCAATGTCTTTAAAAAATTGTGTAGTTATTTTGATAGGGATTGCATTGAATCTGTAGATTGCTTTTGGTAGGATGGCCATTTTTACTATGTTAATTCTCCCGATCCATGAGCAAGGAAGATCACGCCATCTTCTCAGGTCATCTTCAATCTCTTTCTTCAGAGTTTTGAAATTTTTTTCATACAAGTCCTTCACTTGCTTAGTTAGGGTAACTCCTGGTACATTTACACTATGGAATACTACTCAGCTATTAAAAACAAGGAATTCCCGAAATTTGTGGATAAATGGATTGAGCTAGAAATGATCATAATGAGTGAGTTAACCCAGAAGCAGAAAGAATCAAATGGTATATACTCACTTATATCTGCATACTAGCCCAAGGGGCATGTCCCACAAAAGCCTTCACTTACCAGGAAACTGGGACAGAGGGGAAGGCATCCTATTGGGACTCTAAATGAGAGACGCATGGGAGAACAGCAAAATAATAGGATCCAGAGGGTCCTAGAAATCTACAAGTAGAGCAATATGATAGGCAGATTTGGGCCCAGGGGTCCCGCTCAAACTAAGGCACCAGCCAAGGACAATACAGGAGGTAAACTTTAAACCCCTTCCCAGATCTAGCCAATGGTCAGAATATTCTCCACAGTTGAGTGGAGAGTGTGATACGACTTTCTCACATACTCTGGTGCCTCACATTTGACCATGTCCCCTGGAGGGGGAGACCTGGTGGCACTCAGAGGAAGGACAGCAAGTAGCCAAGAAGAGACTTGATACCCTATGAGAATATATAGGGGGACGTAATCCCCCTCAGGAACAGTCATAGGGGAGGGGAATAATGGGAAAATGGGGGGGGGGAGGAATGGGAGGATACAAGGGATGGGATAAACATTGAGATGTAACAAGAATAAATTAATAAAAAAAATAAAATAAGAAAATAAAATAAAATTCAAAAAAAAAAAAAAAAAAGAAATGTTTCTGGCATGGTTACATTTCCCCTTGCTCTTTACACATTCATTGTTAAAACTTGAATATGTCCCTATCAACCCTACTAACCTCATATTCTTGTGTGTTTGCCATCAGATAATGTCCTTTTATGCATAGAATGGCACAAACTTACTCACAAGTCCAGGTTATGTTCATAGGCTTCATCACAGTAAGATTCTCTCAAGGAACTAAGAGATCTCTTATGAGGAGATTTCTCAGGCTTTGAATTCTTCAAGTTTCCCCAGGTCAGTAAATGATGCAAAGACCTTGGTAATGACATGTGCCGTGGTATTTTCATGATGTTTATTTGCAACACAGGTCAGAACACCACAGTGAGACAGACAGTGTTGTCATAAGGAACATGACTGGCATTCAGGTCAGTGCTGCTGTGGGCCTTCATTACATAATGCAATGGTCCCCAACCTTCATAATACTGTCACCCTTTAATATAGTTCCTCATGTTGTGGTGACCCCAGACCATAAAATTATTTTGTTGCTACTTCATAACTTATTGCTAGTTATGAATCGTAACATAAATATCTGACATGCAGGATATCTCACTCTGGGAAAGACTCATTTGACTCCCAGAGAGGTGGTGACACACAGGTTGAGAACCACTGACATAATGGGACATTGATATTTATATGCTGAGGTGAGTGAGTATGGTGCCCTCTGTTCTTCTTTATTACTTTGATTTTATTGTTGCTTGTTGGTCAAGAAATATCGGCATGCTTATCAGTTTCCAAGACGATGAATGTCTACTTTTTCTAGAGTAAGAAACATATAATGCATCTGTATGAGAGATTGGCTGTGTTCCTGGTAGTAATCGTTGCTATGGAATTGCTGCTGCATCAGTAAATGCATATTGCATTGCAGGTGTCCACTAGAAAAGGACAGCTTGTTCTTACAAGGTCTTTTCTAGGGTAAAGAGGTGAGATATTTCTCCAGTCACTCATCAAATATCATATTTTCAAGTGAGGATTTAATAAGTGATTTGGAGACACATGTGTATCCCTGTCACTGTAACCTATGTAGATAATACTGACATCTCTTTGATATGACTAGTAAGCCTCAATTTTTCTTTTATTTTTGTTGACTGGTCACATATGTTTAATATTTGTAAGGGTAGGAGATAAGTAGGGATGCTGTGACTTTTCACAAGCTACATCACTGAGACCCTCACCATGGAATTTTGGCTAGGATGATTTATCCTTGGAAGTCTGCAAAGTACCCAGGTTCTGTGGATGTGTCCTACAAATGATGGTGTGAGTTAGGGATTTCCAATTCCATATAGAATGAGAAGTGTACCAAATAGTTGTGCTAGGATATGGTTTTCATGGGCAGTAAATTGCATCGTAGTAAACTGAGATAGATCATGAAGTTGCAAATATCAAAGTAAGTACTGAAGCTGGCCTTTTTACAGAATGAAACAGGAACTTCCTATGCTTGGGTGGGTACTGATGATATCTGTAACACTTTTTGAAAGTGTGCGTTTGTGGCAGGTACTCAGATACAAAATAATGTTGTCTTTAGAAATCCTAATGAAGACAAGTTTATGTTATGTGGTTAAGAAAATTAATGTTGATCATGTAAATATTAAGAGATTTATATTGCCTGGTTCTTTTTCATTTTTTTTTCTTATTTTACTTGAGCTTAATTATCAACTTTGCATATTTTGTAGGTTTACAGTCAATAAAGATGGACTCTTCTAACAATACATGTACATGAAATTCATCCTAGTATTCAAATGTGTCAGGAGCCATAGGACCTTGCCTGACCTGCCCCAGTGGCTGAGAGGCCCTGCTGGCTGAAAGCCACAGCTGTCTGCATACTTGAGATAATTATTCTGCCTGGCTACCACAAAGATCCAGCCTGACCTTGAGAAAGAGAACATTCGGTGTATCTAGACTTCTGTATAATCGCCCCACTCCACACCTGCTGTCCTTGGGCCTGGCCCAGGAGATTTTGTAACTTTCCACTGCATTCCTTCCCACCCCCCGCCCTTTCAGAAACTTACTTTAAATTTGGATACCCCCTTACAATAAACGGCCCCCGATAAGCAACGTTTTTGCTGGGCCCGTGTCTCTGTTCTCGCCCAATTCTTTATTCAGAGGTCGCAACCCTCCTCACCACTCCACGAATAACTGAACCCATGGGTCGGGGACAGTGGCGCCCGACGTGGGGTATGAGGCACGGATCGCCCCTGGATGGATTAAAGGATCCCGCTTGGTTTTTCATAACTCGTCCTGCGTGCCCGGCTGGTCTTGTTATTAAGTGAGTCATCCATCCGCATTTTCTCAAGAATGGGCCATTCTATGTCCAAGGAAGTCCGATTCGTTAAGGACTTAAAGGAAACTCTCAGAGAGAGAGGCATTAGGGTTAAAAAGAAAAACTTGGTGCAGTTCTTTGTTTTTATTGCTGATACGTGTCCATGGTTTATGATTGATGGTCCTACTATTCACTCTAAAAAATGGCAAAATGTGGGCAGGGAACTAAATGCCTTAATTGAAAAAAAAAGGCAATGACGCAGTCAAACACAGTGTATTCTCTTACTGGGGGCTTATTAGAGATGTAATTGAATCGGCTGAAAACGATAGTGGCCAAAAACAACTTCTTTTCGTTGCTGAATTATGCCTGCGTGAGTCCCTCCCGCCCTCTCACCAATCTTCCCGTGCCCCCTCTTGCTCTTCTATCCAACGGTCCTCTTTCGCCCTGATCGATATGCCCCCTAATAGTTCCCAGCCTGACCCATTGCCCCCTTTAGCGCAGACTTTGGACAAGGCCGCTCCTCAACAACAAACCCGCCCTGTCTCTATCCCCTCTTCCTCTTCCCTCTACCCGACTCTGCCTCTCCCTGCTTATGAAGATCCTGCCTCCTCTATGGAACGCGTCTATTCCCGTTTCTGCATGCCTGTTATCCCTCTTAACAGTAAGAATTCCAAGACTGCCTCTCCACCCACTACAAAGTCTTCTGTCCCCCCTGCTGTCCTTTTTGTTAATCCTGGAGATTCCCTTAACCCTGAGGACGCCGCAGCCCTTGAAGAAAAAGCCGCTGGATATCATTCCGAAGAGTGGCCACCTCCTACAGCTTCACCCTCTAAACTGCAGCCTCCTGTCCTCCCCTATAACCAATCTCCCTCCTGCCGATATTCTTCTTGCCTTTGTAACCTAAAAGCCCATCTTCACTTCCAGCTCACAGATGCCACTGAAATCGCTCGACTTCTAAAACAGCTTTTGCTTTTAACTTCTTGTCTTTCACAGACTTCAGTTCCCCGCCTTACTTTCCCTGTCACTCGCTCTCAATCTAATCCTGCTCCTCCCCCATCCTCCGAAGAGGCTGAGGCTATGGGCGAAGATCCTGCACCCGCCACATCTATCACACACTCCCGTGCCTCCTCTGTTCGTTCAAATAACTCTGATTATTTAGACTCTTGCAACTCTTCTGATGCTGAGGAGGAGAAAATAAACAAAGACGTTTCCGGGACCACCTCCTACCGGCGTCTCAACTTTAACAAATTAGAGAAGTTAAATACAGCAATCCACACTTACGAGCCCAACACCCCTTTCACTCTCTCCCTTCTTGATAAACTGGCGGAGGGCGGACACCTCACTCCTAATGAGTGGATCACCACCACCCAATCTGTTTTAACTTGGGGCCAATTTCTCTCTTGGCGAGCTGATTGGGGTGATCGGTGCAGAGATGCCGTCTGCAGAAATTACCAACAAGGGTGGTCTTCTGCTCAAAAGTGGTCTCTAGATAAACTACTGGGCCAAGGCAAATATTCCACCGATGAAAAACAATGAGCCTTCCCCTTGGCCTCTTGGAGCTTTCCAGCGCTGCAGCTTTGGCTGCTTGGAGAAATGTCTCTTCCCCTGGAGCACTTCTTTTCCCTGTTACTAAAATTCTCCAGGGACCCCAGGAACCCTTCAGCGATTTTGTGGCTCGCCTTCTCGAGGCTGCAGAAAGATCCCTTGGTCTGGACCAAGCTGAAAATAACTTCTTATGCAGCTTGCCTTTGAAAATGCTAATGCTGCCTATAAGGCTGCCTTGAGAGGAAAATATAAGGGAAAGGACCTTGATGAGATGGTTCATCTGTGCCGAGATGTTGACCCTATTACTGAAAAATTTACCAAGGCTATTCTTGCGGTGGGCACTGCGGCGGGGTCCCAATCTTCAGCTTCCCAGGTTTGCTTTCGCTGTGGCCAACCTGGACATTTTGCTCGGACTTATCCCACTGTTATGCCTCAGGGCTCTCAAAATTCCTGCTTGAGTCCGACACCCATGGGACCTATTTCTAGGCCCCCTCCTAAAACCGTCTGCCCATGCTGTCATCACGGCCGCCATTGGGCTAACACTTGTCATTCAAGAATGGATGCCATGGGTAACCCTCTCCCCCCGCCTTCGGAAAACTCCTATGGGGGCCAGTCCCGGGCCCCTCGCCCGATTCCGTTCCAGCCTGCTACAGGACAGATCCAGCAGACTCTGGCGCTGCCAGCCAGCCTTCCACCACCCTTAATCCCTCTCCCCGCTGCCAATTCACTTTCTGTCTGGCCCCCCCCCCTTCCCCCAGCCCAGGACTGGACCTCTGTGCCACCACCTCAACAGTACTAATTCCGGAAGATGGAACTCTCTCGTTGCCTGTGGCCTTCCGCGAGCTCCCTCCCTCTGACTCCCTCTTCTTATTTTAGGACTCACATCCTCCACACTCTTAGGACTTTTGACCTACCCTCTTGTTCTTAAGCCTCTCTTTCCTAATCCCTTGTATCTTTTCGCTATGGCCACTCAGGGCCCACTTACAATTTACTCCGGACAAGTTATTGCTTGCGCTTTTTCCCTACCTTCCCTTGGGTCTCCCACCACACAAAACTCCTTACAGTCTCCCTCCCCGCAGTCTCCCTCCTCCTCCCCATCAGTTTTTTGGATACAGCAACTTACTCAAGATCGCCCTCGTCTAATGCTAAAACTGGATGGCAAAATTTTTGACGGCATTTTAGATTCAGGTGCGGACTCCACTGTCCTGTAACAGGCCTCCTGGCCGTCCTCTTGGCCCTGTCAGCCTTCCCTAACTCACCTTCAGGGCATTGGGGTCTCCACAAACACCTTGAAAAGTTCCAAGGTTCTACACTGGTAGGACCCTGATGGTCATTGAGGAGCTGTTCAGCCCTTTATTGTCCCTGCGCTCCCTTTAAATCTCTGGGGCCGAGATATCCTTTCCCAGATGGGAGTTTTTCTTTACAGCCCTTCACCCGCGGTCACTCACCAGCTCCTAGACCAGGGCCTATTGCCCAGTCAGGGCCTGGGAAAAATTGGACAAGGTCGCCCTGACCCCATCATTCCTGTCCTAAAGAATGATTGCCATGGCCTAGGATTCAAAGAAAATTTTTCATAAGGGCCACTCATCCTCCTGCACTCCAGGCTGACAAAATAACTTGGAAAAGTGATTCCCCCGTCTGGATCGATCAGTGGCCCCTCCCCTCCCATAAATTGACTGCCGCATCAAAGCTTGTGCAGGAGCAACTTGAGGCAGGTCATATTGAACCCTCCACCTCACCTTGGAATACCCCTATCTTTGTCATTCAAAAGAAAAATGGCTCTTGGCACCTTCTACAAGATCTAAGAGAAATTAATAAGACTATGGTCCCCATGGGGGCCCTCCAACCAGGTCTGCCTTCACCAGTGGCCATCCCTTGTGGCTACTTTAAGCTTGTTGTTGACCTCAAAGATTGCTTCTTTTGCATTCCCTTACACCCTGAAGATTCTAAATGATTCGCTTTTAGTCTTCCTGTTGTTAATCAAATTGGACCTTCGCCTAGGTTTCAATGGTGTGTCCTTCCCCAGGGCATGGCTAACAGTCCTACCCTCTGCCAAAAATTTGTAGCCCAGGCCATAGACCCCTTATGCCTTAAATACCCTGACCTATACATTATTCACTATATGGACGATATCCTTTTGGCAGGGGCCCATGAAAATCAATTATTGGGGGCTGCTCAAGACCTAGTCCTTAATCTGACTGCCCTGGGGCTTAAAATTGCCCCAGATAAGATACAACAGCAACCACCCTTTTTCTTTTTGGGGTTCGAACTAGGGTCCTCCCTTATCTGTTCACAAAAGGTCCAGATTAGACAAGACTCTCTTCATACTCTCAATGACTTTCAAAAATTGTTGGGAGATATTAATTGGTTACGCCCTTATCTTAAGCTTACTACTGGAGACCTTAAACCTCTTTTTGACATCTTAAGAGGCAATTCAGACCCCTCTTCCCCTAGAACTTTAACACCAGAAGCTATAAAAGCATTGTCCAAGGTAGAGGCTGCCATATCCCGACAGTCCATTAGTTATTATGACCCCTCTCGACCCTTTTTTCTTCTTATATTTCCCTCCCCTTTTTCTCCCACAGGATTTCTCTGGCAAGGCCAACCCCTCTTCGGGCTACATCTTCCAGCCACTCCCTCCAAAGTTCTTCCTACCTACCCTTCCCTTGTGGCCTTGCTCCTACAACAGGGACATGAGGTTGCTACTAAACTCTTTGGAAGAGAGCCCATTACGACCCTCACCTTAGCCACTATTTTGGGCCTTGGTGCGGTGGGGGCAGGCACAGGAATTGCCTCCTTGGTGACCTCCAAACAAGGTTTTGCTGAGCTCCAGACAGTTATTGATAAAGATATTTCTAATATGAGAGATGGGATTCAGGAAATAAAAGACTCCCTTGATTCCCTTGCAGAGGTAGTTCTTCAAAACTGCAGAGGCCTCGATCTCCTTTTCCTCAAGGAGGGGGGGGCTCTGTGCTGCTCTTAAAGAGGAATGTTGCTTCTATGTCAGGAAAACAGGCTTAGCACAAAAGAGCCTTGACAAAGTTTCCAAGGCCCTGGAGGAACGCCAGCGAGCCAGAGAGAAACAGGAGTCCTGGTATCAGAACTGGTTCTCCTCCTCCCCCTGGCTCACCACCCTCTTGCCCAGCCTTCTGGGACCCCTTGTGGGCATTATCCTCCTCCTCTCCTTTGGTCCTTGGGCCCTTAACCGCCTTTCCAGTTTTGTTAAAGCACAGGTGGATGCGGTTACCAACCCTGTTCAGGTCCATTATCATCGCTTGGACATCGAAGACCCCCCAGCTGACTTTACACCTAGGACTTCCTCCAACCCTGGGCCAATCTCGTTTGGCCGCCCCCTCAATTTCAGGGCCCTGGACAAAAAGCAGTGGCTAGGAGGCCGCTGGCTGGCAGGGCTCCGCAAAGACACCTCTTAGTGGCTCCTCCCTAAAATCTCCCCTCATTCTACTGTACAGTCGGGTTTTCTAATACAGGCTGGTGTCCACACAGACAGAGACCATTCCCTTATTATTCATGCCTTCTTGCCATTAAGGCCAGGTAGCCTCCTTAGGCTTGGGTGACAGCCTTTAAGCCCTAATTCTCATCACGTTCGGGGTGCAAGGCAAAGCACTGCACAGGAGGTACATTGCCTCCTGGGGAGCATGTCTGATTGCATGTGGGTTGACACCCAATATCCCACCTCCAGACAAAAGGTGTCGGTCGGATCCAGAGCCAGGCTGGGGCCGAGCACCCAGATAAGCTCTGAGCATATCAGTGGCCATATAGGGGACGATCACAGGGTTGACAGCCCTGCGTATATCAGTGCCCTCTGGAGATCAGACCTCTACTCTCACCCGTTTTGTCAAACATGGGCAAAATACAGAGAGCTGCAAAGTACCATGCCCTGACTTGGCGCTGGTTTCCGCCTTCCGCCATCCCGACAGCAAGCGCTCTGTGGGTTGAGACCTTGATTGGCAAGAGACTAGACTATGTTAATTGGCAATTGCCCACCCGCCACTGTATTAGTTAGAGTAGGGGGAGATGTCAGGAGCCATACGACCTTGCCTGACCTGCCCCAGTGGCTGAGAGGCCCTGCTGGCTGAAAGCCACAGCTGTCTGCATACTTGAGATAATTATTCTACCTGGCTACCACAAAGATCCAGCCTGACCTTGAGAAAGAGAACATTCGGTGTATCTAGACTTCTGTATAATCGCCCCACTCCACACCCGCTGTCCTTGGGCCTGGCCCAGAAGATTTTGTAACTTTCCACTGCATTCCTTCCCACCCCCCCCCCGCCCTTTCAGAAACTTACTTTAAATTTGGATACCCCCTTACAATAAACGGCCCCCGATAAGCAACGTTTTTCCTGGGCCCGTGCCTCTGTTCTCGCCCAATTCTTTATTCACAGGTCACGACCCTCCTCGCCACTCCACGAATAACTGAACCCGCGGGTCAGGGACAGAAATGGAACTAAAATGTTCTTTAACAATGATAGTAGTCAAGGTAACAGGTAGGTAGACACCTCTGCTCCTCCTGCTTCCTTTTCTCCTCCTCTCCTCACCTTGTTTTCTTTTTCTTCTCATCTTCCCCTCCTCTTCTACCCCTTGTCTCCCCTCTCCCCTTCTCCTCCTCCTTCTTTTCCTATTCCTCCTCCTCCTCTTCTTCATACTCCTCCTTTTTTTATGAGATAGGCCCTTACTAACTACCAGAATTGTATTGAACTCCATCTGTAGCCCAGGTAGGACTTAAATTGTGTTGTTCCTGCCTCTTCTTATAGAGTAGCTGGGATGATATGCCTCTATCACACAGCCTCACTCATATTGTCTGAGAGATTCTCTTAAAGAGAATATACTGATTGCTGAAAGATCATTAACATTCATCCTGACTAGGCAATTGATCATGTGAATATACTGCTGTATATATCACATGATATTCAATATTCAGGTATATGAGAAGGGTTTATCTGATCTGGTTTTTCCAGGATGTAACATTTCAGCAAATGCTGTTAAGTTCCTTGCCTCATGTGTGTCTAGGAAAGTCTTAGAGACTTTAATACATTCAGACATACTTCCTGAATTCTTGTTTTGTTTGTTTGTTTTTGTTTGTTTGTTTTTTGGAGGCAGGGTTTCCCTGTATAGCCCTGGCTGTCCTGGACTTGCTTTGTAGATCAGGCTGCCCTCGAACTCACAGCCATCTGCCTGCCTCTATACTTCCTAAATTCTTAAGAGCATCAGATGTTTTGGCATGCATTATACTTGGAGTCCTAGATAATTTTATTGTATCTACCATGGTAATATTGATGATAGAGTTTTAAGATATGTCCCCTCAGGAGAATAAGAATTTGGCCACGTCTTTGGCTATTTGCAACTATTCAGGTATGACAAATGTATCGAAAAGAGATTCAATGAATGGGACATCTCTAAGAGTTTTTCTTTGATGTATTTCTAATGACAAATCAAAACCTCACAATGCTTCAACGATATCTACAAGAGTGTAGTTTCTCACACATGTGTAAGTCATATTACGACTGGGAATCATTGCTCAGGGCACCGTTGTTACAGGTAAGTGATCAGGATGTCCCTTAACCCAGCTTATCTTTATAACGTGTTTCCTGCAGGTGTTTGGATAAGAAGTCATAGAGTCTAACAAATCACGCTGAACCTGTAGTATTGAGGGATTGATTGTATCAAGTTTATTGTCATTTTCATTGGCTTGTCAGCCTATGTTAAGGATCATTTCTTTGTATTCTTCAAATCAAGAAAGGATGGGCACTTCTGAAATTGCTCATCTTCCATATACAAATCTTTGAAGAGACTCTGCCTAACCTTATAGTTTTTTGTTTTTGTTTTATTGGTGTTATTGTTTTGAAGCAGCCTGTAAAATGTTGTCTATCACATAGGTTTAAAATGATGTTTTCCTCATCAGAAACATTCATATTTTCAGATGATTTTAATAAGTGCTTGGAGACTTGCAATGTTCCTCAAATGGTTTGTTTCACGTTACAGGTTGCAGTCCATCAATGAGGGGAGAAAGGCAGGAGCCCAAGGCAAGAACTTGCAGACAAGAATTGAAATAGAGACCATGGAGAAACACTGAATACTGGTTTTCTTTCCCTGCTCTTACTTAGCCAACTTTCTTATACAATCCAGTACCAACTGCCCAAGGGTGGTGATACCCACATTGGGCTGGGAGCTCCTACATCAGTCATCATTCAAGATGATGTCCCACAGGCCAATATGATGAAGACAGTTCCTCAAGAGGCTCCCTCTTCCCAATTTGTCTCTAGTTTGTGTTAAGCTGACAAAAACTACCAGCGGCTTAGTTTTTGTCAACATTCTGGTATTGGCTCATTCACAAGACAGGACAGTTAACCTTCCTATGGCGGGGTGATTGTTGATGATGATCTTAATATGTTTCTTATATCAGTGACTTTATGACAGGTACTAGAGTGCAAAACAGTGTTGTGCATAATAATACAAGTTACAAATTTTACAAGATAGAAGCAAACTGTGATTATTGAAGAGCTTATTATTTCCTAGTTCATTGGAATTGTTCACAACTTGGTGCCATTCTCTGGCCATTGCCATTTGCAAGAATCTAGGTCTGGTAGATGCACTCTAGAATTAACACTATGACCTTAGCAATTTTTATATAGATTGGTAGAATGAAGCATGTATCTAATGAAGTTTTCTTGATGTCTTTCTCAGAGACAGATCACAGCATCACAGTACCCCAAAAAGGTCTGCAAGAATACTACTTCTCATATCTGTGGAAGTGACACTGTGATCCTGAATCAGTGTGCAAGCTACCTCCTCCTCATCTATATGGCTAAGTAATGGTGGCATTTCTAACCCCCTTTTTCTAACTTGCATCACAAGTAAGAACTCAGACCAGAAATCATGGAGTCTTTAAGCAAATTTAGGGAAGATGATTTCATATTAGTTACATAGCTAGAAAATTAAATCTATTAATATTGAGGGGTTGAATGTACCATGGTTTTGCTGGCATTGCTGTTATTCTGTCAGGCCAATAGTAAGAATAGTTTCTTTTGAGATTCCAAGTTAGAGAAATGATGAGCATTCCTGAGCTGTGGTCTTATTAGATGTTATCTATGTATTCAGCTATAATTGAAATACTCCTAAATGTAAATCATGGGTGAATGAATTGGATGGTGCCCATGGAGAATAAGCATTCTTCTGATACATGTTTATGTGTCACTTCTTCCTCAGTTTCCCATTTAGATTTAACCTGCAGATTGCTCACAGAGAGTTGCTAATGCTTAGGTAAGTACCAAATACATACCATTTGATATTAAATGGTGATGCTTAGGCAAGTATCAAATATATAACATTTGATATTAAATCCAAGCCAGGGAAGAGGGGTGCCTAGCGCAGTCCTGTTTCCATGCATGTTTCTAGCAATAGATTGAATAGTCTACAGATTTGAAATGATACACTACTCAGTCATTAAAATATTGTTTTCTTTTTATCTTTTTGTGTTTGTGTGTGATAATAGGGATTAAATACAGGGTCACTAGATTATTAAGCTATATCTTGTAACCTTTTTGAGGTTTTTTTATAGTCTTTCACTAAGTTATCCAAGCCATCTTGGAAGCTACTGTGTAGCTCAGGCATGCCTTGAACTTGGCAATCCTCCTGCCTCAGCCTCCAGAGTAGCTGCAGTTTCAAGCCTGCTTCTCCAAACCGAGCATGTCTTGAGGTAAATATTGATGTTGGCCTGTTTGCATAGCAGTTCATTTCATTTTTCTATGCTTGGATAAAGCGTATGATGTCTTGATGCTTTTATTTTTTTTTAAATTTTTTATTATCAATTTATTCTTTTTTTTTGCATTTTTTAATTAATTTATTCTTGTTACATCTCAATGTTTATCCCATCCCTTGTATCCTCCCCTTCCTCCCCCCCCCCATTTTCCCATTATTCCCCTCCCCTATGACTGTTCCTGAGGGGGATTACGTCCCCCTATATATTCTCATAGGGTATCAAGTCTCTTCTTGGCTACTTGCTGTCCTTCCTCTGAGTGCCACCAGGTCTACCCCTCCAGGGGACATGGTCAAATGTGAGGCACCAGAGAACGTGAGAAAGTCGTATCACACTCTCCACTCAACTGTGGAGAATATTCTGACCATTGGCTAGATCTGGGAAGGGGTTTAAAGTTTACCTCCTGTATTGTCCTTGGCTGGTGCCTTAGTTTGAGCGGAACCCCTGGGCCCAAATCTGCCTATCATATTGTTCTACTTGTAGATTTCTAGGACCCTCTGGATCTTTTTATTTTGCTGTTCTCCCATGCGTCTCTCATTTAGAGTCCCAATAGGATGCCTTCCCCTCTGTCCCAGTTTCCTGGTAAGTGAAGGCTTTTGTGGGACATGCCCCTTGGGCTAGTATGCAGATATAAGTGAGTATATACCATTTGATTCTTTCTGCTTCTGGGTTAACTCACTCATTATGATCATTTCTAGCTCAATCCATTTATCCACAAATTTCAGGCATTCCTTGTTTTTAATAGCTGAGTAGTATTCCATAGTGTATATGTACCACAGTTTCTTTATCCACTCTTCTACTGAGGGACACTTAGGCTGTTTCCATGTTCTGGCTATTATGAATAAGGCTGCTATGAACATGGTTGAGCAAATTTTCTTGTTGTGTGCTGGAGCATCTTCTGGGTATATTCCAAGGAGTGGAATAGCTGGGTCTTGAGGAAGTCCTATTCCCATTTTTCTGAGATAGCACCAGATAGATTTCCAAAGTGGCTGTACTAGTTTGCATTCCCACCAGCAATGAAGGAGTGTTCCTCTCTCCCCACATCCTCGCCAGCATGTGGTGTCGCTTGAATTTTTGATCTTAGCCATTCTGATGGGTGTAAGATGGAATCTCAGAGTTGTTTTGATTTGCATTTCCCTGATGACTAAGGAGGTTGAGCATTTCTTTAAGTGTTTCTCAGCCATTTGATACTCCTCTGTTGAGAATTCTCTGTTTAGTTCCAAGCCCCATTTCTCAATTGGGTTATTTGGTTTGGTGGTGTTTAATTTCTTGAGTTCTTTATATATTTTGGATATTAGACCTTTGTCAGATGTAGGGTTGGTGAAGATTTTTTCCCAGTCTGTAGGCTGTCGCTTTGTTCTCTTGACAGTGTCTCCTGCCTTACAGAAGCTTCTCAGCCTCATGAGGTCCCATTTATTAATGGTTGACATTAAGGCCTGGGCCGTTGGTGTTCTGTTCAGGAAGTTGTCTCCTGTGCCAATATGTTCCAGGCTCTTTCCCACTTTTTCTTCTAAGTGGCTTAGTGTCTCTGGTTTTATGTTGAGGTCTTTAATCCACTTGGATTTGAGTTTTGTGCAAGGTGACAAATATGGGTCCAGTTTCATTTTTTTACACATAGACCTCCAGTTAGACCAGCACCATTTGTTGAAGATGCTATCCTTTTTCCATTGAATGGATTTGGCTTCTTTGTCAAAAATCAAGTGACCATAAGTGTGTGCATTCATATCTGGGTCTTCGATTCGATTCCACTGATCAACCAGCCTGTTGCTGTGCCAGTACCATGCTGTTTTAATTACTATTGCTTTATAGTACAGTTTGAGATCAGGTTGACTCTGCTACCAAGAATATACAGGTCCATTACCACCGCCTCTCCTCAGAAGATCCTAAAAATAATGCCTCCGAAACAGAGACTTCAAGGGTCCAACAGCCTTCACAGCAGCCCTATGGACAACCCCTACATTTCCAGGCATTACGCGATGCCAAATGGAGGGCTCGACTCTGCCCCTGGCGTTTCTGGTAACCTCATCAAGCCCCTTCCCATCATCCTCAGTTCTTACCGCACAGCCTTTTTGCCTTAGAGGTCAGATCATTCCCCCAGGCCTGGCAGGCTGCCTGTAAGTCCTACATAACTAACTTGCAGTGAGTCTCTCTCTCTTCTCTCTGCGTGGCCTTTGCACTCGACTGGCCCTAGTTGCCATTGCACGTCGTAAGGCACCCTATATCTGCGTGCACCCAGTGGCCATTGCACCCCGCAGGGAAGCTTGCCCATTGCACGCGGGATGGCACTGAGTGGCACCTCTAAGATGGTCCTTGATCGGTTGGCTCTGAGACATGCTCCAGCCTTGATCGGACCATTTCCTTTTCCTAAGCTCACTGCCCATATAACACCCTATGGAGAGCTGCGAAGTACTGCGCCCACATGTGGCACCAGTTTTCGCCTTCCGCCACCCCGACGGCGAGCGCTCTCGGGAATGTGTGAGACCTTCCTTGGCATGTGGTGTGCTGGGCCTTTATTAAATAGGGAAGGGGGAGATGTCGGGAGCCGAGAGACCCTGGCTGAGCTGAGAGACCCTGGTTGCGTTGAACTCCAGCTGACCCTTTCCAGCCAGCCTATACAGAAAGAACTTATCAAACATTTTGCCTGGCAACGGACAAACCACAAACGTCGTGCTTGGCCCCAGGAGAGGGAACTTGGCCCTGAGAAAAGGAACACCCAGCGTACTGTGGCTTTGTAGCCTTTCACAGGAGTCACGGTACATGAACATCTGACGTGCTGTGCTCTCTGGGAGAGGACCGCGGGGCCACCTGTCTCCTCCCCCCGCCCCATACATTGTCCCAGGGGTTCCTACCCCAGAAGATTCTGTACTCTCCCACTGCTCTCCCTCCTTCCCCCGCCCTTCCTGCTTTCAGTAAATGACTCTTGATAAGACCAACCTTTCAAGAGTCGTGTCTCTCTCCCACCCGTTCTTATTTACAGGCCCCGACCCCCTTCGAGAACCCGAATAACTAAACCCGCGGGACGGGGACACTTGATGATCTTTTGGCTACAGATGTGAAATTATTGATGTTCAATGTGCTCAGAAAAGCCTTCATATTTTCAGATGTATATTCAACAAATAATTTGCAGGCTGTCCTACATCCCCATGAAAAAGTCACCAGTGCAGATAGTACATCTCTCAAATCAACTACTTTTATTGTGTTATCGCTGACTGGCAACTTGTGTTTAATTTTCATAGGTTTCAAAAAGCAATGAACCTGATCATTTTCACAGTATAAGTAACCAATTTACTATTGGAATTTCACCATATTTACTCTTAAGGTAATTTTAGAATGTTTATCCATACAAGTCTACAAATATAAAGGAGCTATAGACAAATACAGAATTGATATAGTGACTTGGATACTTGCAATTATCAAAGTAGTATGGGAAAGGTAGCAAAGAGTTTTACAACGGTACGTTTTTCAAAGTTGGGTAGCACTATCATGGGGATACAGAAAAAAAATCATCAAGGAGAACATTGCTAATATCATGGTCTGCTTGGTTGGGTGATGGGGTGTGTATGCATCTTCTATTTAAATAAAGTGATTGCTGATTTCCTTGACCTATTTCTTAATCATGCATTGGTGGCAATATTGTATAGCATTTTCCTCCACATTGAAACATTCCCTATAGAAGGGAGGCAGGGGATCAAGAGACTCAAGAGTTTAACAAATATCACATGTCTGAGAAAAGTACAACTTGCAAGGTTCTTTAAAGGCACCCCACCCAGCTTTCTAGAAAGCAGTAACAAACTATCGGGGAAGGATATTCTGACCAGCCTTGCTATAGAGAGATCTCTGGACCTGCCAAGCTACCTATAAAGCATGCAGAGAGAGCTCCATTCATAAGCAGTCATCTGTGTTCAAGTGGACTTTGCCATGATGTAGCTGGCTTTGTGCTATCCCTTCTGCAACAACTCATAGACTTATTAATAACCTTAATATAAAATCATTGACCCACCATATAGATGTGATGCAGTCATCAGTTTGGTCTGTCACAATTTCCCTTTCTGGTATGAGTAGAGGTATATATATAGTTTGTCTCCCCAGGAAAGGTTTGTCAAACAATAGGTAGGTATTTAGTCCCAAAATGATGCTGTTCTTAACAATCTTAGAACAAATGTACTGGTTCTATAGAGTAGAGTAAATTCATGTTAAGCTTGTGTGCATAGTGAGAGTTTGTCTTCTGTCATTATTTTGGTCTTGATGTAAGACTTGCATATTTTGCAGGCACTCAGTCAAGGAAGTATATGAATTTTCCTGCCAATATGCACCCTTCAGATTCATCCTGGTATCCAAGTGGAGCTGAGTATCCCTTAGCAGTACTAGTCATCAAGGTAATGAGCAGAACTCCTGGGGTAGCGTATTTTATCCTGAAACCCGTTTGTGCATGTTTTCTTTTCTCCTCTCATGTGGCTATGGGGAAAAGAGTAGGGATTAAACCTAGGACCTTTTGCATTCTGGATAAGTGCTCTACCATTGGGTAATAACCTTAGCTCTCATATTCACCCATTTTTATTTTGAGAAAGGATCTCCCCACATCATTTTATTTTGAGAAAGGGCCTTACTAGTTCATTTAAATTTAAGAAAGAGTCTTACTATGTTGACACACTGTTCTTGATCTTCCTCTATAGCCCATGTAGCTCTTGAAGTTATCTGTCTACCTCAGTCTACATATTAGCTGGGATTACATGTCTTCACCATCAGGCTGCTTCAACTTAACTTCCAGAGTCTCATAAGAAGAATATAGTGACCACTGAGAGATTGGTGAATGGACACTGTCTCTAATCAGGTTGGTCATGAAGTATTCATACCACAGGGCACATCACCTTATCTTCAATGCCCAGGTGGATGGAGAGGATGTGAATATAACTTGTTATTAGCAGGTTTTGTTTTTGTCTGTAAGAATCCAGTTACTAGCTGAGCAGTGGTGGCACATGGCTTTAATCCCAGGACTTGGGAGGCAGTGGCAGGTGGATCTCTGAGTTTGAGGAGAGCCTGGTCTACACAGTGAGTTCCAGGACATCCAAGGCTACATATGTGTGTGTGTGTGTGTGTGTGTGTGTGTGTGTATGGGCTAGTTGGCAGATATGTTAGGGGACACATGTGGGCCTTAAAATCCTTAATATTCATATATATATATATATATATATACACACACATATATATATATGAATTCTTAGGGTAATCTGTGGTGCCACATTTTGTTTTCCACATAGTCCTGCCTCCCTAACATTACATGTAAGAATAAAATTTTACTTTACATTTGCTGACAGATTATGGAAATGTACAGCTCATCATGGTGAAGCCAACAACAAAGGAAATGCTGATGTGGTCCTGAATTACTGCTCAGATGTCTAATCCTTGTTTATAAAGGTGTGTGATCATGAGACTCCTAAGTGTTTTTTTCTTTCTTTTTTATTATATTCTTTTTTACATATACATTTATATTATTACACATAAATAAAATAAACTTAAGTGTTCTTTTTAGTAGACTTGCTTTTACTAGGTGCTCAGTTCAGAAACCATGGAGTTCTTTTTTAAATTTTATTTAATTAATTTATTCAGATTACATCTCAATTGTTATCCCATCCCTTGTGTCCTCCTGTTCCTCCCTCCCTCCTTCTTTCACCCTATTCCCCTGTCCTACGTCTGTAACCCAGAGGGACCTCCTCCCTAACTATATGATTATAGGCTATCAAGTCTCATCTTGGTAGCCTGTTTATCTATTCTCTGAATGCCACCAGGGCTCCCCATCAAGGGGAAATGGTCAAATATGGGGCACCAGAGTTTGTGCCAGAGTCAGTCCCCACTCTCCACTCAACTGTGGAAGATGTCCTGTCCATTGGCTAGATCTGAGTAGGGGCTCGATGTTTACTACGTGTATTGTCATTGGTTGGTGCAGTAGTTTGAGCAGAACCCCTGGGCTCAGATCCACCCGTCCTGATGTTCTTATAGGTTTCTAAGACCCTCTGGATCCTTCTATTTGCCCATTCTCCCATACGTCTCTCACCTAGAGTCCCAATAGGATGTTCTCACATCTATTCCAATCTCCTGGTAAGTGAAAACTTTCATGGGACTTGCCTCTTGGGCTAGTGTCCAACTATAAGTGAGTATATATCATGTGAGTCTTTCTGCTTCTGGGTTAGCTCACTCAGTATGATTGTATCTAGTTCCATCCATTTGTCCACAAATTTCGGAAACTCCTTGTTTTTCATAGCTGAGTAGTATTCCATAGTGAAATGTATCACAGTTTCTTTATCCATTCTTCAACTGAGGGACATTTAGGTTGTTTCCAGGTTCTGGCTATTATGAATAAGGCCACTATGAACATGGTTGAGCATATGTCCTTGTTATGTGGTGGAGCAAAACAGGAGTGCCCCTTAACAGTGTTCTCTCAGTAACAGAATGAACTGGAATCATGGCAGTGGGATCTGTATCCAGACACACATTTCTTGAATGACTTTTGTTTTCACAATGCCTTCAAGAAATCCTTGTGACCTTGAACATGGTATTGAGGGAGCTTTGCTAATTCTTAGGTAAATGATAAAGTAGACACATCACAATTTATACTATATGATATTGGATAGCCATTCCATGGAGGAGGTGTACCTTCAGTGTTGTCTTTACATATTTTTGAGTTTTCTAACAAGATTTCAGATAGTATATAGCTTTGAGAAGAAATTAAAATCATCCATTAAGACCTGATTTTCTGTTATACATGTTTACAGTATGTGTACATGATGAAAAATTAATGTGTACCTAATAACTAGAGCCTCATACTGAGTCCCTGTTAAAGGGTAATGCTTACTTCACTGTAATGATAGAAGTGAAAAGAGTTTTATAATTACCAGCATCTATAGTGGTATGTATGTATGTGTATATATATACAAATTTATTTGTCCTTCAAAAATTTCTACACTCAGAGGAAGGACAGCAAGTAGCCAAGAAGAGACTTGATACCCTATGAGAATATATAGGGGGACGTAATCCCCCTCAGGAACAGTCATAGGGGAGGGGAATAATGGGAAAATGGGGGGGGGGAGGAATGGGAGGATACAAGGGATGGGATAAACATTGAGATGTAACAAGAATAAATTAAAAAAAAAAAAAAGAAATCTGAAAAAAAAAATGTAATAACATTATGGTATGGTACTGTTTGAAAGATCCTGCTGGGATATATAAGCTGTGGGAGAAACAATAAAGTTGTTGGAAATTGAAAAAAAAAAAAAAAATTTCTACACCAACTCCTGGGATCTCCTCCAAGATATATTTCTCTCAGCTTCATGTCTGTTTTCTATCTAACCCACTGAGCCTAATTAATGCTGCCCATATGTAAGTGGGTGGGAAGTCATCCACTATGGGCAGCCTATCAATAGCCCTCCTACAAAGAAAGGTGATTCTCCCTCCCCCAGCAACTATCAACTGTCAATAATGCCTCAGTTAGGGATGGGGCCTTGGGAGCCCCTCCCTCACCATTCTGGATTTTTTCTGCTGTTACTATTGCAGTACATGAAATCATTTTTTAAACTTTATTTCTTAATAATCATCTGAAAAGGAAAAATCTGAGTGGCATCATTAAAATAGCTCTGGGCCTTGGGGAGATGGCTTGGCCATAAGGGCACTAGTTGTTTCCTCAGAGGACCTACATGTTGCCTCACAACTGCCGGTGACTCCAGTTCTAGGGGATCCATTGATGTCCTTTTCTGGCCTCCATAGGCACCAGACATGCCCATGATACACAAACATATATATACAGGCAAAAGGCCCATACACATAGTATAGTAAAATATTTAAAATAACAGCTCTATGTATACATACACTTCTATGTATCACAGAGCAAGTATGAGAGATTTTATGTTCTCATAAGGATGATATAGTACTGTATTGTCAGGCACCTATAATGCTAGGTAGAGGATGTAATTTAACAGGCATTATTTGATTCTACTTTCATGCCAAAATCTTTAACTGGCTTAATTCCTGTTCAAGCCATGTCATGTCCAGAGGAGAGCAGTTCACAGCACTTTTCCACTCTTTAACTCTTAGTCCTTCTTTCACAATGTGGCACTGAATCTTATCAGAAAGGGTTGATATGAATGTACCATCTCAGACTGAACATTCTCAGTACTTTACCCTAAGCTCTTTGACCAGCTAGGAGTTCTTATATTAACCACTACTCACTCACTACAATAAGGCTCTCCTCTGGCTGAGTTTGAGAGCAGCACAAATCTGACCCTGCCTTACCAATAACTCATTGGTTGGGCAATAACCAGTGCCTGCCACTGAGAATTTCATTTATCACTCATGTCTTCTGGGAGCAGCATTGTCCACCCATGCGGGCACTTGTATTTAAACTTCTATTTTTAGCTTACAAAAAAATGGTATTTCATAAGACTTCTTCATTTTCTCCTAGTTTTGGCTAGCCCTTCTCTATCCCTTCTGTTGCACACCTCTTATCTCCATCACCTCTTAAACATTTAGCATTCAGCATTTTACCCTGCCCTATTCTTTAATGCATAATTGTTCTACAATCCTCCTATTTTCATACAGTATCTTCTCATACAAGTTTACTTTTTAACCTTGGAATTCTGCAAGTCTCCATAATTCATGAAGTAAACATGGTGAACCATAGAGCATTTTCATGATATGTATTCCTGAGACAGACCAAAGCATCACAGAGAGGCAAGGTTGTCATGTGGAATATTCTTTGCCTCCAGGTTAGTCCTACTGTGGGCTTCAATCATAGCACAGTGCATTTCACACAAGTGACAATGGTATCCCTCATCCTTCTTGTCACCTTTTGTTATGCTCAGGAAAGAAATAATAGAATTATTAACAATTCTAATGATTATATGATAGACAACATTTTTATAATTTTTTAAATTAAAATGAGATTATATCATTTTCCCCTTCAGTCTTCTCCATCTAACCCTCTTTTGAAACCCCCCCTTTGCTTCCTCTGAAGTTCATAACTTTTTTCTTTATTATTGTTACATATATAAATGCAAAAATAATATAAATATAACCTTAAGAGTTCATTTAGTATTACTTTTATGCATTGATGTTAAATGTTGCAGTGTTCGTTGTATGGTAAATACCTAGCATTACTCTGAAAGTACTGTGGTAGTAAACAATGTGGCTATATTTGCAATTGTGCAGTCAAGAAAAGGATTCTCCTACTAATCTACCCTGTTAATTTCAAATAAAGGTTTTTAGATAAAGTTAATTGTCCCATAAATATGATGGTAGAAAGAGAATCAACAAGTGTACTAGTAGAACAAGATGTATCCTCAAACATATTTATATGGTTTTTTTCTCTTTACATGTTTTCCACCTATGAATATAGTTATCTTGAATGTATTCTTGACATCACCATAATAACAAGGAAGTGAATGGAAAGGTGTAAAAGGCACAGTGCATATGATCTTCTCTCCCAAACTAGATTATTGGGGGAGGTTATGCTTAAACCTGTTCTGCTGTTTCTTTACAGCCTCCTCCTAAAGTCTTTTTTAATGTACGGTGTAAGATGATGCTCCATTCACTCTTCAGGGACTTCATATTGTCTGATTTTTTAAAAAAACAATTTATTTGGAGACTCACATTGGTCTCTGTCATTATTGGCAGCCACAGAGATAGTATGAACATCTTCCTTATATGACTGGTAAGCATCCGTTTTTGGTACATCCTTGCCAACTGGTGATGTGTGTTTGCCATTTGTAGGGGATAGAGCAGCGGTTCTCAACCTTACTAATGCTGTGACCCTTTAGTACAGTTCCTCATGTTGTAGTGACCTCTAACCATAAAATTATTTTTGTTGCTACTTCATAACTATAATTATCTATTGCTATGAATTATAATGTAAGCATCTGTGTTTTCTGATGGTCTTATATGACCCTTGGCATCAGAACCCACAGGCTGAGAACTACTGAGATAGAGACACAAACTAGGATCCTGTTAACTTTCATGAAATGTACTACTAAGTCATTTACAGTGGAATATTTGAATGTTTTTAGATAGTCTATTCTCTTAGAATATTCTTTCACAGAAGCATGCACAGATTATAGAAGTATAAATACAGATATGATGAAACGACTTTGATGTTTCCCATTGACACAGTATGATGAAAATGTACCAAATAGTTTTGCCAGCCTATGCTTTTTATAAATGGGTCAAAATATCACAGTGAGCCAAGAAAAAGTCATCTATGGAGCATCTAAGGTACTGAGGTTAAGTTCTGATGTTGGCCTGTTCATACGACAGAACATTTGGTTTTCCTATGCTTAGGTAGCTGTTGATAATGCCTCTAATATTTTTTAATTCATGTGTGTGGAAAATATTCAGATACAAAATGATATTGTCCTTAACAGTCCCAGTAAAGACAAGTTCATACTATAGGGTAGGAAAAAATACAAGAAAATTGAAATAACTGTATTTTATCAGACCTCCATGGATTAAAGCCTGACTTCAATAACAACAGAAACAATGAGAAGCCTCCAAACACATGGAAACTGAACTACTCTCTACTCATTGATCACTGGGTCAGGGAAGAAAGAAAGAAATTAAAGACTTTCTAAAATTCAATGAAAATGAAGGCTCAACATACCCAAACTTATGATATACAATGAAACAATGTGAAGAAGAAAGTTCATAGCACTAAGTACATTCATAAAGAACTTAGAGAGATTCTTGGAGAATCTTCATAAAGAGCTTGGAGAGTAGATGGCAGGAATAATCAAACTCAGGGATGAAATCAATAAAATAGAAATAAAGACATTACAAAGAGTGAAACTAAGAGTTCTTTGAGAAAATCAACAAGACAGACAAATGCTTAGCCTAACTAACTAAAAGGCAGAGAGACAGTATCCAAATTCGCGAAATCAGAAATGAAAAGGGAGAGATATCAGACACTGAGGAAATCCAAAGAATCATTATGTCTTCAAACGCCTGTATTCACAAAATTGGAAAATCTAAATAAATTATTTTCTTGGTAGATACCATTTACCAAAGTTAGGTAAAGATCAGGTAAACAATTTAAATAGTCCTATAACCCCTAATGAAATAGAAGCAAACCGAATCCAAGAAAGCATCTTCAACAAATTGTGTTGGTCCAACTGGATGACTGCATACAGAAGAATACAAATAGATCCATATTTATCTCCCTGTACAAAACTCAAGTCCAGGTGGATCAAAGACCTCAACATAAACCTGGATACACTAAATCTAATAGAAGACAAAGTGTGGAATAGCCTTGAATGCATTGGTATAGGAGACAACTTCCTGAACAGAATACCAACAACACAGGCTCTAAGATCGACAAGGAAAAATGGGACCTCATGAAACTGAAATGCTTCTGTAAGGGAAAGAACATTTCCAATAGGACAAAACAGCAGCCAACAGAATGGAAAAGGATCACTAATCCTACATCTGACAGAGTGCTAATATCTAAAATACATAAAGAACTCAAGAAACTAAACACCAATAAACCAAATAACCCAATTACAAATGGGGTACAGAGCTAAAAAATTCTCAATTGAGGAATCTTGAATGGCCAAGAACCACTTAAGGAAATGTTCAGTGTCCTTAATCATCAGGGAAAAGCAAATCTGAGATTCCATCTTACACCTATCTGAATGACTAAGATAAAAAATTCAAGTGACAGCACATGCTGGAGAGAATGTGGACCAAGGGGAAACCCTCCTCCATTGCTGGTAGGAGTGCAAACTTGTACAACCACTTTGGAAATCAATCTGGTGTTTTTCCAGAAAATTGTGAATAGATCTACTTCAAGACCCAGGTATACCACTCCTAGTCATATACCCAAATGATGGCCCACCATACCAAAAGGATACTTGTTCAACTATAGTCTTAGTAGTAGTATTCATAACAGCCAGAAACTGGAAACAAAGCAGATACCCCTCAACAGAAAGGATAAAGAAACTGTGCTACATTTACACAATGAAATACTACTTAGCTATAAAAAAAAACAAGGAAAATTTGAAATTTGCAGGCAAATGGATGAAACTAGAAAAGATCATCCTTAGTGAGGTAACCCATACCCAGAAAGGCATGTATGCTATGTATTCACTTATAAGTGGATATCACCATAAAGTTTAATATAAGCATACTACAATCCACAGACCCAAAGAAGCTAAACAACAAGGACAGTCCAAGGGAAGATGCTTGAATCTTACTCAGAAAAGGAAATAAAATGGATATCAGAGGTGGATGGAGGGAAAGGTTTGGGCAGGAGAAGGGGTAGGGAGTGGAACAAGGATGAAGATCGGGTGTGGGGAAAGGAGGAGTGAGAGGGATTGGAGAGAGAACAGGAATTGGTGAGGGAGCATCTCTAGCATGAAGGAGGTTCCTGGAAGTCTATGGTGGTGACCCTAGCTGAAATGTCTAGCAGCAGGAGAAATGGAGCCTGAAGTGACCACCTCCTGTAGTCAGGTGGGACTTCTAGTAGAATTAGGGGGGACACCACCCCACTCATAAATGTTCGACTCAAATTTTGTCTTGCCTTAAAGAAGTGTAAGGATACATATGGCACAGAGATTCTGGCCCAACTTGAGACCCACCACAATGAAGAGAGCCAACCCGTCACATTACTAACTATGCTCTGCTATGTTTGCAGACAAGAGCCTGGCATAACTGCCTTCTGAGAGGCTTCATCCAGTAGCTGATAGAAACATTCAGAGACCCACAGCTTGAGGAGTCTTGTGGAAGAGTGGGAGAAAAGATAGAAAGAGTCTGAGGGGTCAAGGACACCACAAAGAGACCTGCAGAATAAACTCACCTGAGCTCATAGAGGCTCACAGAGACTGAACCATAAACCAAAGACCAACCATGGACCTAGGCCTCCTACACATGTGTAGCAGATATACAGTTTTGTATTCGTGTGGGTTCCACTAACAATTGGAGTGTGGGCTGTCTCTGACTCTGTTGCCTGCCTCTGGATTCCTTTCACATTGCTAGGCTGCTTTGCCTGCCTTCAGTGGTAGAGGATACATTTAGTCCTGATGCTACTTGATGTGCCAGGGTAGGTTGGTACCCCTCGCTGAGGAGAAGTGTGGGGTGTCGCGGGAGGGATGTGAGGGTGAGACTTGGAGGAGAGAAGAGAGGGGTCTGTAATCAGACTTTAAAGTGATTAATTAATGAAGAAAAAAATTAAAGGGACAAGGACTCTTGTTGCATTGCTCAAATAAAGTGACAGAGTTCACAGTGCAAGAGAGAGATAGACAGACAGAGAGGGAGGAGGAGGAGGAAAAGAAGAGAGGAAAGGAGAAAGACCCAGTCTTCTTCATACCTGCTATGTAGTTATGGTTGCAATGGAGGTGTCATATCTGGATGGCCACATTTTATGACACTCATAGAAGGTTCCTAACATAATGTTGCCTGAGGGATTTTAATATGCAAAGGCAAAATGAGACTGGTCCTGAATCCTTTTTCAGTGCATTTGCCTAAGGTAAAGCAAGTCCTCATAGTACCTCAAAGAGATCATCAAGAATATAGTTGTCATATCAGTGTAAGTGTCCATGTGATAAGAATCACTGTCCGAGATAGCTGGTCTCCATCTTCATAAATCAGTAATGATAATGCTCCTAACCCTTCATAGCACCCACTTGCTGTGAGTGCTCAGATTTGGTGAACCTGGTGAACCTAAGTTTGTATGACTTTTTTTTATAGCCACAGTGCTTATGTTGAACCCATGAATGTTGAGAGATTAATTGTATGAAGGTTTGACTGCACTGTTGTTAACCTGTCAGCCATGTGGTAAGTATAGTTTATTTTCGTGTTTCAGGTTAAGAAAGGATGGATGTTCCTGAACTGCAGTTAAGCCAGAACTCATCCAAGTTTCCAAGTAAAGATCATGTGTCATGAGAATGGATAGATGGTAAAGATAATTGTATCCTGACACAAGTTTTTGCACGACTTTAGTTGTCATAGTCTATTCAAAAGAACATGGTCACCCTAAACTCATTGCTGACAGTCCTTACAAATTGTTCAGTAAGTGATGAAGCGCAAACATTACAGAGGTAAGTGATGATGAAGCCCATTAACCTTCTTTGATACCATTTTGGGTTTCTTTAGGAGGTGGGGGGGCATTAGGAATCTGCTAAAATAGAAGTGATGAAATTATCAGGAATTTTAGTCATCAAAATCCCATACTTTTATTGTGGTAGAGAAAACAATCTATTTTTAACCTGTGTACATTGAGGAGTTGAATGTGTTCTAATTCATTGTTTGAAAATGCCAGAATGAAAAGCTCATAGTGTGCTTGCTAATTTAAACATTTTAAATAAAAGAAATATATAATATGTGTACCTTACATTCATCCTGGAGTCCAGGTGTCCTTTAACAGTGATATTGGTCAAGGTAATACACAAGAGTCCTGGGAAACAAATCATATATTAAAACATGTTTGTGCATGTTATTTTTTTCCTTTCTTCTTTTTTATTGGGGCAGGGGGTTGGTCAGTGTATCCAGGGCCTCGTGCACACTAGGTAGGCACCATATCTCTGAACTATAATTGTAAACCTTCATTTTCAGCTTTCTTTTGAGACAGGATATCACTCTCTGCCCAAGCTAATGTTGAACTTACTTTGTAGCCCACACAAGCCTTAAACTCTGCTTTTCCTGCTTAAACCTCTGTAAATTCTGGGGTTACAAACCTGTGCCATCAAGTCTTCTCATATTGTTTTTTTTACAGATTCTTCCAAGGAAATCATTCTGGTTGTGGAAATACTTTAACTGTATGCTGCTCCTAAACAGATAAGTGATCTAGTAGTCATTCTATAGTATAGATTACCTGAATGTCAGCATCTGCTTAGATGCATAGGTGTGCCTAACATGATGCTACCATTTTTTTTTCTACAGGTATCCTGTTTGTGTATTTATTAGTTTCAGATACATTGCATAAATTACTAGGGAAATTTCATGTTTCTCCAACATTTCATTATGTATTTTCCATGTGTTCCTACCTCTTAATTATCTGCATATTTCCTATATTATCTGCTTATTAACAAGCTATATGTGTTTAATGTACACCATGGTAGAAGCAATCATAAGATTCCCTATAATTTTGGTTGTGTCCATCACTTTGATATTAATGGTGTATTTTCACAGGTATTCTTTAAAGAGAATGAGAGTACCCTTAACAAAGCTCGGCCCATGACCATCTGCAGGAATTCAGGTAGTAGAGATGGATCCCAAATGATACAATGAGCTTGAGAATTTTAGTACAAGGTATGCACCTAATGCATTGCCTTCAATGCACTTATTGAGACAGTGCAAGAACTCATGAGTGCCACAAAGCAATCTTTAAGAGTTTCATTTTTCATATTTGGATAGTTGCCAGTGATTTACAATCATATTTTCACATTCATAGGTAAGTGATGGTGGTGCCACTGACCATTTTGTAATATGTATTTTAATCTGCTAAGCTCAGAACTAATAGAGTCTGTAGAAATTTTTGAGAACATGAGTTTGTTGCTGTATTTGGACAGAACATCTATGTTGAAATTGTGGATGTGGAAGAATTGGTTGTGTCGGCATTTGTTGACACTGTTATTGACCAGCCAGAGCAGTGGGAAGAACAGTGTGTTTTGAGATTTTTGATCAAGAAGTTTTAGATGCTCTTAAGTTATGGAAATTAGAAGCATTCTGAGTATCCGGGTAACACTGTAGTATCCATAAGTAATCAGTATGGGCCACAGAATGGTCCTAGGAGAGGAAAACTGTATATC
Source organism: Acomys russatus (assembly GCF_903995435.1). Taxonomy (NCBI): domain Eukaryota; kingdom Metazoa; phylum Chordata; class Mammalia; order Rodentia; family Muridae; genus Acomys; species Acomys russatus. The sequence continues at coordinate 28,189,758 of NC_067169.1, forward strand.
TTAACAAATATTTTCACATGAATTTTCCCCTTTCATTTCCTTCAAGAGAACCTAAGTGACACTTTCAAGACTGTGTCAACTTATACACATATCGGCAGTAGCATGCACAGTGATCCAGATAATGTCTGTAGGGCACTTTACGGCAATACGGACTGTAGTCAGACATTGTGGACATCCATTGCACAGGTAAGTTGTCAAAACACAAATATGCCTATAATAACCTTAGTAAGCTTTGTACTCTTCTGCCATTGTTGACAGAAATGTTTATTTGGCAAACATAATGGTAGAGGTGTAATCAGTGATGTAGGTCATTTTTACCATGACCATCATACTGGGCAATGGAGTTTTTGCTAATATCCTCTTTTTACCTCATCTCCTTTCACAAGGAGGCCTCTAGTCTTTGAAACTCTGTAAATATCCAAGTATCATGATGTGGTATGGTGACTGTGGGCATAATTGTCCTATAGAATAATTGTATGCTGTGTCATTCTGAGATAGGTCAAAACATCACAGTGAGATAGATAATGTTTGCCATTATGTGAAACATTAGTAGTAACCAGGTTAACAATATGACTGAGACTCAGTACGGTAAAACATCTGATCCTCTACATCAAAGTCATTGAAGAGTTAATGTTACCACCATGTTGTCATGTTTCTTTTCACAGACAAATAAAGACATGACAGTGAGCTATTAAAGGTCATCAATGTGGGGGGCATTGCTGATACTAAGGTAAACATAAATATTTTCAAGACAGGATATCTAATTGTTCTGTGCTTCAGTATATGTTGATGGTGCCTCTTCTGCTTTTGTGGCAGGTGCTCAGAAATGTTGTTGTCCTTAGAAATTCTACTGAAAAGAGTTTACATATCTTACAAGACAGAGAAAATACATGCTGAACCTGAGGAATGTTGTGGGAGTCTTAACTTGTAAACCTGCTTGTAAACCAAGCATACTCCCTTTCGAGAAAGAATAGATTCACTCAACAATATATGTATCCAAGACTCAGCTTGGGTGTGTTCTTTAACAGTGATGTACACAGATAGTATAAGGAATAAACTATATCCTGAAACACATTTATGCAGTTTTCTTTTTTTTTTTTCTATTATTATAATTTATGCAAGTTTTCTTTTATTTTTCTATTATTATTTTTTTTTTTTAGCTAGGCTCAAACATAATGCCCTTTTTAAGGGATGGTCTCTTTGTGTTACTCAGTCCAAATATGAAGTCTCTCTGCAGCCAAGTCAGGCTGTAAAATTGCAAACTTTCTATGTCAGCCTACCTAGAAGCTTGTACATGGTTTCTTGTACATAATTATTCAGTTATCTTTGAACTATTATGGAAAGAATTATCTCCCCTGATCATGTTTGTAATAAGGTGGTCATATCAACAATGTAGGCCATCCAGTCTTCAATATCTATGAGATGTGTCTGAAATGGTGATGTGCATTTTCTTTGTGAAGATACTTTTACTGTCATAACTAACATACAGTATGGGGTTGGGCCACGTTCATTCCTTAGAGACCATAATTTTTTAGGTATTATTTAGAAATATTTTGGAAAGTTTTATTTTTGTATGGTCTAGCATGTATGTTTTTAATTCACTATTATCTCCATAGTATTATATGAGAACATCAAATTTGATTACATGCTTATAACAGTATACGAATTTAATGTTTTCCATGGTAGAGGCAAAAGAAAGGTTCCATGAATTTTCATCATTTTTATATTGATGGTGACATTCTTATAGGTATCTTCTGATGAGACTAAGAGTTTTCTTAAAGGACCTTCTGTAAATATTCCTGTAGCATAGATGAATTCTGAAATTAAGTTATGACCTCAACAATTTCATATGGACATACACAGTAAGACAATAGATAATAGATTTTCTGGGTGTTTCTCAGAGACTAATTAAGACTTCGCTGTTCCTTCAAGTGATCTTTAAGAATATATTACTCATAAATGAGTAATTACTAGTAAAATCCTAAATCACAGGGCAGAACACTTGATCTTTGTCTGTATAGGTAAGTGGTAATGGTGCCTCTAACTTTTCCTTTCAATATGTATGTCTTTCAGATGCTCAGGTCTGTAGTCTGAATCTTTAGCAAATCTAGTAAGCATGATGTCTTAGTATTTCTATTGCTAATCAAAACAAAACAAAAAACCACTATGACCAAAATCAACTAGAGGAGGAAAGGCTTTATTTCCGCTTACAGTTGCAGTTAGCAGTCCATCACTGAGAAAAGTCAGCCTAGGAAAGCAAACAGGGCAGGAACCTGGAGGCAGAAGCTGTATGGAACAGTGCAGCTTACTGGCTGCTTCTTGTGGCTTGCTCATCCCGCTTTCTTAAAGCACTTAGGACCACCAGCCCAGTGATGGCACCACCTATAGTGGTCTGAGTCCTTTAACTCAATCATCAGCCAAGAAAATGTACCACAGGCTTGCCAAAGGCCAATCTTGTGGGAGCATTTTCTGAACTGAGGTTCGTTCTTCCACAAAGACTCTAGATTGTGTCAAGTTGACATAAAACTAGCCATCACATATGAGTTTTTACAATTTAGATGGCCAGAAAACGAGGTTAAATCTATGAATGTTGATTACTTCTGGGTTCATGGGCATTGTTGATCTTGCAGCTCAGTATTAAGCATAATTTGTTCTGAGGTTTCAAGTCAAGGGAAGAATGGTATTCTTAAATTGTGCTTAAATCTTCTAAGTGTCCAGGTGGAGTTGAACTGTCCCTTAGTTGTTACAGGCAAGGGACTAAGACAGAGTTCTATTAGAACAAGCTGTACCCTGGAACATAACTTTTTATGATTTTTTTCCCTTTGAGAGAACACAGTCACTCTTAAAAACATTATTGATGGCACACTTTTTGCTGATTGGGTAAATGATGTCGGTATACCACAGGACAGTTCATCTCATCTTCAATAATAAAATCACTGAGACCTATACATAACATGGTGCCAAAATAATTTTGAATGTGTCTAATAAGATTTCAAGGACATTACAGATTTGAATATGTGCACATTCATTAATCAAAACCTGATTTTCAGACAAGTATATGAATGTTTATACAATACTTAAGAGCACTTGAGTCTCAGTGTTCAAATCTTCATTGAAGACAAGTAACTCATTCTGGATTCTAATGCAGCCAGATAGGATCCACATAAATTTCCATTCTCTCTGGTACTACCATTTTATCTCATATGATACTATCATTCTTCCAAATGTGAAATCACTGTTCTACATTTTAAAAAACATAAAAAAATAGGTCAATACTCAGCTGTGAACCCTAAAAGCTATAACAAGTAGGCTGACAAGATATGCCCACTGGTGAAATAGTAGCGGGACTACTCCAGGAGTAACAATCACTTTCTTTTTTTTTTTTTTTTTTTTTTTTACATAACATAGCTGAGTTTTTTTTTTATTTATTTTTTAATTGCTTCTAAAGATGCCTCTAGCCTTTTTTTTATTAATTTATTCTTGTTACATCTCAATGGTTATCCCATCCCTTGTATCCTCCCATTCTTCCCTCCCTCCCATTTTCCCCTTAGTCCCCTCCCCTATGACTGTTCCTGAGGGGGATTACCTCCCCTTGTATATGCTCATAGGGTATCAAGTCTCTTCTTGGTAACCTGCTGTCCTTCCTCTGAGTGCCACCAGGTCTCCCCCTCCAGGGGACATGGTCAAATGTGAGGCACCAGAGTATGTGAGAAAGTCATATCCCACTCTCTACTCCACTGTGGAGAATGTTCTGACCATTGGCTAGATCTGGGTAGGAGCTTAAAGTTTACCGCCTGTATTGTCCTTGGCTGGTGCCTTAGTTTGAGCGGGACCCCTGGGCCCAAATCTGCCTTTCATAATGTTCTACTTGTAGGTTTCTAGGACCCTCTGGATCCTTCTACTTTGCTATTCCTATGCTTCTCTCATTTAGAGTCCCAATAGGATGTCCTCCCCTCTGTCCCAGTTTCCTGGTAAGTGAAGGCTTTCGTGGGACATGCCCCTTGGGCTAGTATGCAGATATAAGTGAGTATATACCATTTGATTCTTTCTGCTTCTGGGTTAACTCACTCATTATGATCATTTCTAGCTCAATCCATTTATCCACAAATTTTGGGCATTCCTTGTTTTTAATAGCTGAGTAGTATTCCATAGTGTAAATGTACCACAGTTTCTTTATCCACTCTTCTACTGATGGACACTTAGGCTGTTTCCATGTTCTGGCTATTATGAATAAGGCTGCTATGAACATGGTTGAGCAAATTTTCTTGTTGTGTGCTGGAGCATCTTCTGGGTATATTCCAAGGAGTGGAATAGCTGGGTCTTAAGGAAGCCCTATTCCCATTTTTCTGAGATAGCACCGGATAGATTTCCAAAGTGGCTGTACTAGTTTGCATTCCCACCAGCAATGAAGGAGTGTTCCTCTCTCCCCACATCCTCGCCAGCATGTGGTGTCACTTCAGTTTCTGATCTTAGCCATTCTGATGGGTGTAAGATGGAATCTCAGAGTTGTTTTGATTTGCATTTCTCTGATGACTAAGGATGTTGAGCATTTCTTTAAGTGTTTCTCAGCCATTTGATATTCCTCTGTTGAGAATTCTCTATTTAGCTCCAATCCCCATTTCTCAATTGGGTTATTTGGTTTGGTGGTGTTTAATTTCTTGAGTTCTTTATATATTTTGGATATTAGACCTTTGTCAGATGTAGGGTTGGTGAAGATCTTTTCCCAGTCTGTAGGCTGTCGCTTTGTTCTCTTGACAGTGTCTCCTGCTTTAAAGAAGCTTCTCAGCCTCATGAGGTTCCATTTATTAATTGTTAACATTAAGGCCAGGGCTGTTGGTGTTCTGTTCAGGAAGTTGTCTCCTGTGCCAATATGTCCCAGCCTCTTCCCCACTTTTTCTTCTAAGTGACTTAGTGTCTCTGGTTTTATGTTGAGGTCTTTAATCCACTTGGATTTGAGTTTTGTGCAAGGTGACAAATATGGGTCCAGTTGCATTTTTTTACACATAGACTTCCAGTTAGATCAGCACCATTTGTTGAAGATGCTATCCTTTTTCCATTGAATGGATTTGGCTTCTTTGTCAAAAATAAAGTGACCATATGTGTGTGGATTCATATCTGGGTCTTTGATTCGATTCCACTGATCAACCAGCCTGTTGCTGTGCCAGTACCATGCTGTTTTAATTACTATTGTTTTATAGTACAGTTTGAGATCAGGTATGGAGATTCCTCCGGAGCACCTTTTATTGTACAAGATTGTTTGAGATCTTCTGGGTTTTTTGTTTTTCCATATGAAGTTCAGAATTGAACTTTCAATGTCTTTAAAAAATTCTGTAGGTATTTTGATAGGGATTGCATTGAATCTGTAGATTGCTTTTGGTAGGATGGCCATTTTTACTATGTTAATTCTCCCGATCCATGAGCAAGGAAGATCATTCCATCTTCTCAGGTCATCTTCAATCTCTTTCTTCAGAGTTTTGAAATTTTTTTCAAACAAGTCCTTCACTTGCTTAGTTAGAGTGACTCCTAGATATTTTATATTGCTTGTGGCTAATGTGAAGGGTGTGGTTTTCCTAATTTCTTCCTCTGCAAGCTTGTCATTTGTGTATAGGAAGGCTACAGACTTTTTTGAGTTAATTTTGTATCCAGCCAATTTGCTGAAGGTGTTTATGAGCTGTAGGTGTTCTCTGGTGGAATTTTGAGGGTCACTTATGTACACTATCATATCATCTGCAAATAGGGTTATTTGCCTTCCTCCTTTCCCATTTGGATACCCTTGATCTCCTTTTGTTGTCTTATTGCTCTGGCTAGAACTTCGAGTACTATGTTGAAGAGATATGGAGAGAGTGGGTAGCCTTACCTTGTTCCCAATTTTAGAGGAATTTCCTTGAGTATCTCACCATTTACTTTGATTTTGGCTATTGGCTTGCTGTATATAGCTTTTATTATGTTGAGGGAAGTGCTTTGTATCCCCGATCTCTCTAAAACTTTCAACATGAATGGGTGTTGGATTTTATCAAATGCTTTCTCTGCATCTAAAGAGATGATCATGTGGTTTTTTATTTTCAGTTTGTTTATATGGTGGATTACATTGATGCATTTCCGTATATTAAACCATCCCTGCATGCCTGGAATGAAGCCTACTTGGTCATGATGAATGATATCTTTGATGTGTTCTTATATTCGTTTTGCAAGTATTTTCTTTAGTATTTTTGCATCGATGTTCATAAGAGAAATTGGTCTGAAATTCTCTTTCTTTGTTGAGTCTTTGTGAGATTTAGATATCTATGAGACTATGGCCTCATAGAATGAATTTGGTAATTTTCCATCCATTTCTATCTTTTGGAGTAGCTTGAATAGTATCGGTATTAGCTCGCCCTCGTAGAATTATGCACTGAAACCATCTGGCCCTGGGCTTTTTTTGGTTGGGAGACTATCGATGATTGCTTCTATTTCTGTAGGGGAAATGTGACTATTTAGATTGTTTATCTGTTCTTCACTCAACTTTGGCAAGTGAAATTGTTCAAGAAAATCGTCCATTTCTCTTAGATTTTCAAATTTTGTGGCATATATGCCTTCAAAGTAGCATCTTACGATTCTTTGTATTTCTTCAGTGTCTGTTGTTATGTCTCCCTTTTCATTTCTGATTTTGTTGATTTCAATACTGTCTCTCTGCCTTTTAGTTAGTTTGGCTAACGGTTTGTCTATCTTGTTGATTTTCTCAAAGAACCAGCTCTTGGTTTTGTTGATTTTTTGGACTATATTCTTAGTTTCTAATTTGTTAATTTCAGCCCTGAGTTTGATTATTTCCAGGCGTCTACTCCTCTTGGGTGTTTCTGATTCTTTCTTTTTTCTAGGGCTTCCAGTTGTGTTGTTAAGATGCTTATGTGCGATGTTTCCAATTTCTTTTTAAAGGCACTTAGTGCTATGAATTTTCCTCTTAGCACTGCTTTCAATGTATCCCACAAATTTGGGTACGTTGTTCCTTTATTTTCATTGAATTTCAGAAACTCCTTGATTTCTTTCTTTATTTCTTCCCTGACCCAGGTGTCATTTAGCAGAGAGTTGTTTAGTTTCCACATACGTGTAGGCTTTTTGTTATTTCTGTTGTTATTGAATTGCAGCCTAAGACCATGGTGATCTGATAGGATACAAGGTATTATTTCAATCCTCTTGTATCTATTGAGGCTTGCTTTGTGACCTATGATGTGATCAATTTTGGAGAAGGGTCCATGGGGTGCAGAGAAGAAGGTGTATTCTTTCTTGTTTGGGTGAAAGGTTCTATAGATATCTGTTAGATCCATTTGACCCATGGCATTGGTTAATGATGTTATTTCTCGGCTTAGTTTCTGTTTCAATGACTTATCCTTCAGTGAGAGTGGGATGTTGAAGTCTCCCACTATTATTGTGTGAGGATCGATGTGTGGTTTAAGCTTTTTTTAGCAGATCTTTTACAAATGTGGGTGCCCTTGTATTGGGAGCATAGATGTTCAGAATTGTGATGTCATCTTGGTTAACTTTACCTTTGATGAGTATGAAGTGTCCTTCGTCATCCCTTTTGATTAATTTTGGTTGAAAAGTCTATTTTGTTCGATACTAAAATGGCTACGCCTGCTTGCTTCTTGTGACCATTTGCTTGGAATATTTTTTTCCAACCTTTTACCCTGATGTAATACCTATCATTATGCGTGAGATGTGTTTCTTGAATGCAGAAGAATGTTGGATCTTGTTTATGCACCCATTCAGTTAGTCTGTGTCCTTTTATTGGAGAATTGAGACCATTGATGTTGAGAAATATTAATGACCAGTGACTGTTAAGAGTCTTAATTTTGATGTTGTTTCCAGTCGAGCATTTGTGTAGTTGTGTTTTTGCCATGGGATAGTTATCTATTTCCTGAGTAGTTTTGGTTGTAGCTTGACCCTTTGGGATGGAGTTTTCCTTCTAGTACCTTCTGTAAAGCTGGATTTGTGGATAGGTACTGTTTGAATTTGTTTTTGTCATGGAATATTTTGTTTTCTCCATCAATGGTTATTGATAGTTTTGCTGGGTAAAGTAGTCTGGCCTGGCATCTGTGGTCTCTTAGGGTTTATAGGATCTCTGTCCAGGCCCTTCTGGCTTTTATGGTCTCTGCTGAGAAGTCGGGTGTAATTCTGATAGGTTTACCATTAAATGTTATTTGGCCCTTTTCCCTTGCAGCTTTTAATATTTTTCTTTGTTCTGTATGTTTTGTGTTTTGACTATTATGTGATGGGCAGTTTGTCTTTTCTGGTCAATTCTATTTGGTGTTCTGTAGGCCTCTTGTATGTTTATAGGCATCTCTTTCTTCAGATTGGGGAAATTTTCTTCTATGATTTTGTTGAGAATAGTTTCTGGGCCTTGGAGTCTGATATCTTCTCTTTCTTCAATGCCTATTTTCCTCAGATTTCTTCTTTTCATGGTGCCCTTAATCTCTTGGATGTTTTGTGGCAGGAGTTTTCCAGATTTGGCATTTTCTTTAGTGGTTGCTTCAAGATCTGTGATTGTATCTTCTAGACCTGAGATTCATCCTTCCATCTCTTGGATTCTGTTAGAAAAGCTCACCTCTGTGTTGCTCGCCTTCTTCTCTGAGGTCTCACGTTCTCGTTTTTCTTCTGTCTGTGTGTTTATCATTGAATCCATTTTCATTTTCAGATCTTGAACTGATTTTTTAATTTCTTTCATCTGATTTTTTGTATATTCCTGAGTTTCTTCATTGCTCCTTTATAGGTCTTCAGAGCTTGAACCATTTTATTTATTTCTTTCATCTGGTTGTTTGCATATTCCTGCAATTGCTGCAGTTCCACTCTATGTGCTTCTTTTATGTCTCTCATCTGTTTGTCTGTGTCTTCCTGCATTTGATTACGAATTTTATTTGTTTCCTCCATTATCATCCTCATTACTAAGGATTTGAGGTCATTTTCTTGTATTTCCATTGTATTTGAGTTCTCTGGGTTGTTTTCTTTGGGATAGCTGGAAACTGGAGATGCCATGTTGTTTTGGGGTTTTTTTGCATATGCTTTTTCATTGTCCTTTAGACATCTTGCCACCTTTGTTTTTGTTGAGTAGCTTCCAGAGTTGGATGGATGGAGTCTGATGATAGATTCACTTGTTTTCTCACGATTTCCTTAGGCTGGAAGCTCTAATGCTTCCCTGGTGTGGATGTTAGGAGGTTAGCCCTATTGTTTTGGACTCTCACAGCCAGTGATCCTCAGCTCCCCTGTGCTGTGGGTCCTGCAATCGTTCTGGGTCTCTGAATGAGGGTTGGGTCAGGCCAAGGTATCCTCAGCCTTCTGTGTCCTCTGCCAAGTCCAGCCAGGAACACTGGGCCTGAACCTCGGGCCGAACTCAGTTAGATTCTCAGGGCCTGAACCGTCTGCCGAGCTCAGCTAGGGATTCTGGGCCCAAAATGCACACAGGGTCCAGCCAGAATTTTTGGGCTGGGACTGCGCAGCAAGCTCAGTTAGGGGCTTTTGGCCCAAAATGCGTGCTGTGATCAGTCATTGACTCAGGGCCTGAACTGTCTGTCAAGCTCAGTCAGGAATTCTGGATACAAACTGCACATTGTGTCCACCCAGAGTCTTAGAGCCGGTGGAACTGAGCGCTCTGCTCAGCGTGCATCACAGCAAGAGAACTGCGGCTGTGCTGATTTAGCGCCGGTGGTGGAACTGAGCGCTCTGCGCAGCCTGAGTCACAGCAGGAGAACTGCGGCTGCGCTGAGCCAGCACTGGTGGTGGAACCAAATGTTCTGCCCAGACTGCGTCACCGCAGGGGAGCTGCCGCTGAGCTGAGGTGGTGCCTAGGGTGGAACTGAGTGCTCCGCCCAGCCTGCACCACAGCAGGGGAGCTGTGGCTGCACTGAGTTAGTGCCTCAGGCAGAATTGCTTGCTGGGCTGAGCCAGAACCCGGGACTCTGGGGCCGAACTGTCTGCCGAGTCCAGTCTGGGTCCCAAGGCACCACGTGACCCAAATCCTGCCCAGAGTCCCCTCTCCCGCAGCAGCTCCCACTGGTCACCACACCAATTGCCTCCACCAGAAGGCTATGAGCTGCAAACCTCAGCCACTGCCGCTGCTGACCCTGGTGCCGCTGCTGCTGCTGCCTCTGCTGCCGCTGCTCCGATCTGAGAAAATCCATGCTCCTCCCGTGTGCAGGGGCACACAGGTCCTCCGCACCCTGGTCCCTCCGAACCGTGGAGCAATCCCACTGCCATGGTGTGGGGACCTCAGTGTTCCTGGCTCAGAAATCTGTGCAATTCCCTGAATTGTTCACTGGAGCTTCCAAACACGGTCCACACTGCTCACCGCCATCTTGGATGATCTCCCCAGATTTTTGGACAGATATTTTTAAGGCACCTGAAATTCATAAAACAGACAACCCAGGGGTCGGGAGAGACAGCTTCGTGGATAAGAGCACTTGCTGCTCTTTCATCTGCTGTGGGTTGGGCGCCCAGCACCCACATGGATGTAACTCCAGTTCCAGGTTATCCCATGACCACTTCTGACCTCTATAGGAGTCAGGCATGCATGCAGTGCACTTACATATATGTAGGAAAGACAATTTTATATATTTAAATTAAAATATTTAAAACAGGGGCATATTAAAATTAGAGATCCTGTTTGTGGCCAAATGCTAAGGAAACATTCATTTTTCCATTTTTTCCTTTTAGAAATTTTTACAAAGAATATTTTCAGATGGCTAAAATAATTGAAAACAAATAAAATATCAACCATTATGCCACCACTGAAATTTGCTTTTCATTCTTCTGTGTTCTCTATATCAGCCATTATTTGTGTTTATTCATATGATATAAGGAACTTATGGTTGACATAATTTTCTGATTTATTTTTCTTAAAATTATGGTGTAAATATAGCTATACATTTATTCTATTAGCAGTAGTGCTCATAAAGAATTACGTAAACGCCATTTTTCTGCAGGTATATACTTTGAGCATAATACTCTCATACCACACTATCCTTCCCTTTCTCTCACTCATCAATTCCTTTTCCTCAGACAGTTTTGCTTCTGTTTTCATGTCAATAGTACACATATATTTTAAAGTATCTATAAGTCTAGAAACAACAAATTAGCAAAAGCATATTTGTCTTTCTGAAACAAATAAGCTTTATATGATTATATCCAGATTCATCTATTTTACTGATAACATTATGACTTCATTTTTTTCAGGCTGATAAATTCCATTGTATATAGACTACATTTTTTAAAATTCATTCTATCATTGTTAGATACCTAGGCTGGTTCCATAAGCTCTTGTGAATAGTGCTGCAGTAAACATTGACATTGACCTCTTCAATGTGTTGACTTGGAGTCTTTAGAGTAAATATTGATAAGAGGTATAGCAGGGTAATTCCATATATATATATATATATATATATATATATATATATATATATATATATATATATAATTAAATGTAGAGAATGTAAATATGGCAAGGAAAAATTCAACATGTAAATATATACATGTACAAGTCATTCATTGACTTAACAAGAAAGTTCATAAATGACAGGCATAGTTCTATGTAGCTGGGCTTTTGCTATTTTGTGAGTTTCTTTCTCTCTTCCACCCTTTTTTATCCCTTTACTACTTCTACCCTTTCAACCTCCTAATATTAGATAGAAGAGAAAAAAAGGATAGAGGGGAAAGGGGCCAACATTATCATTAGACTACTTCCTGCTGATTGGGGGCATCATGTTCCTTTGTGCAAGTTTGATCTTTGTAGTCAGGGTATCTAATTTCTTCTTGTTTCTTTGCACATGACTACCAACAGTAATCAACCAGCCCCCCCAGCAACAACCCCACCTCTCAGGGCCCTATCATTTATATATTCTCTGAAAAGTTTCCAGAACTCCAAATATCACATACACAGAAACTATCTGCAGCTGTCAAAAACACATCCCTGCTAAAACACGAGGCAAATCATAGTCAGCTTCTGTGAAGCAGCCCCATATCCCTACACCTGGAATTAAATGAAAACATATTCTTATTTCTGTGCTTTTTAAAGAAACCAAAATCCTCACTAGAGTTCTATGCTCTGGAAATGAACAATAAAGAAGCCAAATAAATTCCACACCCTAAATTAGAGTACATTTTCTAAGGGTTACAACTGCAGGAGGCTCTATATCATGATGTTGCTGGGAAACACCTACCTTATCCCAGCATAATTATTAATAGCTCCCATCTCAAGAATGTTTCAGTTTGGATGATATATCATATGATCACTTGGTATAACACATCTGACCAAAAATACAGAAGATCTTCCTTTATCTATGTCAATAAAGTAGATGGCCTGTCTTTGCCTTCCTTTCCATAACTCTGAGGAAGATCTTTAACCTCTTAGCCAATCTCCTCCTCATAATGTAAACCTCTTGGCAGATGTGCCTTCACCTCTTGGGGTCCTAGCATTTACATATTCTCTGAAAAGTTTCCAGAATTCCAAATGTCACACACTCACAAAAACTACCTGCAGCTGTCAAAACTACAGCTCACTTGACATAGCTCTGCCTCCTGGTTCTCATCCCAGATGTGAACCTGTATTGATTTCTTGTTTCAGCAGCACATGAGACAAAATAAACAGGATCGTTTTTCATTATCTACTCACATAAAGAATTAGCTGGCAGATGCTCTAGAAAACAAGACGATGTACACTACACTCATGGCCAAAGCCTTAAAGTGCTGCCTTTGCAGGGCACCAGCAGTCTCATATGGACCTCTACAATCCCCTGTCACCATTTGGTACTTCTACTTGTTTCTCCCTCAGGTCTAGTGAAGACAGACACTAATATTGTGGTTGAGGTTTTGAAAGCAATACTACAGGGCAGTAATTTAAGCTAATTGTGTTTTTCATCTCAAAAATGTTTTTATAAAAATTAAGCTTCTAGCTCCCCTGTGAGCTTAGGCATAGAGAATGCTCACCTCAGGAAATCTACTTCTCTCCCAAGCCATAGAGAGTCCTCAAGGAAATAAAGCCTTGAGACTTTAGCGCAATAGTCCTTGTCTTGAAAAGATAATGAATGCATTTTCATAACTTTCATGATGTTTATGAAGTCCTGTGAAATCCCTTGGAATGCTTTATAAAATCAAGCCTAGCTAATATAATCCACTTGCCATGTAACATTTTTATTGTAGCTATGAAAATACATAGATCTATTGAGTTGGTGCCACAGGACTATAAACTACAAGCCTAAATTAATTCAATGAAGCATTCCTTATTTCTGAAAGGGAAGAGGAAAACATATTTTCAAAGCCACATAGCAGGTGTGAATGAAAAGAAGGAAGGATATGAGAGAATAGGACAGCATGAATGGCGTTCTTCTCATTTCCTTATCCTGGGACAGAAATCCAAACAAAAAGCTTTAGAAGAAACACCTGGAAAAACAGTATCGCCACATTCAAAAATGATATCAAATCCCCTTCCCCAGAGGATATTTCACAATTTCTGGAGAGATTTTCAGTAGTCACTAGGGGGATGGCAGACACTAGCATCTGGTGTATAGAAACCTAACTTCCTTCAAGAAGCAGGCCAGATCCCAATGGCTTCAAACATCAACAGTGCCACGGTCCAGCAAGCCTATTGTTAACATGACCTTGTAGGAGATAACTCAAAATCAAGCTATAGTTTGTGATATGCCACTGATATAGCTAGTTCCAACTCACTAAATGCACAATCGACTCAGCATGGTGACTTTTCTCATTACTGACTCTGGGAAAGCTTTGTCAAGTTTGGAATCCAACCTGATGCATGCAAACTCAAAACTAGTGCCTTGTTACAGTACTGCTGCTCTTTCCCAGGTAAGCACTTCTGTACTTCTATTTTGAAGTGATACATAGGATTTCTTTCTAGCTTTACTGAAGCTCACATAACTGACAAATTATATACATTCATGTTATACAATGATGGCTGATATATGTATACAGTGTGAAGTGTGGGTGTTTATGTGTGGTCAGGGCACTTACGATCTACTCTCAACAAACTTAAAGTAAACAAGACTGAATTATAACTGGAACCACCATGCTTTTCATCTTATTAGCTGAAAATGTGTACCTTTTGACCATTTCCCATTTTTCCTACTTCCTAGCCCCTGGCAACCATTACTACTGTCTACTTTTTTTTTATTGAACTGTTTTTAGATTCCAGATGTGTGATCATATAGTATGTATGTCTATCTAGATTGTTTCATTTACAATAATGTCATCTAGATTCATCCATGTTCTCATGCATGGAAAAATGTCATTATTTTTATGGTTGAATAATATCTACTACGTGTAGTGTGTATATGCCACATGTTCTTCATACATTTATATATTAGTGAATATTTATTTTTGTTATGAATAAACCCTCAGAGAAAATGCAGGTGCAGACATTGATGAGAGACTTTTGTCATTTCAGAAACAAGTATAGATCAATGGAATAGAAAAGAGAGCCGAGAAATAAACCTATACATAGTCAGCAGGACTTTGATAGAAGTACCAAGGATACACATTGGATATGGGACAGTCTTTGATAAATGCTGTTGGGAAAACTAGGTATCTACAAGCAAAAGAAGAACTTTTCAAACTCATATACCATGAACAAAATATAACTTTAAATGGATTAAAGACTTAAGTGTAGGATTTGATATCACAGATTTCCTAGAAGAAAATACAGAAGGAAAAACTATGTAACTTTAGTCCTAGCAATAATATTTTTGAATATACCACCAAAAGCACAAGAAACAAAAGCAAAACCATACTGAAGTAACCAAATAAAAGGCCACTGCACCACAGAGGAAACATGAAAAGGCCATGTCTAGTCTCCTTTAATTTAGAAAGGCACACATATACTTCTCCTCAAATGTTATCAGCTAGTTCACTTGAGTAAGAAAAAAGTCAAGTAAGTAGCAGATCTAGGAAAGACCTCTGTAACAAAACTTTCAAGTTAGGTATGAAAAGGGGCCCTTACAGTTTCCTCTTGCTCCCTTGTCATAGGATCTTCTGTTGACATACATCTAGCATTTTGTTTACTTCAACAGTCACATGATGCAGTCTTTAGAAGCTATAGTAGAGTAAGCACAGGGCATATAGCAGACAGAAATGAGTAAAAATTATCTTTACTTCAGTCAAATGTTCGTCTCTTTAATTTTCAAGTTTTATTACAAAGCAAAAAAGGGGGGGTGATAATGCCAATCAAAATTACATCTAAGTTTTTATAATCAAAACTTCACTACAAAAAAATTGCAAAAGAGTATGCACCAAAATTAATCAGACCCCAAGTTTATACAGCTCAATGAATTTCTAAACAGAATTCTGAAGATGTGGAGCTTCACTGCCGAAAATATTTTAAAGCACGTGCCCACCACCAAAAAACAAAAAATCTACAACAAGAGTTAAAACTAGAGGGCATATGCCCAAAAAATGCTCCACCATGCAGCTAGGACATTTTCTCAGCTATGTTCATAGCAGCTTTATTTGTAATTGCAAGAATCTGAAAACAGCCTAGTTGTCCCTCAACCAAAAAATGGATAAAGAAACTGTGGTACCACTCAGAGGAAGGATAGCAGGTTACCAAGAAGAGACTTGATACCCTATGAGAATATACAGGGGGAGGAAATCTCCCTCAGGAACAGTCATAGGGGAGGGGAATAAGGGGAAAATGGGAGGGAGGGAAGAATGGGAGGATACAAGGGATGGGATAACCATTGAGATGTAACAAGAATAAATTAATAAATTTTTTTTGTTTAAACTGTGGTACATTTACACAATGGAATACTATTGAAATATTACAAATAAGGAAATCATGAAACTTGCAGGCAAATGGATGGAACTAGAAACAGTCATCCTGAGTGAGGTAACCCAGACCCAGAAAGACACGCATGGTATGTACTCATTTGCATAGACCCAAAGAAAATAACAAGGAGGATCCGAGGAAGGATGCTAAATATCACTCAGAAGTGGTAATAGAATAGGCAGAGGTAGTGATAGAAGAGAGAGAACAAGGTAGGAGAGGGAATGTGAGAGATATGAGGGTGGAGATCAGACCTGGGGAGAGGAAGACAGAAGGCCTGCAGAGAAAAGAGAAACTGTGAGCAGGGGCATCTCTGTGACAAGCTGGCAAACTAAGTCGGTAGACTCCTGGGAGAATATGAAGACTCTGGCAGAGACTCCTAGTAGCAGAGGTCATAGTGTCTGAAGTGAGCACCCTCTAACTAGACAATACTCCTAGTAGATGGAGGGGAACACCAACCCACCCACAAAACACTTCGACCCAAATTTTACTCTGCTTACCAGATGTGCAGGGATAAAGATAGAGCAGATATAACAGAGATTGAGGATATGCCCAACCAATGATTGGCCCAACCCAAGACCCACCCCATGGAAGAGAGCTAACCCCTGACACTATTAACAATACTCTACTATGCTTACAGACAGGAGCGTAGCAGAGTTGTTCTCTGGGAGGCTCCACCCAGCAGTGGTTTGAAAGAGATCTTAAGATTCACACCCAAACATTGGGCGATGCATAGGGAGCCTTGTAGAAAAATTGGGGGGAAGGAGAACAGGATCTGGAGGTGACAGGGGCTCCACAAGAAGACCAACAGAGCCAACTAACCAGGCCCAAAGGGGCTTGCTGAGACTCAGGCACCAAACAAGGACCATGCATGGACTGAACCTAGGCCCCATACACAGATGTAGGCAATGGGCAACTCAGGCTTCATGTGTGACCTATAGTAAAGGGAGTAAGGGGAGTAGGTGTTGTCTCTGATGTGGACTCTGATGCCAGCTTTTTGATCACTCCCACCTGGCAGGGCTGCCTTTCATGGCCACAGAGTAAGAGGTCACCCACAGTCCTCATGTAACTTGATGAGTTGGCATGGATGGAAAGAGGGGCTCCCTCTTTCTGAAGAATAAAGAAAGGGAAGGGAGGGAGAATCGGACTCAGAGGAGAGGAGAGATGGGGCTATGACCAGGATGTAAAATGAATAAAAAATAAAGAGAAGAAAGTTGAAATGAGAAATGATTACTTTTCTATTCTCTTTCATGACTCAAGAGTCCTTTACTTTCATGTAGTCCTTCCTCATCACATAATTTACCCCTTTTTGTGCTTTCTACATATTCCACTGTATTGCTGCTGTATACACTTTAGGAAGGAAATGGAACTAGTATAGCTTTCTGTCAAGATGAATGGACATTAAAAAATTAGTACATACATACAAATTGAATAATACTCACTGCTTTAAACCTGGTGGCACTCAGAGGAAGGACAGCAAGTAGCCAAGAAGAGACTTGATACCCTATGAGAATATATAGGGGGACGTAATCCCCCTCAGGAACAGTCATAGGGGAGGGGAATAATGGGAAAATGGGGGGGGAGGAATGGGAGGATACAAGGGATGGGATAAACATTGAGATGTAACAAGAATAAATTAATAAAAAAAAAAAAAAAGAAAAAAAGAGAAAAAAAAACTTTTCACCCTCAAAAAAAAAAAAGTAAAATCATAATTTGTAGAATAGTGGAAGAACTTGAAATGTATAATATTAAGCAAGGACACACAATCTCAGAAATAAAAGTCATATGTTCTTTATATGTAGATCCTAGCATATATTATGCGTGTGCATGTAAACAAACATATACGTAATTAGTATATAACAGTTTAACAAGTTTTTTTTAACCCAGAGATTATATCTGGTTATATTTTTATTTAATTTCAATTAAGATCTATTATCTGGAGTGTCAGGCATAGTGCTATACACGTTTAATTCCAATATTCTTCAGAGAGAGGCAGATCTCTGTGAGTTCCAGGACAAGAGCTATATAATGAGACCCCCGTCTCAAAAACCTCTCTCACATGCACACACATGTGTACACCCATGCACACATACACACAAAGATTTAGTACCTGTAGCTGGAGATGTTAGTCAGTGGTAGAAAGCTTGTGTAGCATGCTGAAGTCCTGGGTTTGATCACCAGCTCACCCATAACTACCATAAAAGACTTAGTACACCATCTAAAATACAAAGACAAAACATATCTCCCCTAAGTTCAGATAAGCAGTGCAAATAGGTAATAAAGCAACTATTTGAGATAGAAAATATAATAATTATTAGAGAGAATGGAATGATGCTTGATAATGGAACATTTGGGGTAATAAAAAAAAGTACAAAAACATATGGGGTTAGTTGTGTAACTTTGTAAATATAATTAATGCCCATGAATTGCATGCTTAAAATGGTTAAAAATCCTGGGTTCTATATTGTCTTAGTTTGCTTGTTGTTGCTGTGATAAAACTGACCAAAACTAAGTTGGGGAGGAAAGGGTTTATTTTATCTTATAAATCCCAAATTATACTCCATCACTGAGGAAAGTTAGGGTAGTAACTCACAACAGGAACTTGAAGTCATAACTGAAGCAGAGGCCATGGAGGAATGCTGCTTACTGGCTCATTTCCCCCTTGCCTTTCTCAACTACCTTTCATACACAGCTGAGGACCACTTGCCCAAGGGTGGCAGACTCATTTTTTAAATGCCCTACTCAGGTCACTGTACTCTCCATCTACTGGACTTCACCCATACTTGCATTCCTGGAGGCCAGCTGGCACCAGGGACCACAAGCACCTCAATCCCTGGAGGCTCTTGGTGGCCACCTGGGCAAGAAAGGCTGGTGGCCACCAGGGACCACCAGGTGAAACCCTGCAGACCACAATTCCCAGCCTGTCCTGTCCTCCTAAGAAAAGCTAGCAGGCAAGAGACCCATCCTGTCCCTGTTGTACTCCATTCCTAATGCAGTATCCTATCCCTGGAGGCCAAGTATCATTCTACAACAAGCCCAAGATATCTCAACACAGCTGAGGAACAAGAAAATGACCTTAAATCCAGTCTCATGAAGATAAGAAAGGCCTTTAAATAAGCAATGAATAAATCCCTTAAATACAGGAAAACAAATTTAAACAGGTGAAGGAAATGAATAAAACTGTACAAGACCTGGAAATGGCAGTAGAAGTAAAAGAAAGACAGCTCAGTCTGAAGGAATCTGAGACTGAAAACAGGTAAGAGAACAGTAATAACAAACACAAGCATCTCCACCAGAATCCAAGAGCTGGAAACAGCGAATCTCAGGCATAGAAGATATGATAGAAGAAACTGATAAATCAGTAAAAGAAAATATTAAACCTAAAAAAATCTGAAAAGAAATTTGGGATACTATAAAAAGATCTAACCTACAAATAATAGGAATGGAAGGTGAAAAGTCCTAGCTCCAAGGACCAGAACATATCTTCAACAAAATCATAGAAAAAAATTCCCTAACCTAAAGAAAGGGTGTTTATACATACAAGCATACAAGAAGCTAACAGAAACCAAATAGATTATAACAGAAAATACCCTCCCACCACACAATAATCAAAACCCTAAATGTTCAAAACAAGAAAGAATATTAAAAGCTGCAAGAGCAAAAGACCAAATCGCATATAAATGCAAAACTATCAGAATTATACCTGACTTCTCACCAGAGACTCTAAAAGCCATAAGGGCCTGGACAGATGTTTTGCAAACCCTAAGTTACTAGAGATGTCAGCCCAGACTACTATACCCACCAAAACTCTCAATCACCATAGATGGTGAAAAAAAAATTTCCAAGACAAAACCAAATTCAAACTATCTATCCACAAATTCAGCCCTACAGAAAATACTAGAAGGAAAACTCCATCAAAATGAAGGTAACTACATCCAAGAAAATTCAGGAAATAAATAATCTCACACAACTAAAAGAAAAAGAAGAGAAATGTGTGCGCGCACACACACACACACCATCAACATCAAAATAACAGAAATTAACAATTTTTGGCCATTAATATCTATCAGTATTGATGGTCTAAATTCACCAATAAAAAGACACAAATTAACAGAATGGTTGCAAAAACAGGATCATCATTCTGTT